>NC_139948.1:38450686-38480686 GCF_963454915.1 Gymnoscopelus microlampas | reverse complement strand
CCAAGTTTCAAGACATACAGTCCTTTGGAAATTAGATTTGAATTGGTTTTCAGCTGCTGTTCAGACATGCTAAAACCAATACGATTCCAATCTGGAAAGGCCAAAATGTTTTTATTTGGGCTGCCAGTCTGAACATAGCCAAAGCCTCTAAAATATGTGTTTCTGTTAGAAGTAAACATGACACATATGTTTACTTGTAAGTGTGTGTGTGTGTGTGTGTGTGTGTGTGTGTGTGTGTGTGTGTGTGTGTGTGTGTGTGTGTGTGTGTGTGTGTGTGTGTGTGTGTGTGTGTGTGTGTGTACGCGCACACACATGCGTGCGTGTTCAAGAGAGAGAGAGAGAGAATGTGCTTGCAGGTGCTTGCGTCTCTGTCTATTGAGCTTTAATCCAGCTAGCAACGGTATTGACATTCTGCCAACCAGTGGTCACTATAATTTCCTGGACATGCATTATTATGTAGCTTGACAGCTGTCAGCCATATTCCAATCTTGAAATCTTATGATAATCCACCGTCCTTACAAAAAAGGCATCTGGTTTAAGACGCTCTGAGAAATCCTTGTGTGTTTAGAACCCCCGGGTTTGACGCAGGAAGATAATAATTCATCCTCCTAGCTGCATCAAATGACACATATATATTAGGGTTGTCCGATATTGGCTTTTTTACCGATAACCGATATACCGATATTGTCCAACTCTTAATTACCGATACCGATATCAACCGATACCGATATATGCGGGGATTATTGTGATTAGGGTAAGCTCAAATTTCATATCACACACACCATATACATTAAGAACTCCTGTAACTTATTTATAAAGCAAAAAAAAAAAAAAAAAAAAAAAAATTTTTTTTTTTTTTTAAAAACCGATACCGATATTTTCCCGATATCAATTTTTATGCTAATATCGGCCGATAATATCGGGAGGCCGATAAAATCGGACATCCCTAATATATATACACTACACAGCAGCACACACATACAGTGAATAGTAGTGAATCAATATGCACAACATGACACAGGGATAGCAAACAACATAGAATGCTTCCTTGAGAAAGCGATCCACAATCTAACAAAGGCTCATGACACACACTGTCCGCTGTGTAGATGCATGCATTGTATTGTCTAAAAGAGAAGCAAGGTCGTTCTGGTTTGTGTGTTGAACCACGGATGCAGACCCGAATGGTCACATTGAAGCCTCATGGGTGATTTAGACTTGGTTGTATGCTGTGTCGCTCACCAAAAAGTGAGCAGATCTACAAGCTTACAACTTTAGCTTGTAGATCGGCTATCTTCAGTGCATGACACCAGAGCGCAGTTAAGTATAAATCACCCTTTACTGCCTTCAGGCATCAGACTGTAGTCATGATCTTAAATGCTGAGTGGTGTGTGAGGGGAAATCCTTGCTCCCCACCAACGCGCTGAACAGCTTGATCTGATCATAAGCTCCATTTGGACCACATTGATGCCGGAGTGGGATTGCTAACCTCCATACCGTAATTACACACCGTGAATATTTATGGCATATTTATCTCCCGGTTTGGTGACACATATTTAATTAAACATGTTTACTGCTCTGGAAAGCCAGCAGATGTCTGCAGAAATGTGGACCAGCCTAAATGCATGTTTTCTTCGCAGTGCCATTTGTGCCCAGGAAGGAAGACTAGGCTAGTCACTTGTCACGGCCTCAGGTGTAACTGGGTGGCAGCCTGACTTCCAATCAGACTTAAGCCTGTTCAGGGCCTGCTTCCACGTCTGGCCGGTTGGCTGCTTTTCTCCGCTGCCAATGCTGTTGCCGTCTACACATGTTTATTCATGTTGCCACAGGACACTTCATTTTGTTCACAAAATGGAACGGATCGGAAGCTGAATTAGGAAGGAAAAACAAATCTGCCCTCACGACTGCAACCTGCGATATAAACGAATGAGAAACCTTGACATGCTTTGCAGGTTTGGTGATGTCAATGCTGCTCTGGTTCAGAGAAGGAAGAAACAGAGGTGCTTCGAACCCATTTAAGGGTGACGAATGATTCCGGTCCACTGTAATGTTGAAGAACAATAGGGCTGCTGCGCTGTCAACGATTTAGCTTCAGGAGGCCTTTAACTGGCTCAGCAGAGCAGCAAAACTGTGTTTATAGTTCATAATGGAAATGTAATCAGATTAACTTAGACCGGAGGGTTTTGGCACACACCCCTTGCCCAGTAATTGCCATTTGCCCACGGGGGTATGATAATGGGTGTTTGCATGGGGCAAAGAGTCCTATCTCCCACCATGTGTCTGTCGCGCTGCCACATTGGGCTAGCTCATTGGAATTAGGATTTACTGCTAGGGCTTTGGCTGTGATGCGCTATAGTGTTGAGCAATTATAAACGCTTGGGAATGAGTGTCTATACTGGCCAAAGCACGCCAGTGTCCTGTTTATTAACAGAAGTTGTTGAAGCTAAGGGATAATAGTTCCTATGGATTGTTAAAAAATGCTTTAGTGTCCTGAAGCAATTTTTTGCTCTCCACCGGCAACTTTGTCATCAGGCATCAAGAACCCCCTACCCCCACCCCCCAACCCCGCTTTCCGTAATGAAACACCTGTCTTTTAAGGAGAACGAGGCATTTCAGGGAAGGTTATAGGCGGTGGGATTGACTACACAAATTAAACTTGTCACTAATGAAAGTCTTGACTGAGCAGTTGAGCCCTTATTCCAGAGCCTGTTTTAATCAGCCATGCATTAGGGCTGCAGGAGGTTTTATTTCAGCGTCTACTTGTTTACTGATCAGACAGAAGGGAAGATGAGCTGCAGGGTGGGGAATAGAAAAGACTTAAATTCTTTACATATTAACTCTCCTGGCAAACAGACTAATCAATCTGCCATAGGACCTTGGAGGCATATCTTATACTATTAAGAACAAAGACTAAAATGGCCTCTGAGAGCAGGCTTGGACGGTGATTTAAAAGAAGGAAATGACCTTGGATCTGGAGGACTCAGGGAGGGAGGGGTGTCTAATTTGTCTAATATGATTTTGACGAGGGAGCAAAGACGAAGGTGGCGCGTTGAGGCGTTTCGCTGCGTTTCATCAAAACGCAGCGTTCCGAGGGAGCCATTTGAGAACAGCTCTCAAAATGGTCCCATTACCTCGGTCCAGAGGGAGGCAAAAGAAGAATGGTGCCTAGGCAGTATTCCTGGACTATACATCTGTCTTCAAGCCCCCAAGCTGTTCTCGTGTAAACATTTAAACAACACAAAGGCAACTGAAGGAAAACCATGGTGGGGAAACAAAGCACAGTGTGAGCTCTGGATGGATCTCCACTCAGATTCAGCCTGCCTCTCCTGGGAACCGCAGAGTGTATTCTCGTGTTGTGAATAAAATGGCAAAAAAAAAGAGGCAAAGAACCAGAGATGTGGAAACTTGAGCGAATGTGTCTGTGTGTGCCAGTATGGGTGTGTGTGTGTCTCATAGTGTTTTGGTTTTACATCAGTTTAATGTTTGAACCTATTTTTTTTATTAATGTCCAAAGATTGTCCAAATTCATATTTGGCCATTCTACCCTGCGCTCCAAGCCTGTCACAGCCCTGTGGGTATATTGATGTGCCATAGGCGGCACCGGCTTCCCAGCAGTTAAGTGATGAGGTGGATGGACTTGACAGTATCGCTGTATTGCTCTCCACAGGGTGGAAATAACATCAACGGGAATCTAAGGCAAAGAAATCCCCACAGAATACAGAATGGACGAAGAAAAGATGAAGAGCAGGGATCTCTCTGCCTGTCCTTTGGCATGCTAGTGATTGGCCTCCGTACATTTTTAAATCGCGTACATTTTTAAGTAGCAAAGTGTGCTCTGGTGCTTTGCTTTTCACTTTGACCTTTTCTTGCAGCCACCCTCAGAAAGCCCAGGGGGTTGCAGGCTATGTGGAGTGGAGGCTATGTTGTTGCAGCTCTATGCAGGGTGGCGGTGTTGGGGTGTGGGGTAACTTATCACAATCCATGGCATGCTCACCATCACTGGGCAGGGTCTGTCAGTGCTGCAGGGCTCAGCTTGCTGCTTCGATGCTCAGCTTGTGCTTTGGCAGCAGGCCTGCCAGCCCCGCCTGGTGGACTGCCTCTGGCTGCATCTCAATGCCTGATGCTCAGTATTGATTATGACCGATGCTGAGCCTCGCTCCTCGTTGCGCGTCTCCCCCAACCCCACGCGCACCGGATTCTGACATCTGTTTGATGTCACTTTTATTTCCCTGTTTCTTTTTTTCAATGCTCTCCCGACACCCCTGCCTTCTGCTTCATTCTCTAGATAGCCGGCGCTCAACCCGGGACCCCTCCCTTCCCCGCGTGCCCCTCCCTTCCCTGCGCACATTTTGACAACGTGCCGCCTAAACGAAACCGCCTGCAGCTCGGAAAGAATGATACCAGGGAACTTCGGCATGTGCAGCTGCATTTTGGAGATGTCAATTCATGTGTGAATGCGAAGGCATCGCCTGATACACACTGCAGAATGCCCTAGCCACAATCTCGTCCAGGAGTGCGTTTCTGTGACTTTGGTGATAAGGAATTTCTACTTTGTATAAAGTGGCATGTCAGAACAGAGCTAGTTGTCATTGTTGCATGGCAGCAGCACTTCACTACTCACCATAGCTTTGATCACTGTCCTTGCCAGTCACATCAGCACAGTGCCAGTTGGGAGGTGTCAGACAGAGACACGATGAGAGCTGACAGGGGCACGTTGGGCCTGTGCTCCTGCCATTCTTGTCACATCTGGATTCTCTTTCCTCGGAGTCCCCAGCTCAGTCACGGAAGTGCTCTAGGCAGACATCTGGAAGCATATGCTGGGGTTCAACCCCTTTGCTCTGCACAGGTGAAAGCGAATGCTACTTTCTCTACAATTATAATCTCATATAATAAACGTCTGTGGGCTGACCTTGAATGGCATACTAGAGCCTGGTAATGGGATTTTCATAGAGTTTCTGAAGTACTTTAGAATTGTACCCAGTGAATGGCGAGGGTGTATGGAATGCAATTTTGTGCAGTGAGGACATGTTTCAGCCTGAATCTCTCAACTAATAATTTACTTAACTTAAGTTGCTGTGTGCTGCTGTTAACCACCCAAGCACCTGTACATGGCCCTCTCCTTTTTTCCCAATGCACCAAATCTCTTCGCCAATAATAGCTGATATACAAGCTCACAACGCTGCAATGTGTTGTGAGCTTGTACATCGGTTGTTTTAGCAGAATATTCGCCTGTGACTTGCCCAGGATAGGAACACTAGGGTTCACGTGGTTAAACTCTTTGTCAACTCTTTGTCATTTTTATTCATAATCTAAAAATGAAAATGACTGAAAATGGACACAATGGACCATTCTGTCCAAATCCGACATTCCTCCTTGCATAAGGCACATTATGCAACTGTATTTCACATGCAAAAAATCAATATAGCCCACAGTAGCTAGCAGCTGCTATTTGAGATAATCAAAAAGAGAAAGCCTATATTCTCCTTGCACCTCCTCGCTAGTTGGATTATTAGATACAGGGCCATGAAGAACCAGCATTTTGACAGTGAAGCATGAATCCGCCAATATGCAAATTCAGTCCGCCATGTGTTTTGCCTGGAATGATTTAAGATCCATGTGAGAGACCTCCTCGGAGGTTAAACAGAAGGTCTGCGGTGCATTGTACCCCTCAAAGCAGTGTTGACATGGATAAAAGAGATCCCGCACAGATAGATTTGGGCTATTTATTTTCATTTCAAAGGCCGCTTGAACGTAGAATCTAATAAAAGTGTTTTTATTGGTTTAATGCTGTTTAGCCAAACAACAAACATGCATGCGGACGCGGTGAATGCATGTGTGTGCTTATACACTAATGCAATTTCTCTCCATGGCACTCTCCTTTCCTTCTTTATCATACGCACGTGCACACACACACACACACACACACACACACACACACACACGCGCGCACACGCACACGCACACACAGATTGCTTCGTTATCTCTAAATGGAGTTTTCTCAAAAGACCGAACCAGTATTTTGAATGCTGCTCTCGGCACGGCTACCAAAAGTGGGGCATAGCGGCAGCGGTGTCCCATGTGAATAGACCAAATCAGAATCAGTCTTTCTTTTCAGTATAAGGAGTCATGTTCTCATGTTCCCCCATGCACAGCACTTTGCACCTTAACCCGTCTGCCGTCTTGCGCTCCGTGGTGCCAACCACAGAGCAACACAGAGCGAAACGACTGGCGCACAGAGGGTGGCAGAGGTAGGAGAGTTGTGTGGGTGGGGGTGTGGTGGGGGTTCATTGTGGATGTCGAGAAGAATGGAGAGCGCTGCATCAGTGGGGGCAGAGACTGCTGTGGTGTACAGTAGCACAAATCCCAAATTCTGTGCAGATCCGCCAGTAGCTAGGAAACAGCTGACGGTAAAATGGGGGGATGAAAGGGATTACCGTGCCCAGTTTGAGCCCAAAACAGTAACCCTCACGCTTCTCCCACTGCCAGCCTTTCTCTACATTCACCCCAATTCGCTAGGCCTGTTAGACGCGGTCTTCTCCATGGCTACCCTCCCCAGAGTCTCATTGTTTTGTTTGGAATCTGCCGATGCTTGTTTGTGCTCCTATACAACGACAAGAGAGCCGCACACACACACAGAGGGCACAATTTCAATATTAGAAGTGAAGGACAGAGAGCAGGAAACACGCACGCACACGCACACGCACACGCACACGCACACACACACACACACACACACACACACACAAACATTTGTCTTATTTGTTGGGACATCAAAAGTTAATTTTCATTAATAATGATTTTTTTTACTTAACCTGCTGGCCTGACCTAATCCTTATCCTAACTTCAACCTGACATTTTCCTGTTTGTAACGCTAACTCTAAACACCCTTCTTAACCCTTATGGGGATCAGAGCAATCTACTATCCTCTTGCTATCCTTGTGGGGAATTTTGGTCCCCACAAAACATTTTCAAACAAAAGACACACACACACACACACACACACACACACACACACACATACACACGCACATACACACACACACACACACACACACACACACACGCACACACACACGCACACACACACACACGCGCACACACACGCACACAAGTTACCCAGACAAAACAAAGACATTGCATCTAAGGGGAGAGGATGCACATGTCAGATGTAATCAGCGCTGCCTCTTTTGAGCTGAGTGAGATTTCCTGTCAACAGGGCCCAAGACCCCAGCCCGTTTAAATCTGCAGGGGACTGCCGTGTCCCGAATGCCTCGGTCGCTGTCTCCTCTCTCGTCTCAGAGCTGGAGAGATGTCCCCTACTGTCGTGTCTGTCGGTGAAGCCCTTCCGTCTCCATCCATGATGGCTGCGGGTGGGACATGTGAATGCACTCTAAAAGGCTCACTTCACTCATAAAGAGGGTGAAAGCCAAAAACCACATCCGTCCACATTACATGTGACACACATGTGAGAAGATGGTTTCCAGCTGACTGACGGAAGAGCATGACAGCATTAACCCATTAAGACCTGAAGCCGATTAAAAAAAAATCTGTTTTCTGGAATGACTTCTTCTTTCTGAAAAACGTATGTTGCTATATCAGTTATGGTCAAACTTTTTCATGTCAAGGACCCCCGAAATGACATGTATTTGGCCGCCGAACTCCATCTAAAAATATTTTGTTCCAGGGACCCCCCAGAAGCAAAGATTTGAGTTAAAAATGTTCGCCTTAAAAAATACTTTTGCAGCAATTTTTCGTTTCAAAAATAGCAGATCTACAAGCTTGTCTATCTGCGGTAGCTAAAATCTAAAATGACACAGATGTTTTCCCGGTTTTAATGGGTTAAAGAAAGGGGAATGGATTTTCTTGTTTCTTCATGTGAGGAGAATATTTATATCTGCCGGCCGCACCATTGCACTGCAGCTTCTCATGATTTGTATGCCGCTGAAGAGGCCTATGGCTTAAATTTCAGGTCATTGTCCTCGAAGCTTTACACAAATTGTCGGTCAAGTGGCTTTTTAAATTTGCAAGCGGAGGCTTTCAAGGAACAATTTCCTGTTTCTCTGAAGATGAATGAGAACGTATCTTATTATTTGTGGCAACGACGGACATGCTCTCCACCCGTGGGGAGAGGCGAAATGGGAGACTCAGTGGGATTATATCACTTTAATGAAGTTGCTCTGGATAGTGTTTAATTTCATAAAATTCAATTAAAATTCATTAATTCCACCACTGTAATCACTTCAGGGGGCGAGTAATGATCCCAGTGAAAATGTGTCCTTGTGGAGTATTTTGAAAAGCTTAAAAAACAGCTAGGCTACTACAGGGAACATAATGATCAGAAGAAAGAACAGAGAGGCACATGGACAGATTGCCTGGATAGAAAGGAAGGTGAAAGACCTATTGCCAAGGAGATACCATCATAACGATAGAGTGTGCTGTGGCTATAAATACGAAAAAAAGCCTTAAAAAGAAAACCTTTCCCACAACAGCTCTCTTCTCCTTCTCCTCTGCCTCTTTCCATGTGCCTACCAATCGATTCTCTTGAGTTTAGTTTAGGTAATGGGTCTGCATAAAGACAGACCCATTACCACTCTCGCCTCACGCAGAGATAGAGAAAGAGAAGCGAAGAGCAAAGTTAAAAAAAGATAGAGAGACCGTGTACCTTGCCAGCCCTCCTTACAAACCCAGAGAGTCTGCAGAGCTGACATATGCAAAAGGGTGGCGGTGTTTAAAAGCTTTAATCACAACAGCACTCCGGGTCCGACGTGGCGCTGCACTCTGCATCATTGAAAGCTTGTTTTATTAATGCTGAGTGAACAACTGAGGGGGGATGCATTGTGTGCACTTGATTTAAAGCAGGGTGGAGCGGAAACAATGGCTATGAAAAAAACATGGTCGAGGCTGTGAGAACGGGCCCACTTTCATTACTTCGGTGGGTGCAGCACTCAGAAAGACGTATTAGAAAGTAGATGTACAGTGCGGAGCGCAGAAACTTGTACTGTCGCCAGGTACACTTGTATTAACGTTTCTACAAAGCCCAATTTTATATGAAGGTATGCATATATTGTCATGACAGATGAGAATTTCTTCCTCCATAGTTGTATTTCCTTGAAACTTATAGAGAAATCCTTGGCACTGGAATTCCGTGTGTGACACCGTTGAATTAGTTCATCGTGTACATTATGTGACGCATGCGAACGAATCAAGCCAGAGCGTGCTCTCGCTTTGTGTGAGTGGGCAAAGTTAAATCTCGTGCAAGCCGGATGCCTAATTGCTCTCATTAGCAGCCGGCATTCACACCAGTTATTCCACACAATTAACCGGCTGCCACAAAGATGTTATGAGGCAGAATATCGCGGCGGGTCAAGGGAGAGAAAACGAAGTCTGTAATTAATTCTCACTTAAATTAACGATTTCACTGCTACAATGCCGTTCTTGTCTAGACTCACCTCAGGGGGCACCGGCGGGGAGTGTTGTTCTGCCTGTCGTCAGGAAATGAGGATGTACGCGTGCGGTTGATGGAAATCAGAAGCCATTGTTGTTTGACAGCAGGCACCTTTGCAGTGATTGCCTGTGTTATTAATTTGTGCGATGAGAGTGTTGCAGGCTCCTCCAGCCTCTGAGGGTTACTGCTCTGCATTAAAGAACTGCTGCTATGAATGACACTCAGGACTAATGAATATGAATACATTTATAAAAATAGCCCCCCACCCCCCTCAGTGCAGATTGGGAGTGACAGTCACATTGCTTGGGCATGGTTGATGAGAGGGGGGACTGCAGCCTCTGGTGATGGAGGATGCTGCAGGGATCACACAAACATTGCCAGGACAGACACATGCATACGCAGATGCAAACTCCCACGGACAGATGGACAGGCACACACATGTCAGCACGCACACGCGCGCACACACACACACACACACACACACACACACACACACACACACACACACACACACACACACACACACACACACACACACACACACACACACACACACACACACACACACACACACACACACACACACACACACACACACACACACACACACACACTCACTCACAAATGACATTCAGAACAGTATTCAGAAATGGAGACCTTGTCATGAGGCGATACTTTTTTATTTATTGGACACAAATGACACAATGTGTCAGACTTCAATCCTGTGTCACCCCTATGGTCTCCAATAATTATTCCTGTATCCATCATAACGAATTACTCTTTTTGCGCATGATGCTACAATGCATAGATCATTTATTAATACCTGGGCAGGTGGGTCAGTTTGGAAGACAATTTCTCTTACTCTTGAGTGGTGATTGATGCCACACTGCCAACATGTTCACATTTCATACCAGTCAATCTGCGGGGTATTTCCCACGGAAAACAGTGCATCAATCTGATGTCATTAGTGCACAATTCATTACTTTTCAACCTGCTTTGGGGCTGTTGGGAGTATGTCAGCCTATTGCACCCTGGATGTTCATGTGGCATTTAGACATGTAGTCATTACCTCGCATGGCCGTTGTGATGAGATGAACATGTACTGTATGATAAATTAGCTGAGAGGAATTTGTTGATGCTTACAGTATACAACCAATGTTGATAGTACCCCCCCCCCCCCCCCCCCCCCCACACACACACACACACACACACACACACACACAGAACCGCCACCATCCCCATCCCTGCCAGAAATCTACCGCTGAGCAATTTCTTGACTTAACACAGATGACAGAGACGGCAAAACAAGAATATGTAAATGATCTCATCTGTCTCTCTCTGTAGGCGGCAGCTTTAATTGATTAATTGTTGATGTCTATTTGATTGGTTGCGGTTTAGTAATCCAAGATGTTATTTGTCAAGCTACTCTGCATACGTGCTTGAGCCTGCAATTTTTCTTAATTCTCCCCCCCCCCCCACATCCCTCTGCAACTCCACCCTCCCTCAAAGTTCAATGTAATTTGCCCCTTCTCTCAAGTTTGACGACATCAGCATCGGCCACTCAAAGATCTGTGAAGGACATTGATTGAGATAAGTGGGGTACGCATTGCCACTGACACAACGCACAGTAACCTTGACGAGTGTTCTCTGGCAGCCACTTGAGGAGCACGGCAGACTGTGCAAGCTGGACAGTGGGCAGGGCTGACACCGTGGTGCTAACCTTGAGCCAGGCTCCTGTAGAGCCGTGGCTCGGTGTTGAAAGCCCGGAGAAAACCCAGCGAGTGTGTCAACTCTCAACTTAATTGGGTTAGACTGCAACCATGGATGCCAGCCATCAAACTGAACTAATTAACAGCTGAAACAACCTTCAAAGCCATAGACAACAGTGTGTGTGTGTGTGTGTGTGTGTGTGTGTGTGTGTGTGTGTGTGTGTGTGTGTGTGTGTGTGTGTGTGTGTGTGTGTGTGTGTGTGTGTGTGTGTGTGTGTGTGTGACAGTCATTCCCACACCTCTATCACCACCCCATATTCTGGTGTCTTTCTTGCGCTTCTGAATTCATCTACTGCACTTGAGCAGCACTTACTCGTCTAATCTTTTTTTTTTTCCCAGAAGAAAATTGAATAGGTACAAAAGAAAGCACTATGTGTTCTTGCTGAAAAAGAGGTGTTGGTTTGTCTCGCTGATTGAAGGGAGAAAGAGTGGTTAATAAACTCTAACAACAAGAACAATCTCTGTGAAAAATGCTCAGCATCACTTCAGAGTCTCTCTCAGTTTGACGACGTGTCAATGCGTTTGTTTGTTTGTATATGTGTGACATTGGCCCGTGAGCATCCGTGAGCGCAATGTGTGCGTTGCATACATTTTGATTCATGTTAGCATACCTAAGTCCTGGGCATTCGGGTGGTGCAGGAGTAAAATACTGTATCTGCCCAGCACCATGGAGACTGAGGTTTGATTGCTCCACGGTGCCTCAGGCTTGATGCTCCAGCGAATACAATTTGCCATGTTAGTTGGCGGGAAGCCGGCAGGGGAGAGAGTTCTCTGTCGCTGCAATAGTGACTTGTACGGGTTGGTTTGGGGTGCCTGTTCAGCACGGAGCAGAACTGGGAGGGATAGCGTGTTCCTCTTCTGCACGTGTTAACACCCTCCCGGTGAAACTCCTCACTGTCAGGCGGAAAGAAGCAGCTGGCAACTCTATGGTGAAGAGACATGTGGTTGTCTACACCAGGGGTATTCAATGTTTTTCAGGCCAAGGACCCCCTAGCTGAGAGAGAGATGAAGCAGGGACCCCCTCTATATTGTATAAAATTTTGTTTCAGATTAAACTTTATTTTTTTTACTTGATCTGCTCTTTTTTCTCTATACACCAAACCTCTTTGCCGAAAATAGCCGATCTACAAGCTCACAGCGCCTCGCAGCGCAAGGCGTTGTGTGCTTATACTGTAGATCTGCTATTTTTGGCTAATGTTCCCCTCAGAATAGGGATGCTAGGGTTCAAGTGGTTAGTGTAAAATAAAAAGTCTCTATCACACAAAGATTTGACGGCCCCCCTGTAGTAACTCTGAGGACCCCCTAGGGGTCCCAGACCCCCTGTTGAAGACCTTGGTCTACACCCTCCCCAGGCCAACAGTAGAGCGCAATGACAGGCATACACATGGGGAAAATTGGCTTAATGACTACATTGATCAAAAATAAAAGAAATGGTTAGCATAAGTCTCAAAAAAGGGAAGATGCTCTGGCAGCAACAGTGGCTCAAATGGTAGAGAGTGGCTGCTTGGGAATTGGAAGGTTCTTCACAGCATCTCTGTCATTTCAGATTTTAGCCATAGCCATTATTTTATACTTTGGCTATTCAAAACGCGCTATGAGCTTGTAGATCTGCTATTTTAGAAAAATCATGACATTTTTGCAAATCTTTGAATATATATATTTGTAAAGCGAACATTTGTAACTCAAATCTTTGCTTCTGGGGGTCCCTGGAACTAAATATTTTGAGATGGGGGTCGGCGGCCAAATACATATCATTTTGGGGGTCCTTCACATGAAAAAGTTTGAGCACCACTGATATAGTTAGGATTTAGAAGACATTTGTAGAATGCGTCCCCGGATTGAATGGGCTGATGGGTGAATGTGCCCATTCATTCACGCAAGGTGCTTTGGATAAAGGAGCTATATAAATGCACCATTTACCACTGACAAAAAAAGAGGACTCATCAGATTCCATCAGTTTCAACGTTTTGTGTCATCGAGCCCCAGGGATCCTGTTATTCCCTTCTGATTCATCAAGGTCTCGTATATGGTCATAGAGGAGGGCCATGTTTGACCTGCCAGCCAAGGGTCAGGGGCCAAATTCAGCCTTATTGAATAATGAATATATAGAAATGTGTCCCAGCTGTAAGTGATGCCTGTTGTTTCTCATCGTCTCTCTCTCTTCTTCCCCGGCAGACACAGACAGCGCACCAGGTTCCTTGTATTTGCTGTAATGGCCTGTATATATGCAGGGTTTCATATTTCAATCACCGCCGCGGTGGCTGAAATTGGTGGTTTAAGATGAAGTTGAAATTGGAAAGAGGCTATCATGTCTGCCTGAGGAAACACATTTGAATTCTGGCAGAGAAGGTGCTTGGCTGCAACTGAGACTGACAGGTCAACGGGAATGGAGTCCAGGCTAGAAACCACAAGTGTTACACCGTTTTTTTGAAGCCTTAGCCAAACAGTTTCTACATTTCGTGCCAGGGACACAACAAGACTCGAGGAAGTATTTCATTTCCCTGAATCAAATCAATGATTCATCATTGAGAATATTAACGAGCCATAAATGATGAATTAGAGTCTGATGAGGTAGATTCACGATCACGCTGTTAAATGTCACAGGATTGTTCGTTTGTAGTAATGAGGTATTTGTAATAATTAATGTTTCATGTTATTTGCTCATACATTCACTATAGATAATGATATGCTGCTACACGCTCATTCTCCCTTTGTATTTGCACTGTAAGGCCAATGAAAATGAGTTTGGGGGTTTCACCTTCTCATTTCTCTGCTGATGCTCAGTTCTATCTCTTACTTGCACTCTCTCTGCTCTGCTCCATTAACTGAATATTCATTATGTGGCTAATAGTGGTTCCTTTGAAGAGGAATGATCATATTTCATTTCTCTTGCTTGAGAAAAGAACAAGTCAGGGAGGAGAGGGCATAATCGAGAGGAGTGTAAAAGAAAGATAAAGGGTGGAGAGAGGGAGGGAGGGAGGGAGGGAGAGAGAGTTGGATCAAGCGATGAATGGAACGATGGAGGGGAATGGAGGTTTGGGGGAGTGATGGAGGCAGCGGGCCTAAGATGAGGCTCTCAGATTACAGTGTGATTACATCTGAGTCTATTTGGGTGATAGGATTGATTGACCTGCACCTGCGTCTTCGTGACTGTCTCTCCTGTCCTGTCCCGGTGTCCGTGCGGGTGTACGAGGTGAGGTCGTGTTCGTGTTGCTCTCTTCCTCACGTCTGTCCCCTTGTTGGACGAGAATTCTCTCTCTCTTCTACCGCTTTTACCACATCTCTATGGAATGTATACCAGAGCAATCTTGAAGCAGAGCAGAGTAGATAACAGTATAGTGTCGAGTGGAATTGTGGTAAAGACCTAGAAGTGTCAAGCAATCAATCGATATAAAGCGATAGCAGATAGTAATATTACTGTTACTGTAATAAGAACTAGTGACCCCAGGACAGGGATGTTTTTACTGTAGGTTTTCAATATGAGTCCTGGGACTCACACGTGGTCTTTTATATGAGTGAGTCCCAGGGAAGTTCTTTGGGTCCCCAATAAAATCGCTTTTGACAAAGTGCAGTGTTTAGCTCATGTTTAGTCTGTACGATTAGAATAATGGTTATATTCATGTACGTTGAAAATGTGTTATAAGTTAAACTATATACATAGAGCATACTAAAGTAAATATGACAAATAATATGATGATAAAACAATGACTAAGTAGCAGTCTGATGATGTTCATGATCTGCCACATTTGGCTCATCATCAGACTCAGTAGAAGTAGAGGCTTAGGTAAGTGCAGCCTAAGGCAATGTGCTGTAGAGCCAGCCACAGGTATTGATAGCACCAAATAAAATCCATCACTTCAACTCACTGTACAGTACATAAGATTTGTTTGGTCTTTGAGGAGCTAGTGCTTTCCATTCATTTCAGGGACTTTATACTTGTTTAAGACAGAATCCACGGTCAGTTTATTGTAGGTTACATTATCATTGCGTTTTTAAAGCATTGATTGATATGAAAGTAGTTCTTGTCAAAAATAGTCCCTGAAATAAAGATTGACTTTCAGACAAAAATCTGATGTCTGACTTATTAAATGCACAATTCTGTTGAGCTAACATTGACTCAATAATTGTTAGAAAAGATGGTAGCATTTGAATGACAAAATGTAAACAAATGCATGCAAGATGAAACAATTAGCGGCTAAATGATCTATGTTGTATGGCTGGAGTCTGGAGATATGAGTACATAATTGGTGTTTAGAGGGTGTGTTTATGGTCATTTAAGCTAACATTATTTTCCAGTTGAAAATCGGCTATTCTGGTCGAATGACATGCTTGCACGACAATGAATTAGCGCTTACCGTGTAAGAAAAACTCAACCAGTGGCCGTAATGATATTTCTTCGCACCAACAGGCTTGGAGCTGCAGCCCTCTGCTGTGTTTATCGCCTTATTGATCACCATCACAAGGCAGTAATTTGCTGGGACTTGCACGGACATGATTAAAGATCCACGAGCACTGCATGGTGGCTCAACTTGGAGTTGGGGTGTGACGGCAACCAACACATGCCCGCCCGCACACACACACACGCGCGCGCGGACACACACACACGCGGACACGGACACCCAGAAACGGGAAGAGAGTGGGGGTGAACACTTCCATCATGGACGTCAATGGCTCTAAATCTCCTGAGCTAACCTTTTAATACTCTCAGATCATTATAGATGGATGGATAATTGATTGTGTTTGGGCTAATGGGATTAAGAGATAGGCTTAGGCTGGACACAGTGGTGGCGGTGGTCATACTCAACGTCACCGCATGGTTTGGAAGATGGAAGGGAGTTGGAAGTGGGGAGTGAATGGACTGGGGACTAAATTTAGATAGACAGCGAGTGTGTGTGTGTCTGTGTGTGTCTGTGTGTGTGTGTGTGTGTGTGTGTGTGTCTGTCTGTGTGTGTGTGTGTGTGTGTGTGTGTGTGTGTGTGTGTGTGAGAAAGACGAACAGACAGCCAGCCAGAGAAACAGCATGTTGGAATACAGTGAGATAGGGAAAACGACAGACAGAAATAGAGAGAAAAAACAGCGTAGATAGATAGATAGATAGATAGATAGCTTCTAGGTCTGCTTCTCAGTCCATCCCTAATTAGCCGTATGAGAAAGCCAGAGAGCTGATGGTATCCCCATAGGAAAAGCTTGTTAGCGTAAGAGATGCTATCTGCCGGCTATTGGTTTTGGCTGTGTTTTGCTGCCTGGGTGACTCAGTGGGTCTACGGTGTGCTGTGAGATGAAAGCAGAAAAAGGGGAAGGGGGCAGCAAGGTGGCGAGGCAGCCCACCTCCCTCCCCTTTATCATAGCCTCCTAACTTTCTCAGCAGGCCATTGCACTTCGTTTCATCCCCTACTTGTTGTGGGCTTGTTAGAAATAGGCTTGCCTCCAAGCTGCACTTTCCTCCTGTGAAGTCTTTTCAACTTAAATTTTGGCAAGATGAAAAGTAGAAGTTCTGCTGTGGGATAGAGGGATGAAGTTGTTTTTATCCATTCCATTCACCCATTTCTGAGATTTCTTCCACTGCCTGCCTGATTACGGCAGCTGTGTGTTCTTTTGGGATACAGCATCCCTATAGGCAACGGCAGACTCCGAACTGGATAAAAACATCGCCAGTTGACAGTCTGAGGAAAAAGCTTCTTTTTTTTTCCTTTTTCCACAGCACTGCTATGTTGACCGAGCACCTCTCATTCTATACACGCCCAGTTCTATATGGCCCAGGCAAAGCCCCATAGCACGAGGGTTAACGGTGCCTGTCATTGCTGGATCACTGGCTCCATTCAGATGCCCAGCCAGCCAGATCAGGCCACAGATTTGGGTTTTGTCTCCAGTGAATAGGGAGGCTGCTGCCACAGCCCAACAGCCTTTTATACTGAGGGACTTTTTTTTCCCCCACTAGGGCTCAGAATATGCCAGGTCAGGATAACTGTTGCCATTTTGGTGGGCGAGATGAGGCACTTTGCCAGCTGCTTCCTGCGGTGCGAGTGTAGGGAGGCTGGACCGTGCGGTTTCTCTGTGGCTGTCTGGGAGAGAGTAAGGCCCGACGGACAGAGAAAGAAAAGACGCAATGAGGACGAAAGAACATGAGGGAGATGGATTGTAGATGGCTATTGATTGGGATGAGAAAAGAAGATGATGAATTAGGTGCGTCTGGAGGTGTCTGAATGTCTCTCTGTCGAGTGGAGAGGGATTATGAAAGGGCACTCTGCACTGTGCAAGTGCATGAAATAAAAAATAAAAACAGGCTAGCACGTGTTTATGAGTTAAGAAGAATAATGTATTACTCTGACCCCGCTGTCTGCCTGTGGTTATTGAGGAGATGACAGGTGAGATGTTACCATGGTTACCTGGAGTAGGGGTTGGTTACAGTGTGGTATTATCTTATTCACACTTGACCCATGTTTTTTTCAATAAGAAGGCTTTCTTTGTCTGTATTATTGTCAAGGTTTGATCAGGAGATGGGTGGTATTGTCATGACTCATGCCATTAGCACATTGCGGGTGTTAGTCGAGTGTCAGTCCGTGCATAAATTGTTTGGTGCAAAAGCGCATATTAGCTCCCATGCCTTCTCTCCCTCTGTGGAGAATTCCCAGATAGCTGCGCTGTCCCGAGAAAGGCCAGATGCTGCCTCGGTTTGCTCCGCTGCCCCCTCTGCTCTCTTCCCTCATTCCCAGGCTCACATCAAACACGTGCCGCCCAACACCCCCCCCCAGCTCTAAATCTCTTTAATTCTATCATCTGTTGCCCATTGAGGGTGGTAATTTTGTCTTTACGCAGCCTTTTAGTGTGTCATTAAAAATTCCGTGAGGTTGGTGGCGGGGCCCTGTAGCGGAGAGGTGGCTGGCCCTCAGGCTGTGTCTTCATGTCGAACCTCTGTGCTGCTTTCCTCCAGGGATGGATCCGGCCATAAAGATACTGTTTGAACAGCTCAATCTGGACACACAGAGAATATATTACAGATTTCTCACGTGTCTTGCTGAGACCAGGCACACTGCGTCGATCGTCACATCCTTTGATAACCACTAAAGCCACACTGTCATGGTGGAGGGAGCAGCATGCAGACTTATTAAGTTGATTTAGTTTTTTAGTTTTTTTTACTGTTTTCCCTGCAGTTAGCAGTTTCCTGCATTTACCACTTACCTAGTGCTTCATTGCTGGCAACCAGATGAGCTGTGACCGTAACCAGCATCTGGAAGTAAAGGTTATGTAAGAGCTGTTGTGCGGATTTTTTTTATAGGAAATAGTTTTTTAAGTAATTTACAGCAATTCTGCCATTACTTTTACAGCAGTTGGAGCCCGCCTGAGCTCAGTTAACGACTTTGCTATCTTCCAGATGGAAAGCGACACCCACACTCTGACAAAACAATGATTCGCAAAAATATCCACTCTCACCGTCGTAATAACCCATATCAAATTGTTTTATACCATTACAGCGAAGCCACTAACCCACAGCTTAAACTTAATCAGCAGGCTGTTTAGGCCTGGGTCTTTGGGTCCGTGGTTCACTCCTGCTAATGGGAGAAGGGGTCGTGAGTGTGACTTGGTGTTGGGCCTCTGCCTCTCTGGACAGCCACGCTACTCCTCCAGGGTGAGGAGGCTATGTCTTTAGCAGACCTGACACTAAAAGAGATTGGCCTGTCTTAATCAGTTGAGTGCCTTACACCTTACGCGCTGTGTTCCTATGTCCAATACAGACTATGACCTGTCCTACTGCCCTGCTCTCCAGCTGTTCCTGTTCACTGAAACTCTGCTACAGTATAAGAAAGGAGGGGGGTTTAAGATTTTGTGGTGGCCCAGATTGCAAAAAATAGACCTTACTAGTTACTACTGGAGATACGCAAATGTAACTTGGGACTGATTGTGGCTCTGATAATAAGGGTTCACCCTGAAATATATTAGAGTATGAGGTATCAATATGTGAAAACTTTATATTTTGGCCTGAGGGAGGCGCAAGGGCATAGGGTCATCCACCAGGAAGCATTAATGCACTCAGGTTTCAGGTTTCATGACAATCTGCCCATTGGGTCACAAAAATCAGTCGAGGGAATCCTCGGGTTCATAAACATGCTCCATGGCAATCATGGCATCAGTTTTCAAGATATGATGTTTGGGAGCCAAACTTGTGGTGAATGCATGGACAGACGGACGACCAACTGACAGCCACCCTTAGAGCCCCACCTCTATCAGAGCTATTAAAAACATAATTGTTGTTTTAGACTGGATGTATCTATTAACACATCGGCCAGCATTTTTTCATAACAACTTACCGTGGGTGCCAGCATTCTCCCCATTGACTGCGCTTTGCTGTTTAAAGCTTCCGCGTGTGTTACAAGCAAATCCACGCAAAAAAAAGCATCGATTCATGTTGTGCCATGAGCCTGGCTACAGCCTGGAACCATAACATTTCCCTCGGAGTTACAACGGGGGGGGGGGGGGGATCGCGCATCGCGCATGACCGGTTTTCCCCACAGGAAACAGATTCGGAGATATAGGCGTTTCAAAGTAGGAAATAGACAGGAAGCGGATGGGTAAAAAAAATGTGTTTCCGGTGAGCGATCTGGCACTTCCTTCGCAGGATTACAATGGGTGCTCCCAGAGCTGCTCTAGCCCCGCCCGCGCGGAGAAAAACGAAAAAAAACAAAAAGTCTAAACTCAGACCGTGTTCGGCACCGGAGCGCTACTATGTAAACACACGGTTCAGACCGTGTTCGGCACCCGATGTTAATATTTCCTTAATCTAAATTCTTTATCCGGTAGACAGAGGGCTCTTGAAACCCTCTCATGTTCGCTTGAGGATCCCCAGACCGTATACCGCTATGCTATTAGCGTTGTCCAGAAAATGCACAGTGCTCTCACTATACAGTCATTGTGTGAGCATAATGCAAAATTGGTGTCGAGTCCCTTGAGGAGCACTGCAACGCAGAACGCTGTGCGTGAGTCATAACCCAAAGACAGGTGCCATGAGAGTGTCGTCGATGATAAAACTCCAAAAGCTGATTCATTATTCTACAGTATGTGAATCACTCTGTCTGAGAGCATTTTGCAGCATCTACCATTTGTGCACAGTGAAATCCTCTGTGTTAATTTAAACTCAACACTCCTGTTCGACCTGATAAATACGCTTCCATCCTTCTGCTGCATGAATATATATTGTCTTTGGTTGCTAATTTATTCATACATTCTTTCTTTTTCTCAGTTTATTCCTTATTCTGTATATTTTCTATGTATCCTACAGTAACCCAGAGAAAGTACAATTCCAATTTGTATATTGTTACTGTTGTGCAGAAACCTTTTACAGTTTTTTCATAAATGAATGTCATATTTTTTCTTTGTTTTATGACAATGTCTCGCAAAAGTAGTGGAAAATAGCAGATCTAACTGCTGTTTTTGAGAAAAGTTGAAAACAATTGACTTTTTAAATGTTTCTCTATCATTTCATTCCCAAAACAGGGAGGCCATGTTGAAAGTGGTTAAGTGTGTCTGTGGGTTTTATAAATATTTAACCAATGGCAAGTATTTTAAGAGCTTGTGACTAAATAATAACTACATTAGCATGCAGGTTATTCTTTCCATTTCCTGAAAAGTAATAGTTTTGGACATACAAGGTTTCCGCCTGACATCGACAATACACTAATTATGACTAATATCATAGTCTATGGTCATTCACTAGTACACACAATGTCAGTGTTCAATGCTGTTTTTGCGCACAAGTGTGTGTTTTTTTTTTACACTTTATTACTTACTTACTGTATTCCTTACTTACTGTATCTACCACTAGTAGTACATGACCTATTATAACTTTATTTTGATCTTTTATTATCTACTTGTATTGTATGTTTTACTACACAGTATTTGTTGGACATTACTTGTAGCACAGTCTGGTGTTGTCTGCAGCAACAACATTTCACTGCTCATACACGTTCCTCAAATAAAGTCTTTGAATATTTAATCTACAAGGCATTGTAGATGCTTATTGTAAGGTTGCAAATTCCAGACTAGAGACAGACCTTCATAATAGATAATAGCACATGGAATGAATACATGCGCTACAGGAACGTCATCGTAATATCACAGAGAAATTGTTTGCCGTTGAGGACGGTGCACCCCCATTCATCTGTTTGATGAGATTATTATCAGCAAATATTCCCTCCGCTATCTTCAGTATTTACCCTGGTATCTTGTTGGCAGAGACGTTTCCCATCTGGGCATGTTTTTCACCTGGTATCGGCAGCGGATAAAGTAAACATGGGCGTTGTTTGCCAGGGAGCCGGTGTCAACACCAGTGATGTCACTGATACCCATTGTAGCAAACAACATGGGGGGGAAACAATGATACGAGATTAGCTGGCCAACGCTCAGGGACAGACCAAGGGTAGGGGTATGATAGTATGGACACATATGGTATAATGACAGCTGTCTGTTATTATGACGATGATTCTAATCCACAGTTTCCCAGCACTTAAAACACAACAACAAGTCATGAGAGCAACCATAATCTCCTGACCCCTCGCTCTCTCTCTCTCGCTCTCTCTCTCTCTCTCTCTCTCTCTCTCTCTCTGTCTGTGTGTGTGTGTTTCTGTCTCTCTCTGGCATGCACTCTGAGAATGTTAGGTGCAGGATTATGCCCTGGTATGGCAGATCATCCCCGGCCCCCCTTCCCCTCACCCCCACCCCAGAACTGGATTAGAGGCCTGGTAATCTGTGTGTGGCGATGTGTGCGGTGACACATGTCAACCATGGGGTGCCTGGAGAGAGGTGTCCCTGGGTAGATTATAATAGGACCTCCTTGGTAATCCTGGCTATAAAGCTGCAGACTCCCTCTATAATATCATCCCTGCCTAAACAGCCATCCCTACACGCACAAGTGTGTGAACGTGCACACATTCGGTGGCCCGTGGGCCTCCTTGACATTACCTTCCGAACGTAACCTCCTCAGCGCCCGAGCCTAGGCCTGAGTTTCCTGTCACATTCTCTCAACGGACACGCAAGGGCGGCTCACTTTCACTTTAGAGTGGGACCCGGTGGCGTCGCACAACCTTTTCTCCTCTCATCCTTTTCCTATACCCCTTCACGTCAATCGTGACACTGTCACTCCGGATCCATCTCTGAACTAAGCTGTCTCTGAGCTGAGAGCCAGACACACTTGAGTAACGCAGGCGGACAGACTAACGAACCCAAGCGGTTCTCTCTTGAAGTTGTATGAAACGTCTCACTGTTGTCTGCCACTCACTCAACTCGCCTCAACTCTTTTTTCACTCCTCAAAATTTACTTTCCACTGATCTAATTTGCAATATTTCCCCACATTAAATTAGATGATGCCTGTACATGCGGAACAGAGTACACATGGCCAGGGAATTGAGAAGTGCAAATAATTCCCTCATGTGGAAAGGCTGCAATTAACTGGGGATGTCAGCCTTTGTGAAATATAATTGAGTTCAGGACGAAATAAATGTCTCTAATCCAACCAACAGAGTGCTGTCAATCAGCGATCCTCGTGTCCCCAAAGCTAACTGTCATGCTTGTTTATGTCTCCCCCCTCTACCCCAGATTACTTTTTTTGGACACTAATGCTCTTGCAGCTGCCTCTCTCTGCCACGTGGGTGATTGGGTTAGCTTCTGCATCCCTGTTGGGAGTGGGATGCTGCACTGTGGGGAGAGTGCACATCTGTTTTCTCTGGCTGTGCCGGAGATATTGTTGTTTGTGTAGGCATGGTGTCACCCCACTGTATTCCTGAAGCCACATTTCTCCCCCCTGTTATTGAGTATGAAAAGGTGAGATACCCTTTGATGTTCAGAATTATATCAACAGGGGAGCCACCCATTAGCATAGGGCGTTTTCACCCCAATTCCACGGGTCGCTGACAATCGGCCCCTCACCTGTCTGTTCAATCAATAGGCCTGTCCCGTTCCTCAGATGTGCGAATTACCCCTCTCGCTGCACCAATTCCCCACCAAGCATCTTCAAGACATCCTCCTGGAAATGTCAACCATTTGTACGCTGCACAAATATCGCCTGTCATGGCAAAGAGATGAGTGTCGACCTTAAAGTGCTGGCAATAAATGAGTCTACTTACAGCGCAATCGTTTTTTCCTTTTGTCCTCTCTAAATTCTCACCGTCTGTCTTTCCAACTGCGACAGTGGCCTGCCTCGGGCTCTAATGTGTGGCCTTTCTCTAATCAGTCCTGTTACTAGTAGGTGAAGGGCCTGAGTCACATCAAAACACTCAAGCATCACTGAAGATCACCTCGAGTTGTGCTACCGTGCCTGCATTTGCGAGTGTAGGTTTTCACGTTTTTCTGCATTTGGCTTGTCTACTGATTGCCTTTCAAGGGGTCTCCACAAGGTGCAAATACTAGAATCCTAGCAGTCTCCCATGCAAATTGATTAATTGCAGGCCACCTGACAAATGGCTGCCTGTCGCCAGGGACGCTTTGTGAGCCCTCTTGACTAATCAGCTGTAGACGGAACGTGGTCACTCAACATGACCTCGCGGCGTGCCTGGCAACACTGCCACGTTCGACGAGGGCCCTATAGTCAGAGATGAATCTCTCTGAGGTCTTTATCACTAAGTGACGCTGTCGTCTCTGGCAGCACGAGCCACGATGACACCTCAACCAGACACCTAGAGGTCTGTGTTGATGGAATAAATGCACACTAGGCCTTTTAATCCCCTTATCTCAGAGTGTTTTTCATCTCACAGTGGAATAGATTCGGGATTGATTCTCTTCACCCTCCAGTTGTTTTGTTTTGCGTTGTGTTTGGCCGGAAACAATGAGGCGTCGAATGTATTGGGTTTTCGTTTTCCTTTTGAATGATCAAAATTAAATTTATGCAGATGCTGCTTTTACTGCAGACTTTGAGAATGCGGCAGCATAACGCATAACATCTACCCCTGTAGATACAGCCCAAAAAAACTAAATGTTTTTTATTAAAAACATCTGATATGCAAATGTCTGATTAAAACCCCCTACAAGTATACGCTCTCCTTTTCTTGGCAGTCTACAGCATATTTGCTCAGTGTCTCACCACATGCTGGTTTTGGGAGATACATACTTTGTCTCACCAGCTGCTTCCAAATTACGTCCTCGAGTTTGAGCATCTTGTCCAGCGTGTTCACATTGGCATTCAGCATCTATGGTGAAACGACTGTGTCTTCGCCCATGCATTTGAATACCCATAAAAACCGGAGTGCAGAGCAGCGTTTCTGAACGACACACCGTTGTGCTTCTAACAACACCTTTGCAAAGGAGCAAATTAGAATATGTGAGTGTGAGTGAAAGAGAGATAGATGGAGAGCGAAACAGAAGGAATGAAAGGTAGAGACTGAAAGAGAGGAGCAGGGCATGTGTGATCTTGTTGAGACGGTGCCAGGTCCATGGGAAAAAAGTCACCAGCCCTCCGTCAGCACATCGCATGAAAGCAAAGAGAGGCTCTGCAGAATTGTGGGAGCTTATAATTATTTTACCTTCATTTGTTTCCCTGCCGCTGCGTGAAGACAGTTTTTTTTATTTTTTCTGCCATTGCACGCGTGTACACAAAGAGACCCACCATTATCACAGTCGCGATCGCCCATTACAGTCTCACCCGCCAGAGTGCTCGTTAACTGCGGCACAAAAGAAGGCTCCAAAACAGACAACGAAGAGGTCCATCTCTGCCAGCCTCAACCGACAGCTTGTAAATGGATTCTGATGGCATGCAGGCACCGCCAACCGTCAACTAGCCAGCAAACCCCCCCCCCACCCTATGAGGAGAAATGGGATGCCATCCAACCTGAGCCTGAACCAGTCTGTATTTATATTGCTCATTACAGAGAGGTGGACTCTGCTTAAATGCTGTACATACGTCCCTATATTTCCGTGCTTCAGAATTGGAACTTTTCCCTCCCATCTGGAGGTTTATCGCTTGTGTCAGCTGTGGTGCATTGTGCTTCTTTTTCTTTTTTTTTCGGGGCCCGTCTAATTCACTGTATGCACCTCACTCTGTCTGCATCCATTTGCTGGGTTTTGTTCCCTTTGTCAAAGTGCATTATTGACGCTAATGGCCTTGGATGCCATACATGATTGGATCTGTCAGCATTCGTCAGCTAAAAAACAAAGTAAAGGCCAGTGGACGAAGGGGTATATGTTTTCTATGTTTGTGCGTGTATGTGTCGCCCGCATACTGTACTGTAGTTGTGTGTGTGTGTGTGTGTGTGTGTGTGTGTGTGTGTGTGTGTGTGTGTGTGTGTGAGTGTGAGTGTGTGTGGCGTGCGTGCGTGCGTGCGTGCGTGTGTGCGTGCGTGTATGCAGGTACGCCTGTCCTGTGCACGCAGGTTTACCCTGCATCCAGGCTGAAATATTCGAGCGCATGTTCACAGCAAATAGCCAGGAGCGGCAGCAATATTATTTGCGACAGCACTCGCTTTACATTTCTCAAACTGCAGATGGAGCGTGCTGTTTAGAGCTAAATAACCACACTGTGGTAAAATCTAGCCTTGGACAAAACCAGATAGCTTGGGGGATGGGGAGGGACCCTGAAAAAAAAGAAAGGAGTAGAAAACATTTAGCCCGCTTTGGTCTGGCCTTAGGACTGATGGACTTACAGGTATTACTAGGGAGTATTAATCCCTTGGAAGAGCTGGATGATAACGCGGTCCCTAACACCATGTCATCGGTTTATATCAAACACATCCCTCTATCCACGAATCAGCCCTCGGCAGGGGTGATGTCCTGACGCGATTATCCTGTTGTAGTCAAATTAGATTACAAAGGACACTGCGCTTATGGCCTGAGCAGGTCCCCACTTTCTGTAAGGGGATATAATCCTGCTCCCTCTCTTGCGCCCAGCCCTGCCTTATCAGATGGCCAGGGATTTGCAGCAGCAACCCTAAAGCATCTCACCGGCAATAACAGACCGAATAACGCAATCCACTGCTGTGGCCTCTCCTCTTCCACAGATAGAGAGCACAAAGCACTAACCTATAGCAGGCTATACTCCAGGTTTATCACTTCCACTCTGCCGGCTCCCTCCTCGTATCTCCTGGGTTATCCCGAGCAGCGCTTTGACCAGCATGTTTGATATACTGTATTTTTGGAGGGATAATATTGGGGGGGAGAAAAATGGACTTGCGAAGAGATTAGAGTGAGGGAAGTGGAACAACAACAATGTACGGATTACAGGCAGGATTTGTGTGAGGAACACATGATATCCTCTCTTCATCCCCTTATCAGATTGGCTGAGATGGAGAGGCAACAGTGGTCGGGCCAGGAGAGTTGTGGGATGCAGTGTTCTCCTCCAGAAGGATGGGATTGATGAAAAACGAAATCATGCACAACCGTTTCACAATCGCATAATTTTGGAAATAATCTTACAAAAAGTGAGAATTCTTTGTTTTCTTAAAAACATTTTCACTTGGCGTACCTATTTTGGTCATGTGACAAATTTCAGAAAATGTCTATTTTTTGTTTTATTTCAAAAGGAGCAAAAATTTTCGCTATTCTTTGCACGCCGAAGAATATAAGGGTAGTTGTTATTAAAATCTTCCCATGGAAGAGGATAATATCACTTGTTTACACATTCAGTCATATTATGTTGACCTTCATTTTAATTTATTGAATCCTGCGATAAAGAAGATTCTTGAAACAAATTAAACGGTACTGGAAACAAATGTAATTATCTCAACCCACTGCCGTGAGTTTTCTCCCCCCTCCACTTGTTTTTAAAGAGGACTGGATTTTTGAAGGGGGTTTAATGGCTTGTTAAGATTGAATTTTTTTCCCAGCACGGTGGACCATGTTTCTTTTTTTTACGTGTGTGGGGCTCTCGAACCTCTGCGGTGAGAGAATTATAATTTAACCTATACAGACAGAAAATCTATTCTTTCCCTCCCACGAAGCTGTACGCAAACACGAGCAATCAACAGCATGCCCTTTACTTGTAGTTATCTGTATTGACTGGGGGAAAATGAACACCCGATTCCCTGCTGTGGTCATTCAGAGAGGGCTCTAGACAGCCAGGGCCTGGCTGACGGCAGAAACCTTCAAAGGCAGAGTCTACCGCTAACTCGCGTCAGACAGACCTTCCCGCTGTTCCGTCCTAACTCTTCTCATCTCGTCTTCCCTTCACGTCCTCCACCTGCCTCAACTCGCAGGGCTACAGGATGGGCTTGTCCCTGTGCATAATGACAACAATAGTCCCAGCCGGTCTACGATGAAGTACTCAATACAGGGCCCTAGTGGGGTGGGGGGGTGGGTGGGGGTTTTCTCTGAATGGATTGGAGGAAAGAGAGGAACGTGACAGACAAGTGCAAGGAGCAGAAGAATGTAATAGAGAGAGAAAAAAAAAAGAAAGGTAATTAAACACAGAGAGCGAGAGAGGCAAAGCATTAGAGACGTTAGTGAGAGAATGTGGGATGGAAACCGAGATGACAATTATAAGCAATAGAGCCCTTGGCGTCGAACTCGAGCCTCATCTCTGGGAGCAGTCCATTCTCCTGAATGGGAGACAGTAAATACCTTTTTTTCTCTCCTGTCCTCCCCAGACGTCACTCTGACCACCGATGCCACAATGCAGACCCTGATGAGGGCCACATGCAATCACTCTCTCTTAATAAAATCTCACAGTTCCCATTACACCCTGGCACAATGGGCCTCGTGCTTGGCCGCTGATTGAGTTCGCACTCTCTCAGAGCTATAATAGCAGCCAAGTGATCACCCCCCCCCCCACCCCTAACCACCCTCCCTGCCCTCCCCCTTCCCCTGCTCAGCCTTCGCCCCTGCCTCACTCTATGGAGCACCGCTTGCCTTACTTGCCATCGGAAGTGAGATTCCTCTCGACTCTGTGCGTACGCACCTTTTCCCTCTGTCCTCACCTCCTGTCCTTTGCCTTGTTCTCCTCATCACTTTCCCCTCCCACTTGCTTGGTTTCCTTCCACAAATGAGCCCCAGTTTGTTGCCGGTCATCGATCTGATCAATATGTGGCTACTTTTAAAATGTTGCCACGTCTTATTGACACGAGGCACACGTTAATCATGGAGGTGTTAGTGGCTGGGGACAGTCAGTTCAAAGAGTAGGCTGATTGCTGAGGGTTTTTTTCTTCTTTTTTTAGGGAGGTATGGCAAGAGAGTCATTGGGTTGGGTTCGATTCCTCCATTAAGTGAAGAGAGGACGGGGGTTTTCAGAAATGGGCTGGATTGTGGGAAAGTTTAACCGTCACTGACATTGAAATGAATGAGGCAAGAAATCAAAGTTCACATGCTTTAAACCAGTGAACAGGCAAGGGTCAGAGCCAGGAGATTAGTCAGAGAAAGCAAACCTAACGGCAGGGATCAGGCAGAGAATCAGGGCCCAGGGGTTCAGGCAGAGAATCAGAACCGGGCGATCAATCAGCGAAGACAGGCTTAAGGCAGGCATCAGGCAGAGAATCAGAGTCCAGAGAATCAGGCAGCAGTTCAAACAGGAAGGTTCAGGAGTCAGGTAGTAATTAGGGTTAGACTTAGTGTAATGCAATCTGTTGATGAACAAGTAGACTGATATACTGCCATACTACATACTGAGGTCATACTGTAGCAAAGCATGTGTGAGTGGCAGGATCCCAAATGACTGAAGAATTAGTGACCATATGAAAACAAGTAGACTGATCTAATGAAATATGAATAGGACGGGGTTATGACAGAAAGGGAATTTGCTTGATGTAATAGAGCCCCTCTCTTCTCTTGCAGCACTTTGGCCTTAAGCAAAAACCCACCCTTAGGCACAATTCCCCAGCCACTCGGAATGAGAGAAAGACAAATCCGGGGGCTGGGAGAGTAACATTGTCGACATGGTGACATACCTGGAATGATTTCACAGGGAAGTGCTCGTTTTCTCCAGCCTTAACCACTTAAGCCCTACTGTTTATACTTCACTGTTTGACAAATAGCGAAAACAGCCCACAAGGTGTTAAAGCAGCACAATTTATTTTAATGAATAAAATGTAATTTTGTCCAATCCGTATGGTAGAGTATGTTAATACAAAATAACTTGGGGTGGTGGTATTTTGTCTCCCTGCTCTTCTATTGAGACATTTAGATTGTGTCAAAGCTGTGACCGTGTGTTCTACCGTCTTATGCTATATAGGTAGTATACCGTCCCTGAAAATTAGAAGGAAAAAAAAGCATATACCGTCTACTAACGATCCGAGGTTATACTGATACGCAGGAGGAGGGGCTGGGGGCATCTGGACTTCAATAGCCTTTTTCATGTGATAATGTGGCGTCCGAGGTGAAGGCTGTGGCTATTGAGGTGATAATGACCGCTGGCCATGGGAGTTTCAAAGTAGTTCACACATTAACTTAACAATAGATATGGCACACTTAATTAGTATTCAAACTGCACGTACATCACGAGTGCAACAACAACACTGTTGCACACAGTATAAAACTCATATATAGGCTGTTACGATCATCTAGTCTAGGGAATGAAAGGACCGAAAGTAAGGTTGAAAAGTGAATTGTTGTTTTATTGAACAACCTTATTTTGCTTTCTTTTAGGTTTGAAATTATATTTACAGAGTAATACAACATTTTACAATGAATGCACTTGAATTTTACATACTTGAAAACAACCCCAGACACAAACCAATAAACAAACAAAACAACCTACCTATCCTTACTTTTTAACCCTCCAACTATCCTAACCTACATCAAAATAAAAAGTACAATGGAAATCTAAACTAATCTATCTGTTCTAATCTAATAAGGCAAAAGGTTTGTTTACAAAAAGTTGGCGC
>NC_139948.1:38433186-38445686 GCF_963454915.1 Gymnoscopelus microlampas | reverse complement strand
TCTTGTCTATGTGTGGGGCCCTGATTCCACACAGATAAGGGCCCCAGTGTCAGATCTGTGGGGCGCCATGCTTTATTTCCCCGTGACAAATCCGCAGAAATGCTCACATTTCATCCCCGTGCCACAGTGACAGCCTGAACGGAGGCGTCCAGCGCAGCGCACACTGCAGCAATAGACAGCCAGCGCTGACAATAATACCACCGCTGCTCCATGCTGACAAAAGCCCATCGCAATTTCATCGTGCAGGGATGCAGAAAAGGGGGGGGGGGATTAGAAGAGAAGGAGGCCAGTCAAGGGGAAAAGACTGTGAGCTCCAGACAGGCTGCCACCCTGATCATAATCCTCCAGCAACACCTTTCTCCTCCTGTGTAGGTGAGAACCGTCAGACTGAGAAACACACACTCTCACACACACACACACACACACACACACACACACACACACACACACACACACACACACACACACACACACACACACACACACACACACACACACACACGCACACATAAACAGAAACACATGCAACGACGGCTGCTAGAAGCGACATGCACATTTGAGCATGCACAGCACAGCAGAAGCAGAACCAGGCGGTATGAAAATAATTCAACCCCGTATAAGGAGTCTCTGGGTGCCATGCATGGGATTAGATCACAGTGGATTAGTGGAGTGCGGAGGCAGGTTGGTGAGAACAGATCACCTAGATTGAAGGGGGATTTTAACACTCCTAAATGAGATATGCGCGCACGCATTCAGAGATAAGATGCCGCCTTGGAAAATGGGTCAATTGTTGTGCAGGTTTAGCTCGTGATTAAGGCAGATTATGTTCCACCAGTGAACAACAATGGCAAAGTCAGACAGCAGTCCCATTGTACTTAGCCATTCTCTCTGTCAGCCTGCCTGATCCCAATTTTGTACTTTCAACTGCGTTTCAGACTTTTCATGTTTGAGCAATGGGACTTAAGTAGTATGGCACTGCCTGTCAGGCAGCAGATTTGGGGCTGAAGCAGAACAGAACAGAACAACACACAGTGTAATTGGACTCACTCCCTTGACCAAAGACAATTTCAAAGAAACTGGGTGTGATTGTTTTTCTGGCCCTACCACTGTACCTTTCCCTCCCGCATACACTGTGTAGTGTGGATTGATTAGAGCTGGGGCACTAGGGCCATAGCTGGTGGACTGCTATTGATTGATCAAACCCTGACGTTGAGTGTTGGAGGAGAGATGGGGGGCTTCATGCGGCCCCCTACTCCATCTTAATGAAGAGGAGGCAGTGAAGGCTGCCTCCTTTGATCCTGCTGGGATTAAAACGGTGGTGTGTAAGGAGGCAGAGAGATCAGGCCTGCCTGCCCGTCTGTCTGTCTGTCTGCCAGTGTGTCTGTCTGCCTGAGCCATATCATTCACAGAAACGTGACAGGAATATGTAACGTTCTCTGCGCTCCTCTGTGTGAGGCCCAGGGCTAGGGCAAGTCCACAGCAGGGCCAAGAGGTGCAATGCACCATGCGGTCAGTGTGCAGACCGACCATCCGCTTTGATTGTTATCATCATCATCACTTGCTCTGTATTATTTTACTGAGCCTTGGTTTGATGCCACATGGGAACGCACATGCTGCATGTTCTCCCTTAAATTCAAGGAATCGCGTACTTTCCTATAATAAGGCATACTAGCAGTGGCGGCCATTTTGTGGTTCCACTCTAAAAAAGGCTGTTCATTTTTCCTATAGAGATTTCCAAAAATATTTATATCCATTATTTTAAGCCTAGAATCAAGCCATCCAATCATGACCATAAAACATTTGATTATGTGAAGATTTATTTTGGGAATATTTAATTATATGATGTACTATATTTAGTAAATACCCTTTGTTTAGCGGTTTTAAAAAAAAGGAATATTCACAGAATCAAAGTTTTTTTGGTCCTGATTCACCAGGAGCCTGGATGGCTTGATTCTAGGCTTAAAATAATTGATATAAATATTTATGGAAATCTCTATGGGGAAAAATGTATGGCTGTTTTTTGAGTGGAACCACAAAATGGGTGCCACTGCCATGCCCTATAGACAGGGTCATTTCTCGATTTCTCTTTAGTTCACATTTCTGCACGCTCAATCAGTTGTCTTTCTAATTCGCCGCTAGGGAGTAATACGCATGTATGGAGTTTGCACCTGAGTTCACGTGCATGCATTCGATTGACAGATAGTGAGGGATTTATGACCCCCAGACAGGTTGACAAGCCATGATTGATTTATGACCAGGTCAAAACATCCACCATCCCCTCCCTCCCTCCCTCCCTTCCTCCTCATACTTCCTCAGAACACAGAGCCCCTACCGCGGCGGCGACAGGGAGCTCCCACCGATCAAATACACATGCACACACGTGAACTCCCATGCACATGTAGGGTACACATAGTATATACTGTACTACTCTAGGGCCCCATTGAAGGCAAGAGAAATTACATTTTACCCCCTACAGCTCGTCGGTGGAATAAGGAAAACAGGTTGAGATCAATAAAATCTATTCGCCATGCCTTGGACAGTGTTTTGAAGGAATTCCTGAAAAACTCCAATGAATTTAAAGCTACCCCCTGAATAATTAAAGCTGATATTTCTCAAAGAAAACACTTTTTGAAGGAGCTCTAGTAGCTAAGGATGGCTTTGATGCGGCCTAAGCTTCATAAAACTTTCAGATGCCGCCGAGAAAGTAATTGACATTTTCGCAAGTTGGCAGTCAAAACCACATGTGATTTGCCAAGTGTGCGTGGTCAGTCTCTCTCTCTCTCTCTGTCTTTGCTCTCTCTCTCTCTCTCCCCCTTATGCCCAATTTATGGTCGATCCGTACAATGGTATTGCACGCCAAAAATAGCCTATCCACAAGCTCACGCGCGGATGCGACACATTGTGAGCTTGGGGATCTGCTATTTTCGGTGTGCGACACTGTCATACAATCAAGTGTAAATTGACTCTCTCTCTCTCTCTGTCTCTCTGTCTGTCTGTCTCTCTCTCTCTCTCTCTCTCTATCTCTCTATCTGTCTCTTTGTCTCTCTGTCTTTCTGTGTGTCTCTCTCACTCTCTCTCTCTCTCTCTTTCTCTCTCTCTCTCTTTCTCTCTGTCTCTCTGTCTGTCTGTCTGTGTCTGTCTGTCTGTCTGTCTGTCTCTCTCTCTCTCTCTCTCTCTGTCTCTCTCTCTCTCTCTCTCTCTCTCTCTCTCTCTCTCTCTCAGCCGTTATCAGTTTGATCTGTTTTATGGATTTCTTCCTCAGCTCACTTGAAAAATTCAGTTAATTGAGCCATGCTGTGAAATATCTATCAGATCAGGATACAAGCATTTTTCAGAGTAGAGTACGGTCCATCCGGTGTCATATCCACACGATACACAGCGTGCGGAACATAAACCATGAGAAGACAGTTGATTTATACACACATCTGTCTTGATTTATCTCCCCCATGACACGCACACATTGAGGCAAGCACTTTGGGTGATGAAGCAGCAAGGCTACCTGGTACTTAGGTTTTCAAGCCCTGGGGGGCAGTGGAATGCACCGTGATGTGTACAGTACTGTGACAGTAGTTATCTCCATCGCCTGCACTGATCGCTGTAGCACGGTGCCGTGTGATGCTACGATGTTAGCATAACCTTCGAGCTGCTTTAGAAATGGCCTGTTTGTGTGAGAGCCAGGCACCAATGTTTTGCCAGTGTGTTTACTGAGCGAGCACACACACGCACGCACGCACGCGCACACACACACACACACACACACACACACACACACACACACACACACACACACACACACACACAGGCACGCGCACACGCACACAAGCATGCACGCGCACACTTTCACTCACACAGGGACACAGTCTTTCCTCACATGTATCCAGCCATAGGAGGGAAGGTGGAGTTGTTAAAGAGAGCCTGATAGCCTCTGGCAGGAACTGTAGCTCCGTCTGATTGTTCTCTGCATGAGAGAGCGAAAACACAGCAAGGCGCGTCTGAGAGAGCCTCTTTCTGCCACTCCCCCCTCCGGCCCCCCCTCCAACAACCTGCTCATTAGGCGGTAGAATGTGGGGATCTGCATGAGGCCTATAAACTCCATGCCTGGTGGAGAGAGAGAAGCGTCATCTCCTACTTATCAGAAGCTGTTGAACCCAGTCGATGCGCTACCCGTCGTCTATGTTATCAATAAATCATTGATCACTCTGGGCGGTCTTGGGCGGTCTCCGTAGAGCTGCCTGCCTCGCTGACACATTTTAATACACTCGATTTTATGCGCTTTTTTTATATGCGGGCTTGATGTGTTTTATTGAGCTAGTTACTACAGAACATAAACTAGGGATTACAGCCCTATGCATAAAAAAAATCAAGGGGAAGTGGAAACATCATGTTTTCTTGTTTTTCTTTTACATAACCCATTTCCAATTCTTCAGTTTTTTCCCTCTTCCATAGTCAGTCCACATTGCCATTCGCTGGTGTGCATACTTTTTCATTTATTTATTCATTTTAATGTCCCATTATCCGGAGAATTTGCCTTAGCCTGCTCCCCTTCCTTCCCCTTCTCCACGGTTTTCCTGCCTTTTCTACCTGTTAAACAGGAGATGCTGTCATCTGTCAGGCTTTTAACTGCCTGTCACATCCGTTTCGCTGCTCCTCTTCTTTGAGAGCTGTCTCCCGCCCGCCTCCTCCTCACCGGCTCCCTTCCCTGCGGTTTTTCTGATGCCCGCTGGGACCCACAGGGCAGAGATGTCAAACCCCGGGCCTGCTGTGGCGAGAGAGGGAACCAGCACAGGGGTCAAAGGATGATGGAAGGAAGAGATAGTACCGGATTGAAAGACCAAGGGCCGCCGCTGCAATCACGCTGTGCTTTTTTCGCCCCCTCTTCTGTAGAGGCTGACTTTTATTGATTTTGTTTCCTAACCTGAAACACGACCACAGTGGAACCTTCCATCGTCCTATAGATTGGAATTGATTGCCTTGAGGGTCTCTTGTCCTGTAAATATTTGCAAAGCTTATCGATTGCATTAGTGGCTGTTGCTATTTGTGTCTATGGTATGGCAGGTGCCGTTGTTAAGACCAGACTAATGCAGGCAGGGCCCGCTTTTTTCACAGCGCATTAAGGTGTCGCTCAGCACACACTCACACACACAGAGAGACGTCTGTCCTGTTGTATATGACCTCTCTACACGGCCGTTGTGAGGAAAGACAGTGGTCTCTCCTGCTCGATATACACGCGGGACCTTCTGAAAGGCGCCCATTCAGGTAGATGATGTAATGGCCGCCATTCGTTCTCATTAACGAATCCATTCATCTTTAGAGGTGATGTCAATACTCAATTTAACGCCAGATATCTCTGTGTTTAAGAGCCATAGAGGACATCAGAGCAAGTGCGTGGCGCGCAGCTAAAAGGTGTGAAAGGGCTGACCTTGGGAGTGACGCCGTCCTCCCCCTGCGCCGATTGAGCCAAAAACAGAGGGAGAGGGGAGGAGGTAAATGATTTTTAAAGCCTCTCTCCTCTAAAAGCCTGGGAATAATACTCAGATATGGGAGCCAGTGGCAGGACTGCAGACTGTGGATATTCTCTGTAAGCCGAGGAATCAGCCGGACCCGGAGGGCGTTGCTTAAGAGCACAGGGCAGAGCAAGGCAGCACGCACCCTGCCGCACCATTAACCCCCCAATGCCCTCTCCCTTCCTCCAGCCACCAGAACCCCCACCCCCTCTCTCCGCCCATTCTTCTGTTGTCTCAGGAACAACAAAGGCTATTTTCAGACAGCCTATCCACAGTGGAGTGGGGAAACGGCAGTCCTAAAAGCCTTCATGACTTTTTAATCGGCGGCTCAGGGGCCCCGCGTCTGGCGGTTGCGAAGTGGACCCCAGCATCAACGCACCACCACAACATGGAGGTATCAAATCCCCCCCCACCCCGCTCGGAGCACAGGCCTGTCAAAGCAGTTGGGCATGGAGGTGGCGGATGGGTGGCATGTGTGAAGGTTGGCAGTAGAGAAGAGAAGTTTTGCGGTTGAGACGAGTCGAGCACAGGGGCTCAAGGAAGCCGGAAGGGGGAAGTATGGAATGTTTGTACGGGGAGAGAGGAGCGAGAACGAATTTATGCGAAACTGCTGAGAGGGAATGGCCTCGCACCAAAATAGCAGCTTCAGAAGTGAGAAAGAGTTTGTCTTGCAGAGTTTGAAGAGTATAGAGTGGAGTTTGTGTGTGTGCGTGTGTGCGTGTGTGCGTGTGTGCGTGTGTGCGTGTGTGTGTGTGTGTGTGTGTGTGTGTGTGTGTGTGTGTGCGTGCGTTCGTGCACGGATGCACACGCGTGTGTGCGCTCGTATTCCGTGTTTGGGAAGGATAGCACAGCATTTGGAAGTGATGGATTGTTAAAGCATACCAAATGGAGTGTAAAAGGTGGCTGGTGGGTTTTATTGGAGAGCGGGAAGGTTTTGTGATGAATAATAGGCATGAGTGAATTGGTCATTGTCAGAACCCTCCAGAGCCTATTGAATCAGCAAGGCTAGGGTTTTACAATGAGCCTCAGCCATGAGGATCGGCCCGTTGGGCCGTAATAGATGGAAAGTGAGTTGATGGAGGCAGGGGGGTACAATAGATGAGGCTTGCTCTCACCACCCGAGCAGTGTTTGTCTGTGGGGAAATGGGCCACAGGAGAGAGCCATGTTCCTCCCACACACTGTGCAGAGAGATCACAGTGGAATGGCGGGGGGGATCTTGTGATCGCACGCGCACATGCACACTGAGTAAACATGCTACAAGGTTAGTATGCTGGCTAATGATGCCCTGCTGACCCAATGCTAATGATCCCACTCGTTTGAGCTGGGAACATGATGGGCTTTGATCTGCTTGTCATTAAGGGACTGCCGAGATCATGCTCGTCTCTGTAGCCTGATGAAGAATTCAGACATACATGGATACACAACACCGCAGAGACAAGCACACAGAGACACGTGCGAAATTATACATACATGAGAGTAGAAATTTACATGGGTAACCTAATGGGTTTGCATACACCTACACCTTCAGCACCGTGCACGCACACATATGCACAGATGCACGAGCGCTCATACACAATACATATGCCACACACACAGCAACATATAAAAAGACCCTCCAATCCATGGCAGGGATTAAATATGTCATTTAGTCTGTGCTAAAAGAGCAGTAATAAATAAAACCGATGATTTATTAATATCTGGAGTTGTAATCCAGTGCATTATATGTGTATTAAAGCACATTACTTGGTGTGGCATCATGAGTGCTTCTAATAAAATTGGAAGTGCCTACGGGTATTTCAGACGAGCCGCGGCAGATCTCTCACTAATGGGACCGATGTAAATATGTTCATTTATGAATCTCCCCTCCAATTTAGCACTGCTCATATTGTAGATGAAGATTATCTGGGGATTATGTGTTTTGGAGACGATGGAAAAAAAAGCCTCTTGATGTGTATTAATGCGGGGCTTACAGATGCAGAAATATGGAATTAGGTCCCGGCATTGGTTCGGAAGATACAAATGTGAAAAAAAAAATATTTATATGTCACTCATCCTCCCTTTTTCCGTCTGGCTGTCTGTCAGCCCATAATTTCCTGATATTCATTTTCAAAAGTGGAAATTTAACAGACGTTTATGATGCAAATCACAGGCCATAACTCTGCATGGCGTGGGGGGCTGCATTAAGCCTTCAAATCACTCATGCCACCACATGGTGCCAACTGCATTATGCCTATTCACTTGATCATTTGTAGATATTTCAATGCATGATTGCAGCCGACAACAGTCAATGCCTCCGCTTTGTAGGTCCTCAGAGGAATACAGGGTTCACTGTGTTACCGATCTTTTTTTTTTTTTTTACACTGGTGCGGTGGTGGGAACATTTCAATAACACTGCACTCGGAATACATTAACCAGGTAGAGAGGATGGTCTTCCCATTTTAAATTTATGTAATTTCTAACGATAACCTCCAGGATATACCTGACATTGTGTGAGGCGTAAAAGTGCTGTGCCTGTAATTCTTTTCTTTTTTTAATACATAAAGAGCTCTTGCATATTTATAAGACCGTGTCAAAAAATAGAGCTAACCTTGGTTTTTGCGTTTGCAAATTCAAACCTGGTTTACACCTTCGCCTTTTTCCTTTTGCACTTCCAATTCTCTCGCATGCGAAACGGGGTTGTCGGGGGGTGAGGGGGTTATTATGCTGGAATTCAGAAACAGGGCGGGAGTTGAATTCCCTCTCCAACATCGTTAACTGCAACATACAGAGTTCCAGTCCGAGTTAACAAATGTAATTAGCATCACTTCGTCAGCATCAGATGGGATAAAAGCCTCAGATTACCGCCGCAGGCTGTAGTTTGCAACAGTGTCATGATGATGACTATCGATCAGGAGGTGTTATTACCTTGTAAGGCAGCCTACTATAAAGGATATACAGCATATACTGTACAGTACACACACACACACACACACACACACACACACACACACACACACACACACACACACACACACACACACACACACACACACACACACACACACACACACACACACACACACACACACACACACACACACACACACAGTACTGAATGAATGAATGAATGGTCTTTATTGCAGACTCAAGGTCCATAGATACATACAACTATACTGTATGTATGTATGTATGTATGTATGTATGTATGTATGTATGTATGTATGTATGTATGTATGTATGTATGTATGTATGTATGTATGTATGTATGTATGTATGTATGTATGCATTGTAGACCATGGTTCACAAACATTTTTTAACATTAAGGACCCTCAGGCTGATATGTACTTGGCCATAGACTGCCATTTTGGAAGATTTTGTGCCAGGGACCCCCCATGAGAGAATAGTAGATCTACAAGCTCACAAGCTCAGCTCTACAAGCTGTAGAACAAAAATGTTCCTGGACCCCACTTTGAGAATCAGTGTTGTAGACAACGGCACGATTATTAGCAGCATAAACTTTCCACATTCCACACGAAAATATGACAGATAAAAAAACACATCGGAGCAGGTTTCGTTTCATTGAACTGAGAACAGAGAGCCCATAACAAACGTAGAGTGCAAACATTCCACTCACTTGGTTTCTTCTCTCTACAAGGCCTTCATGTTGTAATTACCTCAGTCAATAGAGATGTACAATACACAAACAAAGTGGAAGTGCGTACAGCTTTCCTAGTCTTCTCTGCTTCTTCCGTCAGAAGCAGCTGAAGTCACTTCTCCAATGAATAGACCTCAGCGTTACGCACGATGTTCACAGATTCGAAGTCAGCTCCAATTATGAACGCCCCAGGTTAACAAGTCACACGTCCCTGTCGCCAGACATCATGGACGATCATGTCTAGTGAGCGTAACAATTAGCATCTCTGAACCAGGACTTCTTGCTCTGTTTGAGAGTGCTGTGCCTCTCTCCCACTGCCACTGTATCTGATAATTGAGACGGGAGATGGTGGGAAGTCGTGTAAGAAATGAAGCCAAACGCACACGCTCATTAGCATAATGTCAGGGCATTCATTCAGATCTGTGTCTGCCTGATGGCATGGCGCTCGCTGCCGGTGTTCACGGTTTCCGCCTGCCTGAGACGCGTCTGTGTGCTCGAGCAGCAGGGCACGTCTGCTTCAGTCGCAGGAGCAGACAGCCAGGAGTCTGTCTGGGTGGGTCCGAGTCCAAGGATCCTAGCCTGCTGGGATTGGATTAGGTGTGTGTGTGTGTGTGTGAATGGCAGTGTTTCGGTTTCCATCTGAAGGAAGTGCTTTTGGATGGTATGGGAGAGGGGAGGGGCGGGGGTCTCGCCATGACACCATCACAGCGTTGGGACTTGCTGGACTAGTGGGGATGATGGGAGAAAATTGTGGTCAAAAGGTCCCACTGTAATGTGCCGGAGAGAGGCAGTGATGTGACAAGCTACAATTATGTCAGCTCTCGCACTCCAGAGGTCTACACTGGGGACAGTCTCTCTGTCCTGCCATTGGCTGGCCTGCACTGTCCAAATTGCCCGCCACACTTCTGTCCTCTGCTACGGGTCTTTGTGCCCTCCTCTCGGAAACTTATGTTTTTTACAATGCAGTCCGCACACCCTTCAGACGTTCTCATTTGTCACCCGTAATGCGTCCACGTGGAACATCAGCCGACATGCACATGTAATCGAATGCCGTGTGACATATTGTCGTTGTCAGAGCGGGCTCTCTCCGAGTATAGGAATCCTTATCCCTGAATGGATGATACATTAGCAGCAGTGGAGGTGTTTGTCACCTACGAAACAGATAAATAAGGCATGGTCCGCCCTGTTTGCTATCCCTCTCCGGGCTCTGAGGACGGCAGGCAAGCAGACAGACAGACAGACAGACAGACAGACAGACAGACAGACAGACAGACAGACAGACAGACAGACAGACAGACAGACAGACAGACAGAAACACAGACAGACAGACAGACAGACAGACAGAAACACAGACAGACAGAAACACAGGCAAGCATTGTAAAGGTAATGAAGGGAGATAATAATTGTTTTCTCTGTTAGCTGCTCTCTGCCATTAGCATTTGCTGCCAGCTCCTGCCACTCACTGCTTGGCGCACGCACTCTGCCACTGATAGGAATCACAATCAGCACCCATTCCACGCACATATTACAATGGTAGGAACCGTGATACCTTGCACCCTGCAAAACACTATTAGCATGCCGGTGCTATCTCACCAACTCAGAAATTCAAAGGCACGGGGAGAATTGGAGGGATGAGACATGGCAGTTTGAGTCCATGCATTTTGCCTGATAATGTTCCGGTGTCCATATCTTAAAGACATTTACACACAGACAACCATCCTAGTCTCTCTTTCTCTCTCTCTCTGGGCGTGACGGATAAAGGCGAACACGGAGAACAGACAGGGTTTCAACAAGAGCAAAGATATCCACGCAACGATCGTACGTAGTCGTACGCTCACCTCAGACAATACCATAACACTGTCTATATGTTAATGGCGGGGAAGGGAAGTGCAAGACTCGGTCTGGTGAGTCTGGCAATTACAGCCACATCTGATGGCCGCAGCCTTCATCCAGCCTCCCTCAGAGGTCTGGGCAGCACTCTATCAACAGCAGTGCAGGTGCGCCTGATAATCAGCATCTCCCATCTCAATGCGTGTGAAATAATGCTTCCCCCGCCATACCATCTACTAATTAGGATCTAATTATCCCGGCTAGTGTAAACAATTGCAGCAGATGGCACAGCACGCAGTATTAACTCTAATGACCTGGGGCCCTGTGGAATTCACATTTCAGCGCGTTTGTTTATTTTTCTCCATTAGTCGTTGCCCTACTTTCTAAATTCACTTAGGCCTGCTTCCTGCCTTGAGAAAGTGCTGCCCGCCTCCCATTCCCAAAGCTGCCTTCTTGGTTTTCCGCATCTCTCTCCCACGTACTATCGTTTATCTGCTTGATGTTTCCCTTTGTCGTTGGCGTTTTTCAAACCGTTGTCAGATATATACGCCTTGAACGGATCAAGTGAAAACTTTTACCTACTTTCACCCTCAACCCATGCCCCCCCCCTTCCCCTTCTCCCTGGTGTGGAAAGAGGAACGGAAGTTATAGAGCGACTGTGTGATCCGCCGCGCAAAACATAATTTCTCCCGCCAGAGTGCGGAAGCTGCCTCACACACCTGGGAAATAATTCTATGAAGTCAGTCACACAGTCATATTCACTCTACCTTTACTTCTCCCTATAGCTGACTTCTTAAGACAAGGCAATTCCACATATCCTGTCCTCTGGGTTGAAGTTGGCAGAAGAGCTGTCACGACCGGCTCTGAAGACATGCGCCTTATTTGCATGCCGCAAAGTGATACGTAGTCAAATAATTCCCGCACCGTGTTAACGAGACTGCTTTGTCTCCTGCCGAGCTGCAGCAGGTACAATGGAGCTCTGGTCATGCCTATACCTATGCCTAGCACACAAACCGGACGGGGCTGAGCTGGCTGGAGACCGGAGACTGCGTACAGGGCTTGTAATAGTGGCTGCGGGCGTGCAAGGCTTTCATTAATTGATGCTGGGCCTTGTGCCTGTGCTCCTCTGCGCACCGTGTTCTCTGCCAGGAGCTGGACTTGCTAATTAAGCTCCTGGATATCACAGACATGTCCCTGGGTAGGCTATACGCCGGTTGTGACTTGGAAATGTAAGTGAAAGAGAGGTGGTGGGGGCATGGAGAAAGAAGGAAAGGAGAGAATGGTTCGGGGGATACCGGCAGACCAAGAAAAAAGAGAGAGAGAGGGGGGGGGGGGGCAAGACAGACAGCAGGGAAGACTGTATGGGGCGAGATCAAGGCCGCCGAGGGAAAGACACTGTCAGAGCACGCAAGGAGAGAAGAAGAAAACAGAGACTTGGAAACTTAAACACTGGGAGAGAGAGAGTCTTAGACAGGCAGAACACGGCAGCAAGGAAGATAGCAGAGGAAGCCATACAGTGGAAGAATTCTAA
>NC_139948.1:38420686-38428186 GCF_963454915.1 Gymnoscopelus microlampas | reverse complement strand
GTCATTTGATCAATTTGTTGGTCTGGGTCTCGCGTCTGGTGGTCTCTAATGGCGGCTTCAAGGCTTGTTGACGTGACGGTGGTCTCTAATGGTGGCTTGTTGACGTGACGCTGTATCGCTAAGTGCTTGTAGCCACCAAGCTCCTGAGCGAGGTGGGGGTGCGTGGGGTAGTGGTTTACAAGTGGGTGTGTTTAGTTTTGAGTGTGTGTGTGTGTGTGTGTGTGTGTGTGTGTGTGTGTGTGTGTGTGTGTGTGTGTGTGTGTGTGTGTGTGTGTGCGTGCGTGCGTGCGTGCGTGCGTGCGTGTGTGTCTACTGTACTGTACGTGTATGTCGAGCGGGTTCATTTACTGGCAAGATGGAATTACAGCAAAGCCATTGCTCCCGCATCTAGTGCCCAGGGAGAATGAGGACGGTCTCTCCATTTGGGCTCAGACGGGGCTCAGTTTCAAGGTCCTACTGGGTCGGGCTGTGTTTGTGTTGGAGAGGTTCATGCAGGGGTGACAGAGAGAAACGGATTAGCCAAGCGCTGGACCGTGGACTGCCTCTGACATGGCATGCCGCTGGTGTCACCAAACAGCAGAGATCGTAACTGCTGCCTTTAGGAACACAAGTGATGAGATAGATTTTTTTCTGTGTTCGATTTGCCACCCATCTCACGAGTGATGTGTGTGGGTGTCGGGAAAGACACACCCTTAGGCACTGTTGCCGAAGTGTGTGTGTGTGTGTGTGTGTGTGTGTGTGTGTGTGTGTGTGTGTGTGTGTGTGTGTGTGTGTGTGTGTGTGTGTGTGTGTGTGTGTGTGTGTGTGTGTGTGTGCGTGAGCGTGTGTGCGTGCGTGTCTTTGTGAGAATCAAAATCTCCTCACAGGGACAATTACAGAAAATTAGGAGAACATTAGGACATTTAGTTGGCCTCACTTTTCAAGTGCTTGTTTTAGGGTTGGGATTTCAGTTTAGGCTTATGGGCTGCCTACAACAGGAATGATAATTATAACGATAACTATAACGATGTGAGCATCACCACTCATAAATGAGAACGCTCTGTAAACAGTTGGCGCCAAACACGTTACTTGACTCCAGCTGTGTCAGAGTACCAACATGGATATTGATGACGTCTCACTGCTGTATGCAGAGAATGAAAAAGTAAACCAGAAGGATATGGGTTCTTTGGAATGTGGGCAGTAAACCACGGTTAAACATCCATGACGTGTGGGTAGTTCAAATAAGGCCTAAAAGATGGCCTTAGGTATTGTAAAATATTGTACGAGGAACGATGATAAATTATATTAAAGTGATTTATATTTCATTTTTTTATATGACTTAATTTTGGTTAATTAGTCCTAAACTTTTAGTGACGCACCTCCCTAAGGGGTACATAAACTTATTCAAAGACGAAAGGTCCTTGAACATACTACTACTATCTTCTATCAGCAATAAAGTGTACAAAATAAACAGCATCTCTCTCTCTCCTCGCCTCCGTGGTTCTGAAAGAAGCTCAGCAGTGGCTACTTTTCAGCTGCTTTCAATATTATTAATAAGAATAATGTTAATAGCCAAATAAAATCTGGGTGGTCTTTTTAAGCAGACCACCTCTTCATACTACACACTCAGTATAGGTCTCAGCACCTCTTCTGCAGCTTGTCAGTGTCATGATCAAAATCCCTCCACCTCCCCAGCCTTCTCCTTGTGGCATTTAGTTCTTCACTATGTCACTGTGTTAATTGTATGGATTTCTGTGGATTGTATTATGTTACATCTGTGTAAGTTATGCCCTTGAAGGGTTCAATGTGGATCACTGGCTTCCTTAAAAAAAGGCTTGAAACTTTCGGGGAGGCCAAAGGGGAGGTAAACTCACTTCTAGAAGCTTTATTTTTTTACCCCCCTTTTCCGTACTCTGTACATATAGTGTTTCATATTTCTTTATGATATTGTACTTTGGTGTTATTTCTTTATGCTATGTTGATGAATTGGACTTTTTTGTGTTATCCTTTTAGCTCAAATGTCTGACTGTACCTTGTGCTCTTTACATTTCTGTCTAATAAAGTATTCAATCAATCAAAATGTTATGTCCATGTAATAACTTTGTATCTTAGGCTCTGCTTCAGTGTGTTCTCAGATGCTGTGTCATGCTTGCGCAGATTAATCTGTAGTTTCACAGGTGCAGAGTCACACCGCCACCGTTTCTGACCACAAAAAACTATTTACATTTTTCATCTATTTCCATGTTGCTGCCTCCCAGCATCGCAAATTGGTTGGCGCCTCCGGGCACTCGCCGATGCAATATGTGGATAATCCGATTGGCGCAGATGATTCATTATTTTTTGAACCTCGATGATGAGTCTCTCAGCAATGTCATCTGGCATGTTGAACGTGAGTGATGTGATGTCTTAAACGTGACGCCCTGTAAATGCAGATGGATTTTGATTGGCTGTCAGTGTTCATCAAATCGCTCAGAAAGTGATCCCAGCGATATCGTTAGTCACTGTCGCTGTAGCCGTGGTCTAGATCAGTGGCTCTCAGCCTGTAGGTCGGGACATGATTGTGGGGGGGGGGGGTCCCCAGATGACAGAAAAGTGACAATTTAATGACTTTTAAGACCTTTTTAAAACCTAAAAAAACCAAGAAATAAAATTTAAAAAAACATTACTATATCAAAAGTAATCAACAAATGATAATATTAAATATTTATCTTTGGAACCGAGTCAAACTAAATGTAATGCCTCAACTTATACATCCAAGTGCTTGTCAGGGTGGGGGCTCCCCAGTTCAAATATGATTATGTTGGGGGGTCCCCACTCCCCAGTTCAAATATGATTATTTTGGGGGGTCGCAGCCTGAAAAGGTTGAGAACCACTGTTCTACTCTAAATGCTCTGCCATAGTCTTGAGTTAGAATGATTTTTAAAACAATATTTATAGTTATTATTCTCTGTGTGGATCTGCCCTTTATAGGATCAGAATAAAACATTGGTTAAGATAAGCCATGTAGTGCTGGTGGTTATGGAATTAATTTTGGTTGTGGAAATCTGTCCTGTCCTCACAAGTATAGCTCTACAAGAATGTGTGTGTGTGTGTGTGTGTGTGTGTGTGTGTGTGTGTGTGTGTGTGTGTGTGTGTGTGTGTGTGTGTGTGTGTGTGTGTGTGTGTGTGTGTGTGTGTGTGTGTGTGTGTGTGTGTGTGTGTGTGCGTGCGTGCGTGCGTGCGTGCGTGCGTGCGTGCGTGCGTGCGTGCGTGCGTGCGTGCGTGCGTGCGTGCGTGCGTGCGCGCGTGCGTGCGTGATTCCGATTTTAATGAACAGTTTCAGTCAGGCCCTACCTATTGTACTATTAGTCCCCGATATCCCCATCCATTCACCTACACTTCCAGAACAGCAATGCAATATCCTGTTCATTGGCAGTGTAAATCTCCAGTGCTGTGCACGTGAGTGTCGGTGTGCAACGTGGAGGAGATGCTCCAGTAATCAGCCGTGGGAGTGAGTCAGCCAGCATGGTGTTGAGCAGGAACCAGGCGTGCGGTGCACTGGGGACTGGGGGGGGGCGGCTTACTGCAAGCTATTAATACAGACTTTAATTAGCCCAGCGCCACAAACAGTGGCACAATCGGCTCAGTGTCGCCCGTGGCTGGTGAGTCAGACAGATCAATAGGTCTGATCATGCCTTTTTCATCAGCTCAAATGAAAGCACTTTGTCTCCGAGGCCCGAGCACCGAGCTCTTGCATGTCACCTTACTAGGCACGGTCGGTGCGCGGCGCCGGCTGGTGCGTTGCACCGCTGCAGATGGGGACCTGTATAATCGGGGCTGCGTTAGGGAAGTCATAAAGATAAATGAAGGAAGGCACAGAGCATAGCTCATCCTGTCATGAGGGGGTTTAGGGCCAGAAAACTTTGTGTTTTTCAAAGCAGTGTCACCCCCACCCCCCTCAATCCCCATACTCGCGTAACCCCCTTTTTGTCGCGGCACGGTTGGTCTCCAGGCATCTGCTTTGCGTTGTGTATTTGTCCTTGTGTCTCTCTCTCCCCATGCTGCTGTGGGTACGTTTGCTTGCACTAATAATTTTTCACTCTTCATTTAGACTTCTTGGATAGCACAAATTGTTCTTCTGCCTCTTTGCAAGTGGATTTGAATTCAAGATGGAGGAGGAAAAAAAGCAAGCCACTTTGGCTGTAACAACTTACTCTGCTGCATTTTAGCAGAGTTTTCTGTTGACCTTCAAGTTCCCAATCAGTGCCAAGGAAAAATGGAAATAGCTTCTCTTTTTTTTTCTCTGCTCCTTTGAATTGCCGGACTTGTGTACTGTAAGTTGTCAGCTTCACAGCAATCACTAAACCTTCCCTCCTGCATCCTTTTCCCTCCACTTTTCTTTATCTCTCTCTCTCTCTCTCTCTCTCTCTCTCTCTCTCTCTCTCTCTCTCTCTCTCTCTCTCTCTCTCTCTCTCTCTCTCCCCTCTCTCTCCCTCTCCAGTGGATGACGTTCCGCCCTACTTTAAGATGGAGCCTGTGCAGACCCAAGTGCACCTGGAGGGGAACCGTCTAGTCCTGACCTGCATGGCCGAGGGCAGCTGGCCCCTGGAGTTCAAATGGATCTACAATGGCACGGAGCTGACCCGCTTCTCCCTGGAGTACAGGTGAGAGCCAGAACCCAAGCCTCCCCCTGGACATCACTCCTTTTTCCCATCAAATGTAATTAGGCTGTTACACCGGGAAATGTCCGTGCCATTTAAATGTAACTAATAACTCATTTTTATTCATATTCCAGACTAATTTTTAATGGATTTATTCAAAACTGATTTGGCTACGTATCTCCCCTGAGACATAACATCTTGTGTTCAGGGGATTGTGAGATTCTTTCTGATTTGTACTCCACATTGTATTCAGCACACAGATGGTGCGAGACGGGGAAAAGAGACCCCTTTATGTCGGTGCTACATGCTCTTAGTCACCAATAATTTCATTGGCCTCGTGTAAACTCTGCAGATGTTTATCTGCACCTCCACCCCACCCTCCACCCGCCTTTACGAGATTTTCACGTTTTTTTCTGAATGACATCCGCCTGCAATAGACAGCAAATGGAGGGTATATTTTGTTGTTTTGAGAGCACTATTGTTGCATTGAGAACACAATATTCCTTTTTTTCCGCGTCAGCCATTACAGTGTGGGTGGGTAAGTGTGCTCTGCCAACAATAAGATGTTTTGCTGACCATGAACTTCAAGAAAAGCTTTTTTTGCACATGCTACAGCTTCCACCAATACAATATCAAGAAATTTCCCCAATAGCACTCAATTGCAAAACCAAACTCCAGCCTTTGTTCCCTCGGAGTGTGTGTGTGTGTGTGTGTGTGTGTGTGTGTGTGTGTGTGTGTGTGTGTGTGTGTGTGTGTGTGTATGATAAGCCCATATGTAGGCATATATGGAGATCCGGTTGTCCAGAGCCACAGATGTGGACTAGCATATAGGGGACCGACCGACTTCAAACTCTGTCGAGTCGTTCGGATAGGCGGTTGTCCGGGCCGGCAATCCGACCGATATGTCCATATATGGGCATGCCGTCGATATATGGGTATATACTGATGACAGTGTGTGTGTGTGTGTGTGTGTGTGTGTGTGTGTGTGTGTGTGTGTGTGTGTGTGTGTGTGTGTGTGTGTGTGTGTGCGTGCGTGCGTGCGTGCGCGCGCGCGAGAGAGAGAGAGAGAGATGCGTGAGGTGCCTTTGTGTCGGCCACTGTTCACGGTTGCTCCCCTGAATGAAACACATATAGGCCCTGTCTGATTGTGACCCTGTTCCCTGTTCATACTGACAGCCTACACATGAACAGACACTCTCAGGTGTCAGTGGCTGATGGCTATCTGGCTAACCTCCTCACTGCAGCTTCCCCCCTCCGTCTCAGTCCTCATTCTCAGTCCTCACTCTCTGTCTGTCTGTCTGTCTGTCTGTCTGTCTGTCTGTCTGTCTGTCTCCGACCCCCCCCCCCCCCCTTCCAAACCTCCTCCTCGGTCACTCACCCGCCCTCTCTCTCTCTCGTTCTCTATGTATATGTGTCTCTCTCCTTCTATCTCCGTCTTTCGCTCTGCCTCTCTTCAGCAGTCTGCTGTGTGCTCTCACGTGTCCTCTGGGTCTGCCTCATAGACCAGCAGCCCTCTGCTTGTTATTCTCCACCAGCCCTGATCAAAGAGGCAAACTGGAATCCATTTAGCCAAGGAATCAGCGCATACCACCACCCCCATCCCCCGAGTAGCGATGCAGGGCGAACATGGCAGGGGCGGACTCACAACTTCTAAGTGGCTTTATTGAGCCGACCAATTAAAGGGGACACAGTGTTGGGCTTATCAAGATGGCATTTACCTTGCTTGCACATCCGGTGACTGCGTCACTCGCAAAGCCAGGATGAATATACAGTACCAGATGCGTTCATATTTGATTTGATAGAGTGACAGATGGGCTTTTTGCGTCTTTACTGATCTCTATTATGTCTTTGCTGATCTCTACTTGTATCTTTACTGATCACTGGACCTTTAAATTAAATGATGTGTTATTTCATGTCTCATCCGCCACCACATCAGTGCTAAGGCAGACCATTATTCACCCACCTTAGATGCACTTACACTCGAGCAATGGGACGCAATACATGAGTGGAATTCCATTTTGCACCTGTGTTTTCTGTCGTCCAAAAGATTACCACTTCTTTAACATCCTGGGAAAGGGAATGAACGCGTTGCAATGACAAAGTGGGCCCTGTCCATCAAGCTGATGGTGACTAATGGTGCTGTGTGATGTGTGCTGTACGTGCGTGCGCGTGTGTGTGTGTCTCCAATTAGGTACCTGATTCCCTCCCTGGACCGATCTCACGCCGGCCACTACCGCTGCATCGTCAGGAACCGTGTGGGCGCTATAATGCAGTGCAGCACCGAAGTGCAGGTGGCCTGTGAGTGCAGTTATCTTCCCCTTTACAGAACATGTGAACCCCGTCTTTAAATGAGTTAGGAGTGGAGGGTGTTGTGAAAGGATGGAGGGTGCTGTGAAAGGATGGAGGGTGTTGTGAAAGGCCTGTCGTCTTGTACTAGGATGAGTCACTCCGACTAAAGGAGCTTAGCTAATGTAAGGTGCAGAACAAAGACAACGCTCTGCCGCCAGCATGCATTCAAACATCCACTCTTCCAATGCTAATATCAGTCTCTCATTCTCTTTTTTTGTTTACCTTCCTCTCTCTCTCTCTCTTGCACACCCTCTCGCCTTTCTTTAACTACCTTTTCTCTAGATATGGGTGGCTTTGTGGAGGCAGAGAGGTCACAAACCGTATCTCAGGGTGAGGGGTCTCTCATCCACGCTCCGCGGATCCACAGCTTCCCCAGACCACAGATCACATGGTTCAGAGATGGCCGGAAGATTCCCTCCAGCAGCCGCATGTAAATCCAGACCCTTATTATACGTATTCTTGGTGTGTGTGTGTAGTGCGTGGCATCATGCACTTTCCCCATGTGTCTCAACGTGCATTGTCACACGCTCTC
>NC_139948.1:37410686-37758186 GCF_963454915.1 Gymnoscopelus microlampas | reverse complement strand
GTTGGACCTGGTCTTTTGTTTATGTGATTGCTCGTGTTCCGTCACATCACAAGACAAAAGCTCTACTGTATATGCGGCATAAGAATGAGTTGCATCAGTTAAATAATTCAGTCCACACACAATCGTACTGTAATTGCATACTTCGCCATTCACTCCTCCTTCCTAGAAACCCTACGGAGGTATGAAATGTAGGACTCGGCTGGGGCTTTGTTGAAGTATGCCTATTGATGTGAAGGTCACATACTGTACTTGTTCCTTGCTTTTCATATCATTTGAAAGACTTAAGTGTTATTCATATGAACCCACACAAAACGTTGCATATTATGGTATACAGTGTGTAGTGAGGAATAAGAGGGTGGCGTGAAGTATGATTCAGCCAGGTCTTTTTGCTTTCAAACTAATGAAAAAAAGAGCTGAGCCATGAATGCAGGGCACAGGTTCAGCTATTGTGCTCTTTTAGCCCATTAAAGGGCAAGACCACTTTGGTAGAGGTTTGGGTTGTGTAGTTACCTTGCCATGATGTAACTCCAAAGGTGGGCAAGAAATCAAAAATAATTGCTCCATTGATTAGAAATTGATAATTCAAAATATGCTCCTCATTGACTTACATTGTACGGTAGAACAGCTCTCAAAGTCACTCTTTTAGCATGTAAACAATCGCAAACAAAGTTGATTCAGACAATATAGAACATCACCAAACCCAGTACTGTTTTTTTTTTTAAATAAAAATGTCAACTTCATGTTGATTTTGACATTTTTAATAAGTAGAAAACCCGGACTGGATCCGCGGATCCGGATCCAGATCTTCAAATAGTAAAATCAACAGGAAGTTGACATTTTTATTAAAAAAACAAACAGTACTGGGTTTGGTGATGCTCTATATTGTCTGAATCAACTTTGTTTGGGTTCATTTACGTGCTAAAAGAGTGACTTTGAGATCTGTTTTACCGTACAATGTAAGTCAATGAGGAGCATATTTTGAATTATCAATTTCTAATCAATGGAGCAATTATTTTTGATTTCTTGCCCAACTTTGGAGTTACATCATGGCAAGGTAACTACACAACCCAAACCTCTACCAAAGTGGTCTTACCCTTTAAGACCAGGAAGAGAATGCATCGGTGTAATTTTAAGATGTTTTTTTTTAAATAGCAGATATACAAGCTCATAGCGTGGCACTGAGTGCCGCGCTATGAGCTTGTATATCTGCTATTTAAAAAAAAACATTTGTGCATTTGTGCAAATAATTGAATATATATTTTTAAAGGGAACATTTGTAACTCAAACCTTTGCTTCATGGGGGTCCCTGCAACAACATATTTTGAGATGAGGGTCCAGTGTCCACGGCCAAATACATATCATTTTGGGGGTCATTGACATGAAAAAGTTTGAGCACCACTGATATATAGCAACACATGTTTCTTTAAAAAAACTGATTACAAATGTTCGCTTCAAAATATATATTCAAAGATTTGCAAACATTTTCATTTTTTTCAAAAATAGCAGATCTACAAGCTCGTAGCGCTGCACTCGGTGCCGCGCTACGAGCTTGTAGATCTGCTATTTTTGAATAGCCAAAGACATCTAAAAATGACACACAGATGCGTTCCCGGTCTTAATGGGTTAGAAAACTTCCACAAATTCATCACGGCTAAATAGGCCCCGTGACGACGATTCAGATACTATATACGTAAAAGGAAACAAGCAGCAAATGAAAGTAATTAACCTTTGCACGTTTGACTTTGAAAAGAAGTGAAGCTCAAGGCAGATTTTACTTTAGCTAATGGAAAGTTTAGCTGCTGATTGGCAGAGAAATGATAACTGCATGCCACAAAGGCATTCCCATTCCGCCGACCTCAAGGCACCGCGTGTGTGTGTGTGTGTGTGTGTGTGTGTGTGTGTGTGTGTGTGTGTGTGTGTGTGTGTGTGTGCGTGTGTGCGTGTGCGTGTGCGTGTGTGTGTGTGTGTGTGTGTGTGTCCAGCCAATCTGGGAACCCATCATCAAAGAAAAGGGAAAAACAGCGCCCTCTGCTGTTTTTACCTTTGCATTTGACTCTGGGGGGGGCTCTCCGATAGAATGGGGGAACAGGAAATAGGCCTGTTTGGTCTGCCCTCAGCCCTCCTCTTCCTGTGGGGGCGCCTATGTTTTCATTCCCACTAACAACATTTCTCCACGAAACACTAACAACATTTCTCCCACGGAACATGGATCGTTTTGGTTATAAGCCCACTTGTTTCTATAATAGAAGAACAAGTTAAAATGTTACTAACTTTCCGTGGTTTTGTCGGCTCCGAGGACGCTATTGTTAAATGAGTTTGGGTTTGTTTCCAGTGGGGAGGGAACGCACGGATGTAAATCCCGCCCACTACATTTGATTGGGTAAAGCGCGGCCCGCTTCCTGATCTAAGGCACGCCCACTTGTAGGCCAATGACACGTTCTGAACGGGGCTCCCGACAGATTCAGTAGCGCAGCTTTACCAGGACTTTAACTCAATCGGAAGTAAAGAGACATCATCTGACTGACACAGGAAAGAAAACTCACATCTGTAAACAATGTGACAAGAGTTTCAGTCACAATTCGCACTTGAAGACACACCAGCGTGTCCACACTGGAGAAAAACCTTTCTATTGTAAACAGTGTGACAAGAGTTTCAGCCAGTTAGGTAGTTTGAACAAACACCAGCGTATTCACACTGGAGAAAAACATTTCCATTGTAAACAGTGTGGCAAGAGTTTCAGCGAGTTAGGTAATTTTAACAAACACCAGCGTATTCACACTGGAGAAAAACCTTTCCATTGTAAACAGTGTGGCAAGAGTTTCACTGAGTTAGGTAGTTTAAACAAACACCAGCGTATTCACACTGGAGAAAAACCTTTCTACTGTAAACAGTGTAACAGGAGTTTCACTGAGTTAGATCACCTGAAAATACACAAGTGTGTTCTCACAGTGGACTTGTGTGTTGGAAGTGCATCATTGCTCCATCATTTTTACGGTTAACTATTAATCGTTAGAATTAACCGGTTACCAATTTCTTAACGATTACCGGTTAACGGTTGGCCATCACTAGCTGCTGAAGATGCATACTTTTTAAGCACACTGTAACAACCAAATAAATGGTTGGTTCTCAACTTATTTAGTTTCAACTTTCAAGAGTGCATTATGTCCTTGTGTGGCCCTCAACACAGGATTTAAAGGTTTCATGACATGCTGGTTTTACGAAACATTAAGTCTTTATCATGGTCCTTCAAACGTGTATTAAAAGGTTTTAAAAAAGGTTTTTAAATAAACTTTAAGTATAATTTGATGGCAATACTTTTGCACTTTTAAACAGTCAATTTTGTACTGTACTGTACTGTACTGTACTGTACTGTACTGTACTGTACTGTACTGTACTTTTAATTGTAACAGAGAAAAAAATATGAGTGCTTCTTCCATCACTGGGCAAGATATCGAATAATAGACAGTCAGGTGGTGACATGTGGAGAGAGATAACCGGCAACTTGCCAAACAAACAGTTATTTTTATGGTCAGGGTCACGCTCTACGTCTGTAACAGGAGGTGCTGCTGGGCAATACAGAGCTCTATTCTATCTGACGGTACACTAGAATAAACACCTGCCACAGTTCTCAGACTGATTGTACACACTGGAATCTGTTGGAGCCTTTTGCTGTCAGCCACCGCGCCACTCTCATTCTCAAATACACAGTGGAATCCTAAGTATTAATTGAATTTAAAATTCAACGCGTTTGAAACCTATAGGAGGCTGATTGAATATTGCATGACCATTGACTTCTCATCTGCCATCTGTTTGTCAAAGAATTGATTTCAAAATGCTATTGTTGGTCTATAAAGCTTTAAATGGTTTAGGGACAAAATACAGGTCATCTGGGAAAAGTCTGCTTTCTGTCTCTACAACCAACAATAAATGTGGGGAAGCAGCATTTAGCTTTTATGCACCACATATCTGGAACAAACTCCCAGAAAACTGCAGGTCTGCTGCCACTCTAAAGACCTTTCTGTCTATCTATTAATGTTTTAATTATTTTTGTTTTATGCATCCTAATATCATTTTATAATTGTATAATTGTGTTTCCTTTGCTTGATGTTCTGTGTAAAGCATATTGAATTGCCTCATTGTTGAAATGAGCAATACAAATAAAATTGCCTTGCTTTTGCCTTGTCTTCTGACCCCGAGGCAGTTCTGGTCAAGAAAGTTGACTTGAGACAAACAAATGCTGCAATGCAAAATATACAACAGAGGACCCGTATGCATTAGATCATAGACCCCCATGTGATATGATTTTGAGCTCTAGCTCCCACTCCACACTGTAAAATCCTCAGAGTTCATTTAACTGTGAGAGAAATGGACCTGGTTACATAAGATAAAGATAAAGAAGAAAACTGTTAATTGTCCATTCAATTTGACATAAAAAAATCGCATTTTCCTATGGCACACCAGTATACAAACAATAAAAACATAATTAATACATAGAAAAGACAAATGCAATAAACCCAATATAAAATGCATTACCATAACACCGCAACAGTGATCATGGGCTGTAGGGATTGGGTGGTAGGGTTATTTAAAGAGGGTACATTTGTACACCCTCTGAGTTACAGACCCGTTTCAAAAGTTCATTTGGTTCCTAACTATCAGCCATTTACCAGGGACCCCTTGTAACCCCCCAAGGACCCCTGGGTTCTTAGACCTGCATGTTGAGAACCAGTGCAATACGCCATGTGACTTCCAGGTGCTATGATCTCAATCTCTAGTGTTAATATAATCACTTAAAGCCCCAAAAGGAAAGCTACTGCACTCATTATGCATAGAGATAATCAGGGCTTAATCACTTAAACCCTATATACTTCATTGACTGGGGTCCCCCAGGGGTCTATAATTGGTCCCCTCCTTTTCCCCTCTACACCAAATCTCTTCGCCTATTATGAAATGCCCAGAATAGAGACACTATATAGGAATCATGTGCTTAAAGAGGGAGAGGACTGTTAGATGTAGCCATTGTCGGTGCCTCTCAGGGGAATCATGTTCTGTCCCGCTCTCTGTCAAAGGCAACAGGGCGAGAACAGCTTTGATGGCTTCTTCAGTCTGACTAGACATCTGTCATCTCCTCTCTGAACACCCCTCCATTACTGCTGACTGTGAAACATACACACCATCACTTGAGTGACAAGTACGCACGCACGCCCGCCCGCCCGCACACGCGCACACGCACACACACACACGCACGCGCACACACACACGCGCACACACACGCGCACACACACACACACGCACACACACACACACACACGCGCACACACACACACACACACACACACACACACACACACACACACACACACACACACACACACACACACACACACCATACCTGCAACTTTCACTAGCCAAGTGACAGGAGTTGGTGCGGGCCGGACAGTTGCCCCTCGCGGGCCGCAAATGGTCTGCGGGCCACCTATTGGGGAACCCTGGTGTACATCAAACTGGGGTCTAAATGGCTGCAGACGAAGACCAGAATTGTTTAAGCATAAGTTAAACATTCAAGTGTTTTATGGATATTGATGAATATAACATACAAAATCATGACCATCAAACAAATGAATATAATTCCACTGAAGTGGTCTTGTTAGTATCGTTTTCACGATAAAGAGCATAACAGCAGCCGATCTTTCAGAATCTAATTACCCATGCATGATGTATGCTGAGCCTGCCATATATTCACAAATGTACTGTAAATGTGCTCTAAGGAGCCAATGCATTTCAAATGATATTTGCACATTTGATATAGATCATATGGGAGAAAGTGACAGATAATTCAGAGGATCAGGGGATGTAATATGCACCTGAACCCACTCCTATATATTACACTGAACACTCCATTTAAAGCTTTTTAAACATATCTTGCTCTCTCTCTCTCTCTCTCTCTCTCTCTCTCTCTCTCTCTCTCTCTCTCTCTCTCTCTCTCTCTCTCTCTCTCTCACACGCACGCACACACACACACAAAGTATACACAAAGTACACATAGATCGTGACATTTTATTCTGATCACACAGGGTGTAAGGATAGAAATCCATGAATGTACACTAAGCCAACTCTAATTGACATGCTATAATTTATTTACAGAATAATGGTTCAAGTTGAAAGTTGATATTAAAGCATACACTGACTTTAATTCAGTGATGATGAGCAAACTTGCACTCCTGAAGCAAATAGTGCTGCAGTACATCCTGCTCTATCTTTAACGTTTGAATTATCACTACCTGCTGATTTATTCCATAATGAACGCTATTAAGCAGCGAATCCCAAATGAGTTACTTTACTGTTGGTTGGTTGGTTAAGCATCCCTTTGACTAATGGCTATAATTATGGTAAATGCTCTGTGTTTAGAATGCCATAATTAATCAATTATTTGTAGAATTTCCTTGTATCACTTCCAACTATTATTATCTTTATTATAACTATCTATTTTTCGACTATTTTAAAACAATATTAAAAAAGGATCGGTTTTGGACATACAAGGTGTCCACCCGACAACAACGATAGGCTATAGCAACATGATTTTAAAAAATATATATTATTATGAATTATTAAAAAATAATGGTCTATAGCACTGTGTGCTATAGACCAATTATTTGTTTACCAACATTGAGACGCACAGGTGATTGTTTCATACAATTAATTCCCAACATATTGTTTCGGGGTGTGCTGGTTTCAATTCATTCAACCTCCTCTTGTGTGTTGGCTAGTGAGGCGCGTCCTAGCGAGACCTGACAGAATGGGTTTCATTTGGTGCCGGCCTTCGTGCATACTGGTTCTTTCAGTGTGACGTAGTCTTTTAAGGGGTCTATATGTCCCTCACAGTAAATAACTTAGAGAGGTTAATCCACACAACTTCTCCAGGCTGCAAGAGTAATGAGAAGATGTGTGCTTTATGCCGTAAAGGTTAAAATGTTAATGAAAGCCTGAGAACTGAAAAGCTGGCCCTGAGTATAAGAGTGTGGCTGTGGGACATACATGCATTAAATAGCAAATATAATATTCTATATAATAATGTGAGAGGTTGAGGAGGGGTGTGGGTGGGCCTGAGGGGGGCTGGTGGTTGAAGGCTGTTCCAGCTCGTTGGCTCCATGGACGGCTCCACACCTACTCCATTCCATCCTTCCATTAGGCCATCTCCTTAAAAGCTGAGTGGAGCTGCCCTCAGTGTGTGTGTGTGTGGCAACTGGAGAGAGAAGAGCTGTCTGGAGAGACAGCCAGACTAAAGACTCTCTAGAGACCGGTTAGCCAAGTAGCGGCCCGGCCGAGTTTTGTTAGACAGTATAGTTGCATGGGGGCCGGCCGGTATTATCTGTGTTTGAAGTTTACTGTTTAAATTCTGTTTTCTGAATAAAAGCCCCTAGCCATTGTCCTCTGGGGAACTACAATGTCGGCCTGACTTAGTCCATGAGCCAGACAAGATTTCATTATCGAAAGAGTGGGCAAAACCATACTTATATTACATTGTTTATAGTGTCAATATAAGTAAATAAATGTATGATAACCTTTCCACAAGAGCAGCTTTTTCATATTTATCACACATTTTGTTATTTTCCCCATACGTACATGACAGGTGAAGAAATGACAAAATTTAAAAAAATAGTTATCATAATGATGGCTCTGGCTCATGGACTAAATGCCTAATTTGCATATTTAAATATACAATTTCAGAAAACTTGTAATACGATAAATCATTGTCTTCATGTAAGTAATCAACTGGTTTCATTATGATAACTTTTTTTTAAATTTAGGCATTTTTTTCACCTGTCATGTACGTATGGGGAACATAACAAAATGTGTGATAAATATGAAAAAGCTGCTCCTGTGGAAAGGTTATCATATATTTATTTACTTATATTGACCCTATAAACAATTTAATATAGGTATGGTTTTGCCCACTCTTTCGATAATCATTGCTCAATTTTGGGGCTCTGGCTCATGGACTAACTGTGTCTGTGACCCACACTACTCCCTCCACCAAACCTTTCCTGATGCCACTTGTTACAATAACTTATGCGCCCCTTTCTGTCTCTGTCCTTTTATCTACTTTTTGTCCTCCCTTTTACCCATCTATCTTCACTGAATGTTCTCTCTTTTAATATGTTCTTCTTTCTTCTGTCTGAGACAGCAGGCTTTGTGATTGATTATGCTTTCAGACGGATATCTGCTTTAAAAATAGAAAATGTTTCAGTCCTGTTTCTAATTTCGGTTCACTTTCTCTCAACCATCGCAAATAGGGTTCTGCTATGGACAATTTAATCTCTAGCAGCCATTTCATAGAAAAAAGGAGAAGGGCTGAAAAACAACAACAAGCACTGCAATAATTATGCAATTACATGTATGACCATTATGAGGAAGCATAGTAAGAAAAGGTTTAAAGCCTGGAGTGGTACAATGGACCCGAAATGGTAAAAACGTTTACACTCATAGTTAAATGAAGGCTCAGGATTGTGCTGTGTATCTATATGCATTCTTGCACCCAGCGATGCAAACAAACCAAGTTCATAGTCCTTATTGTAACTACGCTGCCCTCACACCTACGTCGCACTGCCAAAGCCACCGGCCGGTCCTCCCTTAAGCCAAATTTAATATAGGATTAGAAGGGCATTAGCTGTCATTGAACCTTTGAATGGTGATTGTTTCCATTCACTGTTATCTTCACTGTCAATAATGTGCATTTAACATATGAGGAGATGTGCCTTCTTAAAAATATAAGTGTACCATATGAGGAAATGTATGTATCCTTAAAAATGTTTTATACATGCACATTTGCCCCCAGCAATTGATATTACTGAGTTTGATTTTGAAAAAGCAATAGAGGAGATTGCATTTTCTTGTTTGGCTTACGTACACGCTCTGCTTCATAATGTTGCATAATGTTGTTGTTTGACCTTCTCATCTCTAATGTACAGTTGAATGCTTTTTCTAAACCCACCATACAGTAGATTCACATTTTTTTCTTCTTTTTAATCCCAGAGGTGCGTGTGTGTGATGTGTGTGTGTGCATGCATGCATGCATGCATACATGCGAAGGGGAAATTTTATATTGAATACAACGGAGGATGAAACTGGTTAATAAACGTCTCTCATAGGATTAACAATACAGAAACAATAGCTGAAACGACCCCAGGTAGAGTGAAGGTTTGAAGTGATGTTTCACTTTACCAGAACATCAGCGCTACTAACGGTAATCTCAACCCCATAATCAGTAAACCACTGCAGTTTTCAGCATTACTCCTAAAGCCTGATTCATACTTATTTGTGCACAGGTGTCGCCCACTGAAGAATTGCAGATCTACAAGCTCACAGACACTGTGCAATGCAAGTAAAATCAGGGGTGACGCAGAAATATAATGTCCTTCTGCTCCAGTAGATAGACCAGCCCCACCTTCTACAGAATCTACACAGTAAAATCCTCAGAATTCATTTTTACATTCTGTAACTCAGAGATAAATGGTCCCTAACAGCTCTTTAGGGATGTCTGTCCTGGCCATCTCTCTAGGTACCAGGCCCTCACTATCCACATGGAGTCTCTACCAGACGAGGCACTTAGGATGAAATCTCCTTGACAGTACACAGGTGGGTGATCTGTTTGGTGGTTTAAGTGCCAGCAGAGCAGTGGTATAACTTCTCTGTTGAATGATTGAACACAGTACCACTGGTACACACTGCCAGTGCTGCCACCCATTCTGTCCGAGAAGAACACAGTTTAATGTACCCAAATGATATTGATGTCTGGAATGTGTGTCAAGCCTTGTGCATATATTACAGCACCCACGGGTTGTTTTTGTTTCTCATAATTGCGCGGTTTTCCTCACAGTGGTGACAACATACAGTATGTCAGGGATTCTCCGTATTTTCTCTCGTAATTGGCTATTTTACATTTGTGAGGAAGAAAACCCTCAGAAATTTGAGATATAACATCACACTGTGAGAAAGAAAACTGAGATATTGAGATATATATACAGTACCAGGAATTGCAAGGGGGAGAAAAAAAACGCAATTCAGGCCTTTGGAAATGTATTCAGTGGCGGAATTGAGGTAACATAACATTGGTAGAAACAACAATCTCTGCCAATGGGCTTCTAGTGACCTCCTCTACCACTATCATAGCCTCAAGGAACTTGGAAGGGAAGCATCAATCTCTTTCAGACAGTTTTAGGTGTTGTTACTGAGTTAAGTTCCAATGACTGCTGCTAGCTCACCTGAGAAAGAGAAGTCAAGTAAACAATCAAAAGTCGTGCTGTTTTTCACTTCACCTTATATTGATTTTTGTAGACGGTTTTGTTTTGGATGAGATGCCTGTAAAGCCCTCGGCTTTCTGCACCAGCTGCCACAATCTGACCTCCATCCATCAGAGACGCAGGATAACAAACTTAAGCCTGATTTACACTTTATTATAGGACCAGAATGGTCGAACTATAAGCTTACAACGTGTCACATCTGCATTTTTGGCACACGACACCGTTGTATGACAGAGCATAACTTGGACGTTGGGAAGGAATATTGCTTGAATATTACTATTTGAGTAAATGTAGGGTATAACATTTGCAATATGTCATTTCCTTGAATCAGTGGTAAGGAAGGTGTCCATTCCTGTCGTTCATCTGATCAACATTTATATGCACAGCAACGAGTGTTGGGCGGGACTCGGGAGTATAACAAAGTGAAAATATCTTGTTTGTTTTGATTGTTCTTGTTGTGTTGTTAGTTCGAAAAAAGGGAATCTTTATCATTTAACAACTTCACAAATACTGTAATTGATAGGGTGAATTTAGTGTTGTAAAAGTCCAAATGGGTATAACATTTAGCTCCAAACGAGGGGATATGGATGCCATATGCAGTCAAAGGTGTATATGCCTTTTGTGTAAGAAAACAGTTTTTCCTCATCAGAAATGTGGAGGGTCAGAGACATATTTGTCAGTGGTTGGTGGCGTGTCTGAATAAATTGGTTTCTTCTATGAAATCAAATCGACACCTGCATGCTGGAGGTCCTTCCTTCCCCCATCATATATACCAACCATCCAGCTGTGTGGTGACCTTTTTCTGAAAACCATGTACTGATTGGACAGACTGTTTGCACCTTCCTTCACACTATTAGGGAGGGGGGAAAGCTTCAGATTCACTTTTACTTTCTATCCCAATTATCAAACATCTTAACTGTGGCTTGTTACTGGCTTGTTACTGCCTTGTTACTGCGCAACACAGTTAAAAGTTGTTTTTTTCTCACCATGTCCATGATTGTCTCTCTCTGCTCCTTTCTCTGCAACTCTGTCTATGTTACAGTCCCTGTCAATCATTTCAACAGAAGTGGTTTATTGGCATTGGTCGTCAAAATGAAACCATATTTTGAAAATGAAACCACATTTCACAATAGCCAACAGACATATTTAACAATGACATCAAATTCAATACAGATAAATTACCTAATCAAAACTGTATAGTCTACAGAAAGTATTGGCCATCCACTGCATTAAATAAGGATTATGAATGAGATGATATATACTTTTAATATATTGTATACTGTATATACTTATTAATCCCCGAAGGGAAATTGAGGTGTTACAGCAGCATAATGTGATTTTTTAAGAAGATCTATAATCTGCGAGACAGATCATACACACATGGACATAATCACACAAGAACAGGACCGACACAGAACCATATACATTAAGGAAAGCGTGTGTGTGTGTGCGTGCGTGCGTGCGTGCGTGCGTGCGTGCGTGGGTCGGTCGGTCGGTCGGTCTGTCTGTCTCTCTCTGCCTCCCTCCCTCCCTCTCTCTCCCTCCCTCTCTCTCTCTCTCTCTCTCTCTCTCTCTCTCTCTCTCTCTCTCTCTCTCTCTCTCTCTCTCTCTCTCTCTCTCTCTCTCTCTCTCTCTCTCTCTCTCTCTCTCTCTCTCTCTCTCTCTCTTTTACATGTGACCCAGTCAGTGTCATTGTTTTCACACGGGAACAGAACATTGGGTTCCACTTATCCACGTAGAGGGCCAAATCCAATTAACCAACCTGTAAAATAATCAATACCAATAATCTCTGACACTCACTCACAGATAGGCCTTTCACACTGCCAAACAGCGTCCCCCCCCCCCCCACTTCCAATTGTTCTATAATGAACAATATATACTGTGCAATTCAGTTCACAGTGCGGGCTTTTTATATTCCACTGTGCACTGAACAAAAATGTATTAGTGTGTCTAATAATTATGTGCATACAAATGGGACACGTCGCATGCAATATAGCTTCAAAAAGCTATACCCATGCAAAACAGATCCTGCCACACAAGAAGAAAAAACAGCATATTTAACGGTGACATTCACTCTAGTCGATACTGTTTTGTTTCTGTGCAGCTGCGTTCACTGTCTCCAGACAACATCAAGAGGAAAGGGTGACGGGGTGACATATTATAGCGCTGCTGGCAGTGGTGTAAAGCAACTAAGTACATGTACTCAAGTACTGTACCTAAGTACCATTTTGAGGTACTTCTACTTTACTGAAGTATTTCCAATTTCCAATACTTTTACTTCTACTCCACTACATCTCAGAGACAAATATTGTACTTTTACTCCACTATAATAATTTCAAAACTTTAGTTACTAGTTACTTTGCAGATTATTATTACAAAACATACATTAACCACTTCTATTTGAAAACAGCAGATCTACAAGCTTGTGAGCTTGTAGATCTGCTATTTTCATTCAGCACATTCTGCAAAACGGGTAATTTTACTTTTGGTACTTTAAGCACATTTTGATGCCAATACTTTTGTATTTTTTACTCAAGTAAATTTGGAATACTGGACATTTACTTGTAACAGAGTGTTTCTATGTTGCAGTATTGACACTTTTACTTCAGTAAAACATGTGAGTACTTGGACCCTTGACCTTGGATCGACATGATGATGTCCTGAAGACCCAGGAGACAAGACAAGCGTGGGAAACAAACATGGAAAAGTGGAAAACACAACCATAACCCCTAACACTATGTTAGGTCCTCAGTCCCAAAGTTTCTCTGCCCTACCTGTAGACACAAGCTATTGCACACAAATGTGCTATTGTGTCACAAGAGCACCGACAATAACAAAAATTGCTATTCTTGTTTTGTTTCATGATCCAATCTTTTCATATCTCTCACTTGATGGTGTTTGATCTGATGAGCATACGTTGTGAAATCCTCAGTGGTAATTTATCCATTTGAAACTCAGAGTGTACACATTTGTATATTATCAGAGTTAAATTAACACTTTTAACCATGGTCAACGAGTCCTCAAACACCTTGGAGAACTTATTAAGGTCTGCCTATGTGCCTGCCAAGCAATGTTTGACACATGGGCTATTACTCCTCTGCCTGTTCCACTTTGGTATGTAAACGATTAACATTTCAGCTGAGTTCTGTGGTAAATAAATATCTTTTAAATATATTTTTTTCTTTCAGATGTATGTCAGTGTCGCTGCTTAAAAAAAGCCTTATTTGTCATTTCTAATCATGTACTTTTTGTATTTGCTTATAATTCCAAACATGAAAATCACTTAAAACTTTTAAACTAAAGGTCGCATCCCCACCAAAACAAAAGAATGTGGAAACATTTTGAGATTTGATGGACAGAGGTCATCATACACAGACTTGGAGTATATACTGGCAAGTGTGTTTATAATATTTGTAGAATGATGCTTTTTTTGGGGGGCTTTGTTATGCCTTTATTTAGAGAGAGATGGGGAAAGTAGGCTGACAGGAAATGGGGGTGACACGCAGCAAAGGTCGTTGGGAACGCCACGCTACGGCCCAGGCCAGAATGATGCATTTTAACAGTATAAATCTGTTGACCTTTGTCACTTGTTTAAAATAATAATAATCATCATCCTCTACTGACTCCAATGATGTGTGAATAGACATTGGATATAGAAAACCTGTTATGAGCTATTCAACTAAATGTAAAATTCCAAAAACAAGATCTCAACTGGGGCCTTGGTAGTCAAGAACTTCAAACATTCTTCTCACTTAGTTATCTTTGTGTAACTTTATGGCTTCCAGTCTATATATTTTCTATTTGTATGTTTTATATACCAAACATAGTCAAAGTGTCTCTGAGCAAGACACTTCAATCCCTAACTGTTTCCACTGTTCCTAATAGTTAGGATGGGTAAATGCAGAGGACAAATTTCAGTACAATATGTGCAAATATACATGCAGTGTTATTTCCATTTGATCTATGTAGAGAAAAACACTAATGATACAGTCTGGTATCTTCAGGGACCAGGATCTGTGGCAAACAGCATCTCTCCTGTCTGAGCCCCACAGGAGTGGGAGGGGGGTGTGTGCATGCCTCCTGTTAACAGAGCTTAGGTGAGACACGTAGGCTACAGCCCATGGAGGGAATTAACGAGGGGAAGAGATACGCCATGCACCACCAGGCCCCATGATGGCTGTAGAAAAGATTATCACAATCTCTCGCTTCAGCAAAAACATTTTAGTTTGTACAGTGAGAGGAGACAATCCATGAGGCTAAAGCGCTGTGTCATCAGTAGCTTGTATTATCAGTTATTTTCAGTGAGCAACAAGTATAATTGGGCTTGGATGCGTAGGATGCCACCTTTATGGATAAGGTGTCCCAGCCCCAGGATCCAGAGGAAGGCATGACATAAGGGGCATCAAGACAAAAGATGTCGGAACTGTCAGACCCACGTATGTCTGGCCACCAAAGTCCAATCGCCCCAGTCAAATCCGGCGAGCCTGGAACGGTCAGAGCCACAAATCCGGCGACCTCGGAACGGTCGGGCCCACAAATCCAGTGACCTCGGTACGGTCGGACCCGCGTTCGGCATGGCGACGCGCTTGCGAGAGCTCGCTCGGTGGTGCCTCTCGTGGTTCAAGTCCGCTTCAGATGGCGCGCCTCCGTTGTTGTAACTCTTTATTTGTTACCCTCCATCATCCATCACATATATATACAAAAATGTCAGAGGACGTCTGAATGCACGGTAGTTGTACAATTAACAATTTTCACTTCCATTAAAAACTGTATAGTCTGTACTATTGTCTACATGCAGAATGTGAACTTTGCCATTTTAATGCAGCGCTAGCTGTCATTTTATCCTGCCATGAAACGGGTTGTACTTTTTAAAATGGCCACCCTAGGTGAGTTAGAGGTTCATGTGTGCGCCATGGATCCCTGTGGAGAGTCCACAGACAAGATATAATACAAAAAACAGCCTGGAGGGATATGCCCTGACAGTTTGTTACACATTACAGTTTGTAATGTGTTATTCTTTCTGGTGCATGTCCCACACAGCTCATATTAAATTGGACATTTGTATGACCATCAGCATGTTTTACACCTCAGCATAATGAGATGAGGTGCAAAACAAGACAGAATCTAATAATAACAGCAACAACTGCATGGTCTCCTCCTGTCAAATCTGGAGAAAACTGCATGCAAAAAGTTGTAACACTTTTTGAGGCAACACTCCACCTGAACCCTCCTGTCCCAAGACTGACATAACCATGTCATAAACATGTCACTATAGACATCTTTACAAATGTTGCATGTGACATAGGCTACAGCAGTGGTTCTCAACCTGTGGGTCGGGACCCCCAGGGGGCCCCCACATGATTTTGGGGAGGTCCCCAGATGAAAGTAAAGTGGCAATTTAAGGAGTTTTAAGGCCCTATTAATACCTTTAAAAAAATGTACTGCATCAAAAGTAATCAACAAGCTATACTATAAAAAATGTAAAATAATATAAGAAAGAGGCAAATATTTTGAAATAGCTGATCTACAAGCTCACACCGCCTCGAAACGTGAAGCGTTGTGAGCTTGTAGATCAGCTATTTTCACAAGATATTTGTGGAACTAAATTCAATACCTCAACTCCTATAATTCCAAGTGCTTTTCAGAGTGGGGGGTCCCCAGTTCAAATATGATTATTTTGGGTGGTCCCACTCCCCAGTTCTAATCTAATATGATTTATTTTGGGGGGTCGCTGCCTGAAAAAGGTTGAGAAGCACTGGGCTACAGTATATATAACTACTATAACTACAACATAAAACACTATGACCGTTGTAATGAAGGACCTGGCAAATGTTACACAGCTGTCAACGACCTGTAGGCCAAATACTAATGGTAACAAGTCAGTAAAAACAACAACAGTGGCAGCAGACACATAGCTAAAGTGCTCATGTTTATTCAGCAGCAGCTTCCAGCCACTCATTTACCTGTTCCGTGGCATTTGGAGAAACTGGCTTCCTCCCTGAGATCTGTGTCAAAAGGTGCTCTTCGAGTACCAAAAAGGAGGAGAAAAACACCCCATCTTCCAACATAGCACCGTCTGCATAAAATTGCAAAGGTTTAAAATAAATATCTTATGTAGCCCATATACATGCTGGACAACAAGGATACAAATGCATGGCACTGCAACAGGTGTAAGAGTATGAAATGGTTTACAGATCTAATGTATTTTATTCATTATTTTAGTCATTTAGTTACACTTACATACGTAATAAAACACATTTTTGGACGTCTTTTTTCAGTGCTGAGGTTGAGAGAACATTAAAATTATGAAATAAAATAATAAAACAACAAAACAAAACTTGGTCTATGGTCCATTTTTAGAACATACGTGACTGAAAAAACAAAATGCATGAACACATTTTTTTGCATATATTTTCAATAAAATAGAAATTGTAATCATCCACTGAAGTGTCCATTGTTTATAATAATTATTCTGCGATCCCTGGCAACATCCCACTAGCCACTGTTGGATCTGAATTTGGAAGTGCTAGGGCGCCATCATGTGTACAATATGAATACAACATGAAAGAAAGTCAAGACAAAACCACAGTAGCAAAACATGTCAATGCTACATCACTTAACCACTTAAACCTATAGGCTATATATACCTCAAGGGTCTACACTTGGCCCCATCCTTTTTTTCCCTCTACACCAGGGCTCTTCAAGGTTAAGTGAGAGAGAGATGAAGCAGGGACCCCCACTACATATTGTATAAAATTGTGTTGCAGATTAAACTTTTTCATAGATTTCATAGAAAGCTTCGTAGACTTGTTCAACAGTGTATGTTGGATTCATGTAAATGTGCTTTGCCAAAAATTTACGATCTACAAGCTCACAGCTTGTATATCGGATATTTTTGGCTGAAGTTCTCCTCAGAATAGGGCTGCTACTACTGCTAGGGTTCAAGTGGTTAATGTAAAACATCACACAAAGATTTGTGGCCCCCCTGTGACTCTGAAGACCCCCTAGGGGTCCCGGACCCCCTGTTGAAGACCCCTGCTCTACACCAATCTCTTTGACGAAAATATCCAAGCTTTGCAAGATGTGCTCAGCAAATGTTCGCCTATTATGACATGTCCAGAATTGGGTTGCTAGGGTTAAGTAAGTGCTAATTATCACTACCTTTTTGGAATTAAATAGGTCTGACTATATTGACAAATTATAATTAATTGGATTAGATTATCAATTTTTTGATAATTTGATTGAGCTTACCTTGCTTGATAGAAGTGGATGTGATTGCTGTCTGGGTAATGTGAGGACAATGGTGTAACAGTACTATTCTCCCTACAATTCTACATAAAATGTATAAGGGGTGACATGCTTTATCCAAATACTGCAGCATTGATATGACAGTTTATCAAATATGATGCCACAGCCATCCTCTCATCTATGCAACTTTGTGACACACAACACATTCTCTGGTAGGATCTTTAGTGGATACGTGCTTTGTGTATAGAAATAGGGAAGCAATGTTTCTGTGAATTTGTGTGTGAACGAATAAAGGACCGCATCATCAGCAGAGTCAAAAAAAGACACAGTCCCCTTGTCATAATCCAGCTTCACTTTGACTTGGCAGGGTTTCCTGGTCACTGCCAGGGCCGTCGGTGGGGAGGTCATGGCTCTGAGCTCCCCATCCCGTAAACACAGGGTCCAGAAGCCGTTCTCGGGTCGGGCGGAGACCTCCACGTCCCTTGGAGCGGACGCAGAAGCCACGCCTAGGAGCCAATCATGGTTGTTTCCCGTTTCTACAATCCAGCGGTGACTTCCTGAACCCAGGGCGGTCGTGCCTACCACCTCGGCGCTGACATGGAAGCGCTCTGGGTTGTTGGGGAAGCAGAGGGGCTGGCTGGAGTAATGGAGGGACGTGAGGTCATCAGACAGGATGAGGCATGGGTGTGCTGTGTTTGGGTCCAATGTCAAGGGAGCTAAAGGGGGAGGGAGATGGTCAGTGATGGAAGAAGTACTCCCGTTTAGAGTAAAAGTATCAATACCCTATTGTAGAAATAGTCTGTTGCAAGTAAAACTGTTACATTCAAAACTTTAATGGGTTAAAGTACAAAAGTATTGGCATCAAAATGTTCTTTAAGTACCAAAAGTAAAAGTACTCATTTTGCATAGGTCCCATTTCACAAGTTTTCAAATGTGCAAAATGTATAAAAATCCTTTGAAAATAGCAGAATTACGAGCTCACAACACTCGCTTTGCGACACGTTGTGAGCTTGTAGATCGGCTATTTTCAAATTGACAAAGTGTATATATAGGTCTGAAGTGGTTTTGTAATAATAATCAAAATCTAAGTAACTAGGAACTAAAGTTTTCAAATAATTGTTGTGGAGTGAAAGTATAATATTTGCCTTTGAGATGTAGTGGAGTAGAAGTAAAAGTACTGAAAATTCTACTTAAGTACAGTAGCCTACAGTACTTGAGTAAATGTACTTAGTTACTTTCCACCACTGGAGATGGTCAAAGAGCACGTATTTTGCTCATACTTGGAAGGGTTTGTCTCATATCATGTTACTTTTAACCAGTTTACTTGAATACATTACTATCAGTATCACCACCACCAAATTGTATTTTTAGGCTGTACGTGTACTGTACTCACTGTACTGAAGATGGTCGTGCATTTTCTCCCAGATTCTGTACTTGAGGTTGCATAGATGCTTTGACACGTCAATCAGCGCCCCAGGCATATTCTCTGAGCCATGTTTCATGCTGTTGCCTCTGTAATGATGACAATTCATCCTGCACTGAAACTTGTTTCTCAATGACATAAAATATTCGATTTTAAGAAGATTCATAGAAAATGACATACCTCTCAAGTGTGGCTTTGAAGTTCTGCAAAAAATAAAGAGACTGAATTAATGAATACTTTTATTTTCGTGCCTGGCTGCCTTTCACAGCCCATTCCTTATGGGATTATTCAGACACAATTTAAAGAACAGTTTTTCCAGTGCCAACATGCTGACACCAAAATAGTCACATAACGGTATCTTTATGACTATCAGGTTGGGAAGATTGTGTAACTTGTGACGTTTGTGTAACTATAGCCTGCAGTGCTAACCTGCATGTAGATCATGTCATCGGCTCTCAGCTTCTCCTCCAGGGTTTGGATGGTTTCAGTGAGACACAGTATCTCTGCCGCAGTCTCTGACATCTTGTCCTTCATTGCTGTGATCTTCTCCTCTGCTTCCATTGTCAGGGCAGCTAATTTGACTGACTCTTCATCGTAGAGAGCTTGGTGGAGTTGTTCAAATTGGTTCCTGATCAGTCTCTGTGTTTCCAGTGCCTGGTTCTAAGGGAGTGAAAAGTTAAATGTGACTGAGATATATTATTTTTGCAATTATAGCATCTGAATGGAAGACATGATCTTTACAAGTTAAAAAAGTACCTTTATGTGACTGAGAATGACCCCAGAGTTCTCTTGAATTCTACTGAGTTTTTTTTGTTGATCTTGCAGGTTCTCCAAGGTTGTGGTGACTTCATCCTGAAAATAAATGAAGGAGATTAACCACATGAACCCTAATAGGTGAACATTTGGAAGAATTAGCAGATCCACAATCTCACAACGCATTGCATCCCGAGAGGTTATAAGCTTGCACATCTGATATTTTCAGCAAAGAGATTTGGTGTAGATGGAAAAACGTTGGGGGCCAAGAAGGCTAAAGACCCCTGGGGGACCCCTCCCTGTCAATTATGTATAAATCAGTCATGGGTTTAGTATAGCCAACAAGCCTCATCATCATAAGTATATGGTGTGCTTTCACATACTGTACAGTACACATACAGTACATATACCTGACAAACTGCATTCCAGCCTTCAGGGCCTACACCTTATGGTTTTTCAAGTTATAAATCTACGGAAGAAGAGTCTGTGTTAGTTAGTCTGCGTCATATTAGCAACACAATGTCACGATGAGCTTCCTTACTTTGCAATCCAGTGTTGTCTCTTCAATAGGAACACAGTCATGGTCCTTGTGCAGTTTGGAAGACTGGCACACCACACAGATGGGCTGCATGTCGACCAGACAGAATAGCTTGAACTGCTCCCCGTGGAGGTCACAGACAATGACCTCCTTTCCCACACTGTGTCTTCTATTCTTCACATGGGCCTCGCAGAGGTTCTTCAGAGCCCGGTTGGATGGTGGACTGGACCTTGAGGCTTTCTTCCTGCATACCGGGCACTCGCGCAAGCTTGAGGTTTCCCAACAGCGTTTCACACAGCTCCTGCAGAAGCTGTGGCTGCATGACAGCAGAACAGGGTCTGTGAAGATGTCGAAGCATATAGGACATGAAAGATCCTCTTCTGGCAGAGACATCATGATCTCCAACTTGAGATGTACAATAGAGTCACTCCAGAGATTAAAAGTCCTCAGGTTTAGATATGAGAGTGATATAGCACTCTCAGTAAAGCACTCTATTTTTTCTCTCTATTAGACTAGTCTCCAGCTAGTTTAATAGGAAAGCTCAGGCCTGCCTTCCATTGTTCTTGACGCGAGTCAATAATGCTTTTGGTTTTCCTGTGTCTGCCTTCTGTGGGAGTATGTGCAAACTGAAGAGCTGTGTGTGTGTGAGGCAGCATCGCATGCCCCTGGGAAACAGGAAGTAAAGCCCTATTGGCTGACAGCTGAATAACTTAAAACTGGTTAGTAACCTGTTTCATGTTTGGAATATATTCATGCAGGATATACATGTAAATGTGTCTTGGTTTGGATAAAGAGCTCAAGGCTGACACTTGAGCCTAATTGGAGCAATTTATGGGGAGTTGCTGTTACTCAGGCTAGCCTGTCAGTCCCAATATTTACATAACTTTTTCTGTTTTGAGGTAGTCATTCTGTAAAAGCTTTCGAGTCAATGCCCCCCCCCCCCACACACACACACACACACACACACACACACACACACACACACACACACACATACACACACACACACACACACACACACACACACACACACACACACACACACACACACACACACACACACACACACACACACACACACACACACACACACACACACACACACACACACACACACACACACACAAACACACACCCTTGTTTTGTACCTGTTTTGTTCCTCTGTTTTTGTATTCATGCTTTGTTTTCCCTGTGTTGTATAATGTACTCTATTGTCTACTTGTTTTTATGCTTTTTGTGGGGACTGCAGAGGTAAATTAGCATCTTTGCATTACATTGATATGCATTGTTCGTTAATATGCGGTGTCCCGTCTAAATAAACAAATAAGGTAAAGTAACTAAAGTTTTCTGTTCTTTAACAGAGAATTCACCTTAAATGAAAAGAAAAATCCGTCAGGCCCGTTATCTTCTGCCGTTTTATCAATATTTGATTTGTGAGCGTTCTGAGCTTTTTTTAATCTGCTGGCTTCACAACCTCACAGTAAAAGATAGAAACAGACCGAAAAGCATTGTCAAAATCGGTTCCAAGATTAAGTGAAACAACCTGCCCAACTTACTTTCTGTAACCAATATATCTATAGGCTTTATTGAATGCATTACATTTGTGATTTAAGACCTCTTTATATGACAGAATACTGATTTTTTTTTAACATGCTGCTATTTGCATGCTTTTTGTGCTCTTTTTATTTTCTAAATCTCTTTTATCCCTTGAACTGCAAACGTGAAAGCCTGCATAAACAAGAGTTTCACCTCACTTTTACCTGTAACTGTGTTGTGACAATAAAGTTGATTGATCGATCGATTGATTGATTGATATCTTCCAGAAAACTGCAATCTCTGTTGCCATCGGGGTGTTATTATGTTATACGGAGCCGCTTGATAAACTAGTCTCCATTCTAAATTGCTCATCCTCTCAGCAATATGACTTTTAACCACTTTAACCATGGTTGACTTGACTGGAGTCTCTATACTGGGCTCTATACTGGTGTCTTTCCTGTTTTCTGTTAATGTGGGGGTCTGCTATTATTATTTCTTGTCCTTTTTTATTTCGTTTTTAATGTTTTACCTTATTTTGTCAAGTCAAGTAGTCTTTTGTGTAGCCTATTAATATTTATAGAGCACATTTCATACAACAGGCGTAGTAGACAATGTGCTTATGCATAAAATAAAATATTGTTTCATTCCACATTTAGTTTCTTGCCATATGTGTTTGTTTGTATATTGTTACTTTACTTTCTCTTTTTACAAGCTGCTCCAAACTATTTGCCCTTATAGGGGGACTAATACAGTTTTAGTAAATAAAACTAAATACAATTTAGTTTTAAGTTATTTTACCTTTAAATTCATAATCTATTACTTTGTTCTCTTTTCACCCTGACCATTTTTAGTCTGCTCTTGAACGTTTGTTAGTCACTCTGGATACGAGCGTCTGCTAAATGTCTGTTGTAAAATGCATCCAAAGCCTGAATGTCAAATTTGACAATACTAGTAAAAGAGTTGAAATAGCAAGAGTGCATTACACATCATATGTGCATTAATATCTAATATAGGCCTAATAATATCTAATTCTTCTAAATGTATGTGATGACTGCTGTACTAATCTGTCTGCCACAGGATCTCTGGACCAATTATGTCAACTGTTTTAAGCAGTTTTTACTTAATTTGGATGAGACATGCAACATAGGTTCCCCAGCTGGAATCAAGGGATGTCGCGACTATGGTTGACGTACCAGCATATTCAGAAATGGGACATATATAACCTTTGAATATCTCATTCAAAAAGAAAATATGAGTAAGTCCTTGTTTTAGCCACCCACCCTTAAATAGATGGACCAATGATCCAGTGCTTGCTTCCACTATGGATTGCCATCAATCAACACAAAGGCACAAAGCCAGGGGTCATCAATATGTCCATACACGGCCAAATGTGCCCGTGGCAAGACTTGTCCTTGTCCATGGCAAATTTTGTATTTCTTTTTTTACATAACACTATAATGTTCTTATTTTGATCATAAGACCCAATTAGCCTACTGAATGTCAGGTTTTCTTCAGAATATGTACTGATTTACTATGACATTATGGCACACTGGGAGTCCACCAGTACAGTGGTTCTCAAACGTTTTATTTTATCATAGCTCTCAGAGTTACAGACCTATAATGGTTCATTTGGACCACCCTCAAGGAACACCGAAGGTCCCTCAATCCACTTTGAGGACCACAGCACTAGTACTATACATTTAGGGCTAAGTCAGTTCAGATGTACGTGGGTCTGTGGCCAAAAATCAATATCAAACATTGCCTTGAAAAGGCTTGAGGATGGTGTAGCATATGTCATTGTCTGTCTTTCACGAATAGAAGTCGGTGCTGCATCGTGGCATCCATCCTATCCTCCATCTCCACGAGCATTGGTTCCTCCCTCCTCTCCTCCAGTCTTTGGTTGCCATGGGGATGACGTCAAGTTGCACCACCAACTCGGCCCAGTCGACGTCTGCCTGAGAGGCAACGCACAGCGTTGCCATGTCTGCTGATTATAAGCGACTTTGGGCTTGTTTTTCTGTAAAGTCACTTGTTTTTAAAGTGTAGTTATTTGGGCTTGCTTCCGATTTTTGTGATTATTGTTTAAACCCGTTCTCAAACATTTGCATGTCAAGGAAGCCCAAATTAGGCTAATGTATTTCTCCACGCAGACACACACCCCCCCCCTCCCCCCACCCCCGTTTCTTTTTTCTTTTCTTTTTTTAACATAATACATATTATATACAAATATTTCACTTTTTCTTTTCAAGATCTTTCTGAAAAAAAAGCAGATCTACAAGCTCACAAGCTTGTAGATTGGCTATTTTCAAATAGCCAATGTATATAGGTTAAAGTGCTCATGTGGCATGTTAGTCGCTTCTTTTTGGCTTATTTTGATATAAATAGTTGCTTATTCCTCTCACAACATCTGGCAACGGTGAAGGCGCATCTTGGACATTGAGGCAAGCAGGCATAGTTGCGACTCTCTCAGCCTATAGATCCTCTGATCATCACATCACTCACATATCATATCCACTCTCCAGTTAATATATCCAAAATGCGCGAAATTTTGCATTTGCAAGCTGGCCAGTGCGGGAACCAGATCGGAGCCAAGGTAAGGCAATCATATTTATGCTATAGGTTTGGAATCAATGAATAATGCTGCCTATAGGCTACTAGCCTATTTAGGATTCAATGCAGGAGCCCTGCACGGTGTGAAAGCATGTTATTCATCTTGAATTATACGGTATAGAAACCTAGAAATGTCGGTCCTTCTGGAATTGAATAGCCTACACATGACCACAATGGAAATAAGCCCTCAGGGCTTTTTGTGTTATCCTTTTAGCAGCACCATTGTATAATCGTACCACCGACTGTACTATTTGCGAATCTGTTAATAAAGAATCAATCAATCAAAGCAGTCGTGCAAACATTAAAATATAGATTAAGGAGCCAGTTGCATGCTAATGCTTTAGTTTTTCTGCAGCCATTGAATGTGTGTTTATAAAATCACGTGCAACTGCAAAGACAATTTTGCATGGATTACACAACGATCTAGCCTAGCCCTATAGAATGGCTGATAGGCCTATTGCATGAAATGTAGGCTATAGCATATCAGCCATTATAGGGCTACCACTAGCCACATGTCCATTCATTCAAATGTGAACATATTACAGCAATAGCAAACAGACTGTTGCATGTCAAATACAGTATCAAATATCTTTATCTATACTTTTGCAGACATTTTATGTGCAATTATCCCATTGTGACTATGTGATAATGGCTAGCTACTCACCCATCCCCCTCCACATAGCTTGCGACCTATTTAACCCTGATATGTTCTATATTTAGGTCTGATAGAGTGGCCAAGTGACCTATATATTCTAAGTTTAGTAGAAAAAGGCCTGTTTATTTTTCAATGTTTTTCAGCTCAAGGACCCCTTAGCTGAGAGAGAGATGAAGCACCCCCACAACATATTGTATAAAAATTGTGTTGCAGATTAAACATTTCCATAGATTTCATAGATAGCTGGATTCATGTTAATGTGTATTTTCAGATAATAGTTAACTTTTTTTAACCCTCAATATTAAAGTCAATTTGACTATACCTTTAACTCTCTGAAAGTAGCTGATCTACAAGCGCACAGCGCCTCGCAACGCGAGGCATTGTGAGCTTGTAGATCTGCTATTTTCGGCTAATGTTCTCCCCGTCACACAAATATTTGGCGGACCCCCTGTAGTAACTCTAAGGACCCCCTAGGGGTCCCGGACCCCCTGTTGAAGACCCCCGTTTAATAGATTTCCACAGTGAAGCTACATTACCTCAGGAGGGTGACTCATCAGATTTTCATTGATTTGCACATGCAAATCAATGCCTTCTCCTTCTGCTGGTAAACCTTGCTTAAAATAATAAATCTGTCTCATATTTTCTATCCTTCTTTTTCCACTCTCAGTTCTGGGAGGTGATCAGTGATGAACATGGCATTGATCCAACTGGTTCCTACCATGGAGACAGCGATCTGCAGCTAGACAGGATCAGCGTCTACTACAATGAGGCCTCAGGTATATTGTTACAAATGGCTGAAGCTATAGGGAGTATGCTGTGTGTGTGTGTGTGTGTGTGTGTGTGTGTGTGTGTGTGTGTGTGTGTGTGTGTGTGTGTGTGTGTGTGTGTGTGTGTGTGTGTGTGTGTGCACGCACATGTGCACACACCTGTATAGAACTTTAGAATTATCAGCCCTATCTTTAGCCCCATGTCTCCATCCACCTACTGCAGGGGTCTTCAACAGGGGGTCCTCAGAGTTATGACAGGGGGGCCGTCAAATCTTTGTATGATAAGGACTTTTTTTTACATTAATAACATGAACCCTAGCATTCCTATTGTGGGGGGAACATTCACCAAAAATAGACAATCTATAACCTCACAGATTGTCTTGAGCTTATAGATTGTCTATTTTCGGTGAAGTGGTTTGGTGTAGAGGGAAAAAAGACCAGACCAAGTACAGAGCCAATGGTCAAGTTTACTAAGTATTGACGGATTAAGTTAAAGAAATGTTAAGAAAATGTTTAATCAACGATACAATTTGATTCAATATGTAGTGGGGGTCCCTGCTTCATCTGTCTCTCATCTGAAGGGTCCTTGGCCTGAAAAACGTTGAAGACCCCTGTATATCTCGCTACAGTGTATTATTTTGTATACACCGCTTTAGTCGTACAAAGAATACAAAACAAATGATTGGCGAGTTTTATAGATTTGGAAAACACCACTGATGATCGATTTCTCATCCACTTCAGGTGGAAAGTATGTGCCTCGTGCTATCCTTGTGGATCTGGAGCCCGGCACAATGGACTCGGTCAGGTCCGGCCCCTTCGGTCAGATCTTCAGGCCTGACAACTTTGTCTTTGGTAAGTCTTGAGAATTCAGCATGACAGGAACTGTAAACTGAAACTTGACTCAGAACTGAACACACAGACCCTCTTTATGATCATGTACTGTCAGGTACATTGTAAACTCCTGTGTGTTAATTTAACCCTGAGAATGTACAAGTTGCCCCGGGTCCTCTTGTACACTCTCAGAGTTAAATGAACACTCAGGACTTAACTAGTTATATGCAGTGGTGGAAAAAGTACTCAAATGTTTTACTTAAGTCAAAGTACAGTAAGTACTCTGTTACAAGTAAAAGTCCACAATTCAAAATGTACTTGGGTAAAAGTACAAACGTATTGGTATCAAAATGTAGGCTACTTAAAGTATCAACAGTAAAAGTACTAAAATGTTTGAAAATAGCAGATCTACAAGCTAACAACAGCTTGTAGATCGACTATTTTCAAATAGGTATAAAATAGGCTAAAGTGGTTAATGTATGTTTTATAATGTAATAATTTATATCTGCAAAGTAACTAGTAACTAAAGTTTTCAAATAATTGTAGTAAATGTACAATGGTTGCCTCTGAGATGTAGTGGAGTAGAAGTAAACGTATAGACAATTAGAAATACTAGTAAAGTAAAAAGTACCTCAAAATTGTATTTAAGTGCAGTACTTGAGTACATGTACTTGGTTACTTTACACTGGTTATTTGATGACCAGTCAGCTCATTGAGTTTTGGATCTCTTCTATACATATAGGCCAGAGTGGTGCTGGCAACAACTGGGCCAAGGGTCACTACACGGAGGGCGCTGAGCTGGTGGACTCGGTCCTGGACGTGGTGAGGAAAGAGGCCGAGAACTGTGACTGCCTCCAGGGCTTCCAGCTGACCCACTCCCTGGGCGGAGGCACCGGCTCCGGCATGGGCACCCTGCTCATCAGCAAGATCCGCGAGGAGTACCCCGACCGCATCATGAACACCTTCAGCGTGGTGCCCTCGCCCAAGGTGTCCGACACCGTGGTGGAGCCCTACAACGCCACGCTCTCCGTCCACCAGCTGGTCGAGAACACCGACGAGACCTACTGCATAGACAACGAGGCCCTCTACGACATCTGCTTCCGCACGCTCAAGCTCACCACGCCCACGTACGGCGACCTCAACCACCTGGTGTCCGCCACCATGAGCGGGGTGACCACCTGCCTGCGCTTCCCCGGACAGCTCAACGCCGACCTCCGCAAGTTGGCCGTCAACATGGTGCCCTTCCCCCGCCTGCACTTCTTCATGCCAGGCTTCGCCCCGCTCACCAGCAGGGGCAGCCAGCAGTACCGCGCCCTGTCCGTGCCCGAGCTCACCCAGCAGATGTTCGACGCCAAGAACATGATGGCCGCCTGCGACCCGCGCCACGGCCGCTACCTGACGGTGGCGGCCGTGTTCCGCGGCCGCATGTCCATGAAGGAGGTGGACGAGCAGATGCTCAACGTGCAGAACAAGAACAGCAGCTACTTCGTGGAGTGGATCCCCAACAACGTGAAGACGGCCGTCTGCGACATCCCGCCCCGTGGCCTCAAGATGGCCGCCACCTTCATCGGCAACAGCACGGCCATCCAGGAGCTGTTCAAGCGCATCTCGGAGCAGTTCACCGCCATGTTCCGCCGGAAGGCCTTCCTCCACTGGTACACCGGAGAGGGCATGGACGAGATGGAGTTCACCGAGGCGGAGAGCAACATGAACGACCTGGTGTCAGAGTACCAACAGTACCAGGACGCCACCGCCGAGGAGGGCGAGTTTGAGGAGGAGGGAGAGGAGGAGGTCGCCTGAAACCCAGGTCTCATCTCTCCTTTAGCCAATTCCCAGCTCCATTGTCTTCGTCGTTGAATCGAAGGGTGTAACCCTCACTCACTATTACGCTAGTGTTACTGATAACGAGTGAGGTTTTCATTTAAAACAATTGGTTCTTGTTCTTCTGTTGTGAATGCATATGTCCTTTCCCTTTATATTCAAAAGCAAGCGATTTTAAGTGTGAAGCCTTGAAATTAGAGAAGGATTAAAAAAGTTTTTACTCATTAATTGTCATTTCTGCCTCAGTGTTTTTATTCATTCATCATGGGCCATTGACATGTTGCAGCATTATTTGTGAATGTCATTCCTTTGACGCTTACTAGGGGGCAGCGATATGAAGTGCCTCTGTTTTAAAGCAACCTAAATACAGTATAATCCAGGTATAGGCAATGTTTACAGAGAGTAAGTGACATACATACATATAATGAAAATGCAAGGATATTAACTGATGCAATATGAGGCATCTAAAAGCAGAAGTGTGTAACCTTGTTGAGCCTCAAAGACCTTCAAAAATAAATCTAAGTTTATTAAAACATTCCTAGCTCTGTGAGTGCCTATATGAATTTGTAGCCCTTAAAGCATTTTTGGTCTTCCCCCATAGATTAGATAGATACAAATTCAGCAATGCTAAAATTATGAGTTGTGTCAGGTAAACTTTGAATTGATCCTCAGTATGACATTATGTTATCCACACAAGACTTCACTTCTTTGAATAGTAAATGGTGCATTTATCAAAGTGCTTTACAATGTGCATTACATTCACCCATTCACACACACATATTGATGGCAGAGAAAACCATGCAAGGCAAGGCACAAACTTGCTCGTCAGGAGCAGTTAGGGGTTCTGTGTCTTGCTCTATGACACTTCGAAAATAACACAGGGATAGCCCGGGATCTAACCAGGAACCTTCTGATTCTAAAATGGACGCTCTACCTCCTGAGCCAATGAGTTCCCGTAATAAATAAGTTGTTGTTTTTTCCCAGTGCACAAAAATATTCCTTATTTCCTCGGCTGGTATAACACATATGTCTGTTGTGAGTTATCTGTCAAGTAGCTTCCAAGGGCCAGTCTCTTTTCATTCGTTTCATTCCCGCTTTGCTTCATTCAACATCTATTAACTGAATTGAAAATAAGCTTCAAGACCATCATTTATCATTTGCAAATCTCACTGATTATACTTTGTTATTAATAACTGGTCTAACTATATATTATTAAAATGTTGGAGATTCATTTATTGACAAATGTAATCAATCATTTTTATTCAAAAACATAATTTACATATAGGCCTACAGCTAGTGTTTGGAAATCATTTTCATGTTCAGTGGAACTACAGGGTGTAGTGAGATATCTGCAGACCTGCAAATACTCCTGGCAGGTCATCTTGGCAGTGAAGAAATGTGATCATAGTTACTCACACAATTTCATGTTTCTACTTAATTTGCTTAACTTTGCCAAATGTTTTTCTTTCATGTGATTTTTTGTACCCATTCAATTAGCTAATGAGTCAGCTCAAACTAATTACTAAGATATGTGACCTGCTAAGATAAGATATAGTGCTCCGCCAGGCACCCTTTATTTCATTACAGTGGTGGGAAAAGTACCTGACAGCCACACTTGAGTAAAGGCAGAGATATCAATCTCATTCGAAAATGACTCTGGTAAAGCTGAAACTCCTCTGTTAGAACAGTGGTTCTCAACATGTGGGTCGGGACCCCCAGGGGGGTCCCCACATGATTTTTTGGGGATGACAGATGACAGTAAAGTGACAATTTAATGACTTTTAAGACCTTTTTAATACCAAGAAAAAGAAAATAAATGACAAAGAAATAGACCATTACTGCATCAAAAGTATAGCCTAATCTAAAAACTGGAGAAACATTGGCCAAATTGTCAAATAATATATGAAAGAGGCAAACAAATGAAAATACCAGCTTTGTGAGCTTGTAGATCTGCTATTTCTATTGGAACTGAACTGGGTCAAACTAAATTGAATGCCTCAACTCCTACATTCCAAGTGCTTGTCAGGGTGGGGGGTCCCCAGTTCAAATATGATTATTTTGGGGTGTCGAAAAGGTTGAGAAGAACCACTGCCTTTCATGACCAATACAAAAACAACCAGTTAATTCAAGTGATTACAAACATCAGCTTTTGGTCAAGTTGCTCAACCATCCACTGTAGCCTCCGCGTTGAGGCTCCTCCTGGCTCCATGCAATATGCATATTATGGGACATATCTTTAAATAGAAACACCGATTGTGCAAATATAATCTTTTGATTGTAACCTGCATGTGCTGTGCCCGTTTAGTCACGGCCAACAAGCCTGTTCTGTATTGTTCTTCTCTCACTAAAACACATAATTTCCAAGTCTTTTTGACCATAGTCATAATAGATTATTACAGGTCACCCTTCCTTTGCCACTTTGTGCCAGTAAAAGTGAGATTAGATGCGGATTAGGGACCATTGGACCGGCTACCCGCCGCATTCAGCCTTCAACTATTTCAGGAATGCTGTCGTTTTCATGTTGGAAAATGTAATGTCTGATGGATAGGGGGCGCTGTTTCCCAGCATCCAGATAGCCTATGCAACCTTCTAGTGAAACTTTGGAAAGGTCTGCAGGTTTTTCTCCAGTCCAGTGAACGAACAGGTGAGTGAAACAGGGATATATAGGCCTATTGTATTTGTTATTTAATGTAAACTCAATATGTAAATAGCCTATCAAACTTTGGCTTAAGCCTTAAGCATGCCCCCCAGGGACTTTTTTCTGTTTTTCTTTTTCATCATGGAGGTGGACTCTCGTGCTCGTAGTATTCAGTAATTGAACACTTTTTGTAGAGAGAGAGGAGATGAGATGTGGGGGAGAATACATCACGCACAGAAGAAAAAAATCCTTTGATGCGCAAAGGCGCGCAGACAAAGGAGCGTCTGTGTTTAAAGCCGCAACAGGTTGATACTGTGTTGCTCAGGTACTGTAACATGAAACTGAGTCACGTGATCAGCAGCGACGATTTGTGGAGGGTAGAGGAAAAAAAACTGTTTTACATAGAAACCAACCGACAGGTAGTCGAGAGAGTCAGACCAGCAGCGCTGGAGCCAGTTACAGCCTATTAAGCGATTACAAATTAGGCGTAGTTTTAATCAATGATTGTCTATCTGTTCTGATCATCTGCTGGATTAGGTTTTTACGAATACATTTCTTATGAATGACCTGGACAGTTTCATCCTGACAAGGTGAGGCGGAAGCGACTATCACGGTTCATTCGTTCGTGAGGAATGAACTGGTCCGCCTCGATCACCTACCTGAAAACAACGTGAGGTATGTAAACTGGATGTTCATTCGTTGACTATTAGGCTGTATATTTCATTATCTGTTACTTTCTTTTATAATGAAACATATATGTTGTATGCTGCTGCTATGAATCGAACGAGCTGTGGATTGAATTAATGTAGTTTAGCCTAATATTCACTTTAATGATGTTTGAATAGTTGGTCTATTAATAGCTATTACACTGTCTGCCACAGAACTAGGATGCAGTCTCTCCAATTGAAGGAAGTTATGATTCAACATCAGGCTGCATGACTGCATCATATTACTCATATTATTGTTATGTTCTGTTGTTGATAATGCTTAAGTATCATCAGATTAGAATAACTCATGAAAGTATATATGAAGTACGTATATCATATGCATTAGACTACTTAGTACTAAGTTCATTAAATTAAATGTTTGTGGTCTGATAATAAATGATGTTCCCTCTCTTCTCAAAAGAACCTTTAGCAAATGTTGATCCCAACAAAATGGGTCCAAGTTGATGCTCAGAGAGAGGCCCTATATGCCAGTCTACCCATACTAGGTGCACCTAGTTAAGGGTAGAGATGGCAGCACTTCCAGATATAATGATGATGAGGCCAGATCTTGTGGTCGGGGGCGTCTTACTTCTGGTTCTGGCCAGTAATCCCGTCTGGGGTGAGTCAGTTACCACCCTTCATTCTCACACTCCCACACAAAACCTTCTGACCAGACATTCTGTACACACACACACACACACACACACACACACACACACACACACACACACACACACACACACACACACACACACACACACACACACACACACACACACACACACACACACACAGCTGCTGTTTTTATCCTGATAAAAATACAACAGGCATTGCATAGATAATCTGAAACATGCAGATGCTTGTACACACAGTAAGCACCTCAATTGAAGATGTTGAACAAAGGAATGTGGTCTCTTTCCTGGCATAATGTGTCTTGACACTACGTTTCATTTACCAATTCTACATACACCAGGGTCTTGTGAAATGACTTTGAATGAATGCCATAATTCCTTTTCAGACGTGAAATTCAATGTTTTTGCTTTTTAACACTATATTTTTTATTATACACTTGTGATGGTGTTAGCTTTGCAGGACGTATTAGCTTGTTATAGACATGATTACCACAGGATTTTGAGTAGAAACTAGTCAAACTACCCCCTCCCTCAACCCATGCTTTTTGTTATCAAGGAGGTGTACTTTTGTCCTTGAGAACTGTTTACAATTTGCCTAGTGAATGATTGACTGGGTTAGGAAATCCTCAGCGGGCTTAAAAAAGGAAAACGTTTTCCATGGAGCTCTGACTTGAAGTAATGCTATATGTATAACACATTTTGGGTTGGAGTTATCTTTTTTGATCGCTGACACTAGTCAAGTACAGGTTGTGCTTGACCAGTGGCAAGCACAGCCTGTACTCCCCGACTAGTGGCAAGTCCTTCTCCCCCTCCATTCTCACACACACAGTCCATTCTCCACTCCAAGTAGTAAAGTTGTTACTGTGTAGTTACGTGATGTCACTGAGTGATCACATGGGTGGTCATGGAGAATGTGGCTGGCAAAAGAATGGCTCTGACTGGACTTAACTTGCTACATAGCAGTACTGCACAGTGCACATATACATTTGTCACCGTCTTAAAATAATGGCCCAAGTAATTTTTAATGTATTTTTTCCTAAATCAGCTCTTCATGACAATGGCCACCTCTTGTACAATTGTCTATATCCTTATTGAAAAGGATCATGCTGTTCCCACCCCAGTAGTATAATGGCCTATCTCAAGATTGTGGCCATTTTATGGCCTATGTTTCAAAGACAATGTGACTAGGCCAATTTCTTTTGGCTACGTCAATTGCCTAAAGTCTGGAGTAAGTCAGTTACTCCACAAATAATTTGGCCTAAGTCAGGTTTACAATTGCCTAAGTCAAAACACAAATCATTTACTGTAATCCTCTCATGTTACATAACTGACAGGCAGCGTTATTGGTAGGTCAATAGTCACATATTGTTATAAACGTTTTGAGTGAGATATAAAAGAGATATCATATAGTTTGTTTTGATTCAGTTTTTTCTGTTTTCTGAAAAACATATTTTTTTAAATGACATAGGCCATTATTTTCAGAAGGTGGTGTATTGATTTGTTACATTTGTTTCATTAGTTTCTCAAATAAGCATTTTGATCAATAGTTTAACCACATCAACCCGAGCGTTATGAGCTTGTAGATCGGCTATTTTCGGTGAAGAGGAAAAGGAGAGGACCTAGTATAGAGCCCTATAGGAGGCCCCGCTCAACCAAGTATGTAAGTGGTTATGTGTATTTTATTTTGTATTGTTGCCCATGAATGTCACCGTTAGCAGAAAGACAGATTATGCATCCTACACTACACAGGTTTTGTTATAAGTGCATTGGATAAGTCTTTCTCTGACTGTTGCAGGTGCAGATGTGGACATATCCCAGTGTAAATGGCCTGGAAAAAGTTATGTATTTTCTACTTAGTGCTGATCTGTGGTTACTCTCTTCACAGGAAATACTACTACTATAAATGGAGGAGCTCCTAATAACAGCACGGTGAGTGAAAAAATACATTCCAGTATTCTGTCAACAAGTCAATAAGATCAGACAATATTATTATTATTTTACATGTGGTTATTTGTCTTGTTTATTTACTTAGAGCCCGCCACTCTCTAGTTTGAAAATGTGTCTAGTAAACTGTCTTTGTACTTTTGATCAGAGTCATGTATACACATGTGGTATTTATTATTTTGTTTATTATTTGGTGTCAGCATGTTGGCACTGGAAATACTGTGTTATTTAAAATGTGTCTTAATAATCCTGTAAGGGATGGGCTGTGTTGAGGCAGCCAGACACGAAAATAAAATTATTAATTCATTCATTCATACTAATTTATTTTTTCCAGGGACCCAACATAGCAGCTATTGTGGCCCCTACAGTGACATTGGGTGTACTGGCCATCGTCTCAGCTGTTCTGCTGGCCTGGCTCTTCTGCGTGGTGAAGAAGAAACGGCAGACTGAGGGGACGTACAGACCCAGTGCTGAGGAACAGTCTGGAACAAAAGGTGTGGAAACACCCGATGCACTAAAACTGCCCAAGGAGGAAAGACTTATTTGAGTTGTTGTGCCTTTAGATTCTATCAAATATCTATATTTGATCAGGCCCTGGGCTGAACAGGCTTACATCCTGTGGGAACAAGTTCCTTCTCTTGAACTGGATAATGATGGAACATCTCCTAAGGAATAAGGGAAACTTTATTTCAACTTCAACTGCATCCCTGTTCCCAACAAGGCGCCACCATGAAAGCACTGGAATACCTTAAAGTGTCACATGTAGAATATCAAAATGACTTGTTACAATTCAAGGACGTTCTGGACAATTCTTCTGCACTAAATGTAAAAAAACGTAAGAAAAAATAAGAGCTGCAGTATTTCATCACCACAGATGATCATCTTTTAACATTTCATAACATTTTTATGTTAATATAATCAAATAATCCTATCTTTAAACATTATGCCTTAACGCTGTCTAATCTTAATCAAGCTTCTGTTATGTGTGGTAGCTAAATACACTTCAAATGATACCTGCTAATATTTATATGACAACAAGCACATGTTACCATAAGATACGTATAGTGCATGTGTTTTTGATTGTGGTCTCCATGCAAGCTTTGTTTACAAGAAAAACATTGATCGTCTGAAATCATTTCACGGCAAAACTTACTATGTACGTATGTGTATCATTATCTTTGACCTCAAACTCATTTCTTTTTATGAAGAGTCCACGATGAGTCCATTTTGTATCAAACTTGGACTTTTTTTGGCGTCATATTAAATAACATCTTGCCTTAAGCAACTCTTCTTGATAACTCTTGATTTTAGATACATCTGCTGTATATTTAACACATTATTTCAAGCAAGTTTGAATAATTGTTTACATATATTACGTATGCATATATTTAAATTAATTATAATTGTAATAATTTAAAGTCACATCATTTCTAATGTCACGTCAGATCTACCTGTGCATTGCGCTGTTGTGTTATTTTACAAGGCACGGCATTTTTTTTTTACTGTTTTTTGTAAATGCCACTGAAGGTTTTGTAGAATAGTCAAGTCATAATTTCTTAGAATCTCCACCATTTACAATCCTCCAAAAATATGACATTGGCCAATCAAAAAGCTATTTTTCATTAAACATTATCTCAACATAATGTCTAATATAAATGATGGGAATGACTGAACATTCAATTATTTTTCTGCTGAAAAGAGCTAATGAAAAGAGACCGTACCTATCTTGTGAAGTCATATTGATTTACTGACACAAACATTCAGAGGAAATGGGAAAGGTGACTGGGAGTTCATGACTTACAAAGTAGATTTTGCGGTCCTGAAAATTTTGCATTATGAGGCAGAGGTGGTATGTAAAACTTCGGCACTCCTTTACTTAAATACTTTTTCTGAGGATATGTACTTTACTTGCGTACGTTTGCCTACTTACATTTTTACTCCACTCTAATACATTTCCCCATGACCCTCAAAGTACCTTGGCATTCCAAACCAATGCAAAAATCCATTTCAAGCTATTAATGCTGTCTGCATGTTCAGCCTGGTCAGTACTTTATTGCTACCAAGGAAGATGGCAGCAGCAAATGCAGCAATCATCATGCATGGCCATATCTAAGAGATACTCTACCATTATGTTCAAATTCATGGAAATTATGAATTCTTATGGGCTGAAGTGTTGTCTTTGGCTGCCATGAGGGGATGACATTCCAGCATTCTCAAATTCGGCCTAATATGAGAGGCAAATGGTCATTAAATAAAGCATTTATTTTAATGCGCGTGTCACACATTGACAAAGAATGGATAGCTGAAACGTTTGTTGTAACTAAAGGCATATGGAGAAATAAAAGTAAAGAAACTTTGATCACCCGCGACCCTTCGCCTGTCTTTGTCTGTAATTATTTCATACTTAATTTCTTGCAGACTTTTAATCGTGGTATTCTAATACAGTGGTTCTCAACCTTTTCAGGGCATGACCCCTCAAAAGAATCATATTTGAACTGGGGACCCCCCCACCCTGACGAGCACTTGGAATTGTAGAAGTCGAGGCATTACGTTTAGATTGACTCTGTTCCACAGATAAATATTGTGAAAATGCCTGATCTACAAGCTCACAAGAGGCGTTGTGGGCTTGTAGATCGGCTATCTTATTATAAAAAATTAATACATTTTTTTATTTTTTTATTTAATTTCAGCTGGGGACCCCCCCCCCCCCAAAAAAAAAAAATAATAATTAAAAAACAAATAAATAAGATCAACATGATTTTATTTATTTTGTAGTATGTACTATGTATCCTAGTATCCACTATCCAGTTATGGTGCAGTTATCATAGCTGTGCCACCCGAGTTTGATACATCCATGTTGCCACCAGGGAGCGATAATGCAATTGCCTGTTGTTGTTTTTTTACTTGGCAGCTCCGCCTCCGTGGTGCTTCTCAGCGTTGCCATGTCGCCTTAATATAAGCGACTCTGGGCTTCTTTTTCTGTAAAGTCGCTTGTAAATATTGGTAGTTGCGGGTTGTGGTTTTGGGCTTGTTTCTAACGTGTACTTGCTTATTTAGGCTTGCTTCCAATTTTTTAAAAACTATTTAAACCAGTGGTTCTCAAATATTTTCATGAAAATGTTTTGTGCCCAGGCAGGGAGCGATTTGTGTGGTTAGAATGACATTTAAAGAATATTCCAAATATTCCACATTTTATTGCAAGAGTTTTTGAAAATAGCAGCTCACTGCTCTGTCTCAAGCTCACTGTGAGCTTGTAGATCGGCTATTTTTAAATAGCCGACGCGGGCCTGGGAAGTGCTATTATGTGGCCTTTTGGGCTTGTTTTCCTAGACATGGTTGCTTATTTCTCTCACAAAATCTGGCAACATTGGTGCTTCTGTCAAACCGGCGGGAGAGAATAGTAGTATTCTCTGTAGCAGCGGCATAAACATATTACAAATCATCACCGTTTACTTATTTTATATTAACTAATCGGTGTATCCGGGCATTTACGAGGCATTATTCGCATTTTGTAGTTGATAAATACCAGTGTTACTATTTGTCACTCGTGCTGCCGTAGCGATAATTGTGGAACAAAGCGGGTTCCCGGGAATTTTTTTGTTTTGAACAATTGTTCTGGTAATCTTTTTTTAGCGCCGCGTCTGAAACAATGGCGAAGGTACAAGTGTTGAATGTGGCCGTGTTGGATAACCCCAGTCCCTTTGGAAATCCCTTTCAGTTCGAGATCACGTTCGAGTGCATGGAAGACCTGCCTGAAGGTAAATATATCAACACAAAGTCGCTGTCGATTCGTTTCCGAGTCAAAGGCATTGCGTTGTTGTGGCTCAGTCTACTTGCTGGACACAGAGCTAGCCTAGCAACCCTAGCTAATGTACAATGGAGCAGTTGGAAAATGTACCGTTTAACTTGACCCTACACATGTGATCAGATCATTGAATGTCTCATGTGTTTCAATGTGTAGAATAGATCCATTCCTGTTTTCTTCTCTAAAATGCTATGCCCCCCACTACTAGTACTTTAAATGTCACAGCAATTATACAGGTATATGGTTTAATATATTGCAAGTGCGCCATCTTGAGGATATATCCCGAAGGGTAACAGGACAGGTGGGCACTAGGGACATCTGGGCACCTCGATGTCAAATTGGCTATTTTGTCCAAAATGTAAACAAATCAAATATTTAAAAAATGGTCTAAAGTAAAGTATACATGATTAGAACATGCTTAAACATTAGACAATTAATGTCGAATATTTCTACAATTGCTACAAAGTCTGTATATCCAGTCATTTTGGGGCATCAACAAATAGTTGAAGGATAAAACTAAGTCTGATAATGCTGTACCGTGCATGTTCACATCATGCATACTTTACATTACTTAGGATACTTTTTAAAGCATTTTTTTGTTTTACATTTTGGACAAAATAGCCAATTTTACATTGAGGTGCCCAGATGTCCCTAGTGCCCACCTATCCTGTATCCCATTGGGAAAGTGGGCATCTTGTTAATCAGTCTTACTTTGGCACTTCATTATGTACACTGATGTCTTTGCATAATAAAGGAAGCTCAAGCATTTTAAATGTAGGGTAAGTGATGTCTTTTGGTTACAACCAAAAGTTGTTTGTTAAAAGTTTAAACCACTATATTGTGATAGTCATTGATATAGTATAGAGTGTTTGTTCAGTAGCAGGGATCTCTGCATCTCTCCAGGTCTTTAATAAACAGAAAGTACATTTTCAGGTGGGGGGCCAATCAGGAGAAAGTACCAATTCTGCTCCAATTTTATAGTATTCAAATTTTGTCTGCTCATTTCTTTGTGTCATCACTTCCAAATCCACTGAGTTCTCTCTCCTGATTGGGTATCCTAATCAAGAGCTGGATGGAACAAACACTCTATAGTCTATACCAATGAGTACTATCAGAATATAAAGCAATTTAACACTTACTTTAACAAAAAGCTATATATATATATATATATATATATATATATATATATATATATATATATATATATATATATACACGCACGCACGCACGCACGCACGCACACACACACACACACACAAGAACGCTCACTCCAAAACACACTTGCCCCGGGTCAAATCCGGCGATCTCGGAACGGTCGCCACAGGAATTCCTAAACGTAACCTCAGTAAAACTTTGCCTAAACCTAACCTTTTTCCTAAATGTATTTTATTTTTGCAGACCTGGAGTGGAAGATCATCTATGTGGGCTCTGCAGAAAGTGAAGAGTACGACCAAACCCTGGACTCTGTCCTGGTCGGACCAGTACCAGCTGGAAGACACATGTTTGTGTTCCAGGTGTGTGCTTTGTTTGACCAAAACTGAAACACTGCTGCTTCATGCAGAACTACAGCTGCCTTCAACGTTAGACAATATTTAGAGCCGTCCCGATTATGACATTTTACAGTTTCACACACATTATTGCGATTAACAATTTGATTGTGTTTTTGTCGTTAGAAATAGTCCATGAGCCAGGGCCCCAAAATTGAGCAATGATTATCGAAAGAGTGGGCAAAACCAAACCTATATTAAATTGTTCATAGGGTCAATACGAGTAAATAAATATATGATAACCTTTCCACAGGAGTAGCTTTTTCGTAGTTATCACACATTTTGTTATTTTCCCCATACGTACATGACAGGTGAAAAAATGACAACATTTAAAAAAGAGTTATCATAATGAAACTTCCTGAGTTGATTACTTACATGAAGACAATGATTTATCGTGTTACAAGTTTTCTGTATATTTAAATATGCAAATTAGGCATTTAGTCCATGAGCCAGAGCCCCAAAATTGAGCCAGATATTGAATATTCCCTCGTTAAAAACCTTTGACTCCAACATCTTAACAAAATGAAATAAGAATGTTCACTCTGGCTTTGTCCAATGTTCCAATGTTGATTCTGGAAAGTTATACAAATTTGGGCATATTTTCGTAGTGCCTAATTTGCATATTTAAATATACAATTTCAGAAAAAGAGTTTCATTATGATAACTCTTTTTTAAATGTTGTCATTTTTTCACCTGTCATGTACGTATGGGGAAAATAACAAAATATGTGATAACTATGAAAAAGCTACTCCTGTGGAGAGGTTATCATATATTTATTTACTCGTATTGACCCTATGAACAATTTAATATAGTGGTTTTGCCCACTCTTTCGATAATGAAATCTTGTCTGGCTCATGGACTAAATTGTGGCCTACATTTGTTTGTTTTGTACAGTAGGCTTTGAAATTGCACAAGTGCAGATATGACAAATAACCTAAATATACAAAGAAATATTTAACAACTTTATACTTTCAAAAAAACATTAATAGTGGAAACAGCCGATCCACAGGCCCACGACGGGCCGCACTGCAACTCGTCACGAGCCTGCAGATCCTCCTCTCCCCACCCAGCACCAGCCCCAGAACAGGGATGCCGGGACTCAATCGGTCAACACAGCCCCTCCTCATCCAAATACCTCTTAAATATGATCTTTAAGTAATTCATATTTGGACTTTGTTGTACCTCTACCGCCACACTCAGTCCATTCCACAAATTCACTCCATAAACTGAAATGCACTTTCAATTTCAATTAGACACCATGACTTTGATAGGAAGAAAAAATGTTTTAGTAGGCCGATCAGAACACAACTTTAACGTTTGGTTTAACCACTTTAAACATGTCATTATAAGCAAAATATTTAAAAAATACCAGATCTACAGTAACAAGCATTATGAGTTTGTATCTGCTATTTATGAAAATAGGGCTTAAGTGGTTAAGAATAAAAGTTTTCATTTCAACAACACACATGGGGGAGAAAACTGATCCATGGTTAGTCAGATATGCGAGAGACGGTCTGAGCACGAATGTGCATGCGTGTAATCTGTGTATGAGAGTGGATGGTGCGAAGAAAAGATAGAGCTTTGGGTGGGTGGGGCTACAATGTTAGAGCAAAACATTAAGCGTGCACTGTGTTGAGAAACCAAACCCTTGTTGCCCCTTGAATTTGTGTTTGATGAATGTGCCTCTGGTTTTGTGATTTGTCAAGAAGTATATGTTGTACCATGTACTTATTCACTCAATTAAAAAAACAAGTTTTTAAAGTTAGTCAGATATGCTCACCATGCCACAATTTAACCCATTAAAACTGGGAAAGCATCTTTGTAATTTTAGATTTTACCCACTTTAACCATTGTTATATATTTTGGCTATTCAAACATAGAAGATGTACAAGCTCATAGCGCGTCACTTCATGCCGCGCTACAAGCTTGTAGATCTAATATTTTTGAGAAAAATGTTTAAATGTGCGCAAATCTTTGAATATATATTCTTTTCAAGCGAACATTTTTAACTCATCTGGGCGTCCCTGGTACAAAATATTTTGAGATGGGGATCGGCGACCAAATGCATTGAGCACCACTGATATAGCAACATAACGTTTTTTCAGAAAACTGTTAGAATCGGCCTCAGGTCTTAATGGGTTAATGAATTCAGATTGGTCAACCAGTTGGTTCAGATGTCTTGAGTCTGTACTTACTGTATTGTTTTGATCTCCACAGGCTGATGCTCCAACCACGGGTCTAATACCAGAAAGTGATGCTGTAGGTGTTACTGTGGTGCTAATTACCTGCACGTACCGTGGCCAGGAGTTCATTCGCATCGGCTACTATGTCAACAATGAGTACACAGACCCTGAGCTGCGTGAAAACCCACCAATCAAACCTGACTACACACAGGTCAGAACCCAGAATGTGTATGGACCCAATGTTTTATATACTTGTGTCAATAAAGTAAAAAATATATATAATATAGGTTAGGTAAGCCTGACTTGAGTGTGGATATATGAGCTATTTACTTTTGAATGTGAATATTTGTTGGCTTACATTTTACTATAAACATTTTACTTAGTACTATGTTTAATATTTTCCTTGCTGTCTGTCTTTTTCACCTTTCAGCTCCAGAGAAATATTTTGGCATCAAACCCACGTGTGACAAGATTTCATATAAACTGGGAAGGCTGTGCAGAACGAATGGAGGACTCTGAAAACGTGGACCCTGCCCCAAACTCCATGCTTCCTCCTTCCTGCCTCCCAGGCAAGGCTCCACCCCTGGGGCTAATGCCAGACAACTCCATGGACTGCTTATAGAGACTCCCCTCCCTGTCTGATGGATGATCTTTCACAGCACTAACGTACGCCTTTTTTTCCCTCTTTTTTTTTTTTTTTTTAAAGAATGCCCATGGACATTCTAGTGCGGATGTACAGACAACTTTGCCTCACAGGTGCCCTTATTTCCCTGAAACTTGTTGTCAACAGTAAACATTCGGTTTGACTTCAGGGAACTGCTCCTTTGGGAAGAAGATAAACACCTTACTGGTACAAGTCATCAGTATGCATAGGGAGTTGGTTTTTACATGACTTATTGAACAATATTGATACAATAGGTTAACTTGCTTAAATTTCATGGAAGGGGAAACACTGACTCAAAAATTCTGCTGAAAAAACAGAAAGCTGATGTGATTCAGCTTGCTTCCTTTTTGCACCGCGGGTCATTTAAGAGGATTTAGGCATTGAAGTACATGTAAATGTAAATGTAAAAAAAAAACTTGCTGTCCAAGAATTTGATAATCACCCACTGTATTCAGGTTCCTTTTTGCACTTAACATCATACTTTTTTCCTATATAGGTTATTGCTGGGACTTGGATGTGGTACTGTATATCTCTGTCTTCAATTGTTTTTGTTTTTTGTCTGCCAGTTTGTTTTCAAAATAAAGAAATATATTGTATGTGTGATGGCATATGCATATGACCTTGTGACATGGAGAATGGTAATGGTATCCCATAACGGTTAGTAAGTTTGGGAGTGCCTGGTGGTTCAGCCAGTTAGTGCACAGACTATGCTCCTCGTGAGTGCGAGGAGCCGGGTTCCAATTCGAACCCTGTGTTGTCTCACATGTCTCTCCTTTCTCCTGGACCTTGGTTTCCTGTCACTCTACAATGACTTATCTGAAATAAAGAATAAAAATGCCAACAAATACATCAACACATTTGCAAAGTTTGCATAGCATATACAACAGGAAATTATAATTTGAAGGAGGAACAATCACGATTGTATGTCTTTGATCCAAAAAGGACTTGAACATGTCCTTTTACGATTTAGCAGGCACTCTTAATCCAGAGCGATTTACAGTAAGCAAGGAAAACACGTGGCTAGGGATTGATGTACTTTATTTAGTAAGACATGAGAACATCAGTACATGGAAGTACAAATTCACAATACAAGGTCTACTAAACTGGGAGGCTCATTAAGCACTAAGCTTGTTTAAGATAGTGGTTCCTGGTTGCCAGAGTTGGGTCAGAGTACTTTGAAATGTCAGTTGAAACAATCACAACCCAATTACTCAATACAAACATGGCGTTTTTTTTAAAATAACTAATAATCCCTTGGATTAGAAACCAATTGTAATCTGATTACTTTGGAATACTTAACCCTGCCCTGAACTCTGTTATGTCAGATCATAGCTCTTCAGTGGCAAGCCCACTTTGTGGACCCCCAGATCTGTGGATACCCCATTAAAGGGAAATGGTTCTATAAATCCCAATATTTTTAGCCAGGTTTTAATTGGTATGGCCAATTTAATATTCCTTTTGAAGGCATAAAAAACACTTATTTTGATGTAACCGCTATTTACCCTGGGGAACACATTGAGACGACGGTCCTCACCTTTATTGAACACAAGTGATGAAGAGGAGGACTCGAGGAGAGGTGAAATCCCTTCTATTTTGAGACTAATTAGAATATCTGGGAATTAGCTTCACAATACACAGTGGAGTGAGAGAATCATCTGATATATGTCGTATATTGGTCCATTGATCAGACAAGAAAAACACTATTCCATAACTATTCCCTGAGTGCAAGAAGAACAAGGATCCAGTTCGAAAAGAGGGTTTGTCCACAGAAATGCTTTTATTTCTACAGACGTGACATCTGCATTGCCAATCCTCCACAGAGCGTACTTAAATCACAACAACATTACAATATATACAGACTGACATTTCACATAGGACCATCCTACTATCTCCTTCTTGACCACTCACAAACTGGTTTCCAGGAACAAAAGGCTTCTTGGCCAGCCTTTCTCAGTCAGCATAAGGAATTAGCCTCCGCCTAGATTTAAACATGTGACTGTTTACTTTAACTCTTATCTTTAAAACTATACTTTTACACAAGCTCATATTATGAAATCATTGTTTAACATCTTATTAGCTTCAATATAAGCCCACACATGTATGTATTCAACCTTGAGTTAAACAAAAAGAGATGATTTAAGAGGACTTGACATTTTCCTTAGAATCAAGAACAGTTTACATGCAACTAACTGGTTTCTCCCCAACCACATTTGTTCACACTTGTGTACTTACTACAAAATAAGCTTTTACCAAGAGATAAGAATAATACAGTATGAATTCAATCTGAGTCTACATGACTTTACCAGAGTTTTTTTGGAGAGAGAGAGAGAGAGAGAGAGAGAGAGATGCATTTCACTTTTGTCATCAGCCTTGCATAAAGACAATAGTATTGAAATCAGCCACTTGACAAAAGGCTTGGTTGTTTTTAGTTCACACCTAAAGCTGGGCTCTGCTGTTGCAGAACAAAGACCAGGATCCTCAGGGGGTAACTGATTTAATCAAAATGCAAAAACATCAGTACTCAAATTTAAGGGTTTGCCATCCTGCTGTTAGTGACTGTCTTCTCACTCTCTTGACTCCAACAGGTCACAGCCTCACCTACAAATCAAATACTGTTATTAACCAATAATAAATTATATAGTTCTGGATATACCATATATACAACCCTTTATATCTAGCATCCTGAAAGACCATTTTGGGGGGGTCTAACAATGAAAGGCAGCTTGTCTTTTGTGCTAGTATAAACACCCTAATATTAAAATATGTAGGTTGAGATACCTTCATTGTATGGCTGTCACATTAGCCATGTGGCCAAATGTAATGTAATGAAGCTTCCTTGACAAATGTAACTGTAATCTAATTACATATTTCCAAATGTAATCTGATTACATAATCCAGATTATGTGTAGTCCATTTCTACTCATGAGCCTTGCTGATGCCTCAGTCACTTGTTTTAATTCACAGACCACACTCAAGGCGAACGACGAGGGGCCGGGTTCAGGTGGAACTGTAACCTGACGCCGGTCTCTGCCCTCGGTCTCCTGTCTTCTCTGCACTGGTCCATCACAGAGACCGAGCTCGAGCAACAACAGCATCAAATGCCACACAAATAGACATTACAATAGCGTGTGCCAAAATTGGAAAACACGTAGTTCCCCCCACTCTCCCCCCCGACAAAACTGTGCGCGTGGCCCTTTAAATTTGGGCATTTCTTACTAAAAATAGCCCATCTTAACGTCACATCCAATCACAGATCAGTGGAGTGGGAGGGGTGGCAAGGTTCGAGCTTTGGCATTGAACACTTACTGCTCCCCAATAATACCAGTGTGGTTCGAGAGGAGAGCGGTATAATTCTGTTGTTTTATGCCATAACTAACGGTGTTGTGTTCAATGCAGTCAGTTAATCTGCGCCAGGGCAGCTGGATGAACTGGGGAAAAGAAACATAATTTACTGGCATTAGACGTATTGGTTGATCTGCCATTGTAAGAGGCGGGCAGTGTTGCCAGATGTTGTGAGAGAAACAAGCAACCAGTTATATGAAAACAAGCCCAAAAGAAGCTAGCCCTTTGCCCTTTTAACATATACATTGAGTAGTTGAAAAAAATAAAATAATACATTTTGGGGGGCAATTGAATATTTAAAAAAACATTTTAACAACACAAATCTTGTATGGGGGTCCCTGGCATAATAGATTTTCAGACGTGGGTCCGCAGACAAATACATAGTCACAAGTTAAAAAAAAAACGCTACCACCAATATGTACAAGCAATATCTCTTACTAAATAAAGTACATCAGTCACTTACCAGAGTCTTACCCAAAGTCGCTTATAATAAGCGGACATGGCAACACTGGAGGCGGGATAAAGACCTTTTGACAGACAAATCACATCACTGCGATGATTGGACGGTGTAGCCGCACAGCCAGTAAACGGTCGTCTCTCGATGATTGACACGCATGCGTTGACCAACCAGTAACGCCGAGGGGCGGGGCGACGTGTGGCTAGATGGCTGGAGTAGCTGGTTCGCTTGCTGTGGTTCTACGGATTAATGGAGGAGGGGGGCAGTAGCTGCTTTTAGACATTCAATACAAAGCTGTTCGCTCCCAACTAAACCGCTGGACGTGACGCCTTGGCTGACAAATAAAGGGATTTGGCTGCTCCATGTGAAATAACACGGGGGATTAGAACCTAGACAGCGGTTTTGTGGTGACCCAGGTCTGAATTCATTGTAAAAAAAAAAAAAAAAAAGGCCTGGCTGCATAGGTTAGCACCTGGCTAACTTAGCCAAGTTGTGGACAGGCCACCAGGGTACACTACGACTGACTGGCTGACTGCTAGCTAACGGCTAGACGCCAGGCTGCGGGCGTTAAAGGACCGAGGGTTCGACGTCGCAGATGGTGATCTGACCCAAACCTGGGGGACATTGTGGACAAGTCGAGCCCGCAAGCAGACACAGAGAGGAAACGCCGATCTCCGTTGAACCAGCGCTGGTTGGAGGATTTGCCGAAGCTAGCTATAGCTAACTAAAACTCAAATCTCTGGGATTTCTGCTACGCCGTTATCCTTGCTAGCCTTATCCTAAACGGATACACATACAAATACATACGCCCACTTTGGCCGAGTTTTTTTTACCCCAAAACTCTCCTAGGAAACGCATATATACATATATATATTTACGCCTGTGTGAGTCAATAATGATAGCTGTTAGCTAGTATAGCTTGCTACGGCGATAGCGTTAGCAGTTAGCAACCTCAAAAGGTTGGCAAAGTTAAAAGTCTTGTCCAGAGCCCCGGAGAGAGAGACTCAACCATCAGCCTGCAATCATGGGCAACACGCCCACCGCCAAGAAGGGCAACGAGATGGAGAGTGGTGAGTGAATACTTCTACTCTTCTTGTCGTTACCTTTTATGTTAACACCTCAAACCTGCAGCCAAAGAGCTGCTCAGATCACCTGTTTCATCACATAGAGAAAACATAATCACTGAATAATGTCCTGTTGCTTCTTACTTACTGCCCTTTATGCCTACTGGTACGGTTAGGGCACTAGGGTCAACACCTTGTTGTGGTCGGGGGTTTAGTTGCGTGCCTCAGGGAACCCTAGAGCAGTACCTTTCAAGGACCCCCATAACTCTTGAGAGTGTACAAATGGAGCCTCACGGGTCCATTTGGTTTAATTTGTACACACTCAGAGTTACAGATCTATAATGGTCCATTTGGACCACCCTCAAGGAATGCTGAAGGTCCCTCAACCCACTTTTGGTTCCATTTGTTAACTCTAAGAGTTACAGACCCGTAGCAGTCCATTTTGAACCCCCTCAAGGAGACCATGGACCCCACTTTGAGAACCACTGTCCTAGAGAAATGCCAGCGGGAGACCAGTCTCCTGGTAGGGTCACCAAAGAGAGGGAGTCGAAGGGTGCCTGTCGCCTGACCAAGAGCAATGCCCTGGTCCTCTGGGCTGTTGTGTACAGGGCTAACAAACCCAGTACTGTAAAAACAAAACAACAGCCTAGATACAGTAGAACACCCCGGCCCAGATACTCCTCCACATCGACTGTACTGTCTGTATACACTGTACAACCCTGAGTGGTACAGTAATTTAACTCGGAGCGCGTACACAATGTAACCAAATGAGTCCCATTTACAAGGTTAACAAGGGTGAATTAGATTTGTACAGCCTCTCGTAGAGTTACAAGTGGATCAATATTAACACTGAGGATTTTACTGTGTATGCTTACACCTGGTACACTTTAGTGACTCCATAATGGGTGTCCTCACTGGCAGATCTAGAGAATACTCCAAGCAAAGCACCCTCATGTCATTCAGCCTCACACACAAGTGCAATGTTAGCAACTTAATCTGGCTTCCCTCAAGTTTGGCGTGCCGTCACATTCCAGAACCGTGTTCGGTTCTTAACTGATTCTGTCCAGTAGCTCTTGATGAACCGCCTCTGTTGTTTTCCAAGAGATGCAGGTGATGGTGACATGTAATTTCATATCACACTCACTCATCTTTTTGAATCCGATGTTTCATATTTTTTTCCCCAAACATATTTTTAACCAATTGCCTTTATGTACATTGGAATACTAAATAAATGCCGTATACAAAATTATCCTGTATGTGGCATCTATTAAGGATTCAAGAAGTACCAAATTAAGGCAATACTTGTTGTTTTTTTGTTTATAAAATGCATGCACACTGAGACTTAAAGTCACTGTGCCCCACTCTGCTATCCTTAACCAACGGGGAGAGCTCAACATTTTCTTTGCAGGAAGTTTATATAATTGACTCGGTACTCATGAGAACCTTAATGTAATGTGGTCATGAGTCTTGAGTCCCACACACTGTGTTTGACAGTAATTGAAGAGAGGGGGGTTGGTTGTTATCCAGTGTAGGAAAAAGCCACTAGGGCGGGGTCATATGATGCAGGCAGTGTGATCCTCTTCAGGCAGAACCTTGAAGTCGAGGAGTCTCTTGAACATCATGTGATGAGCAGCATTTAGAACAAGAGTGTGTGTGTGTGTGTGTGTGTGTGTGTGTGTGTGTGTGTGTGTGTGTGTGTGTGTGTGTGTCTGCGCGTGCGTTGGTCTGATTCCCAGACCATCCTTGCTCTGGGCCACTGCTGCCCCCCATAACTTTGTTTTTATTATTGTCATTATTATTATTACAGTTCCACCTCTTTCCGCTGCTCTCTCCAGGTTTCCATTATCTCAAAAGCTCTGTCGGTCGCCATAAGATGTCCCTGTCATGATTACATTAACACCTCTGTGTTGTCGAAATATTTATGAATCACTTATTACAAGTATAGAAATGTAAGTGCATTTGATATGCAAATACTAAATACTACAATAGTAATGTAATCCGTGCATTTCTTTTTTTAGTATAGTGATGTTTTGTATCAAGGGAATTATTTATATTTTCTACTTACTTTCTATGGGCAAGGAGGCACACTTGTTTTCATTCTTAGGGTAACTACTGAAGGAGAGATCTTTTTGCTCTTACTATTCCGTCACAAATGCTTCGTGCTCTTAACCCAGCATTCCCAAACCCTCTATCCTTGACTCTCCGACCAGCCGTCACCCTCTATGACCTAGAGCAGTGGTTCTCAAACTTTTACATTTCAAGGACCCACCCTTAACTCTGACAGTATACAAATGGAACCAGATGGACTAGTTAGGGTCTTTTTGGTTCCATTTGTATACTGTCAGAGTTACAGACTTGTAAGGGGTCAATTTAGACCCCCCTAACGGAACCCTGAGAGTCCCTGGATCCCACTTTGAGTACCACTGACCTAGAGGGTGACTGCTGGCCCCCCGAGCAGGTTTGGGAGGACACTGTTATTATTTTCAGTGTTTGGTACTAGTGGGATTACATAATCGGATGGCCTAAAATAAGTAACTATAGTATAATCATCCCAGATTGCATTTGGTGTAATTCGATTATAGTTAACATTCTTTTGATTACATCTATGGTAATAATTTTCAACTCCTGCCCTCCGAGAGCTCAGCAGCAGGACAGTCTGTCCCCCTTTTTCTCAATGCAGATCGCCACCGTCCATCTGAGCCGCTGTCCAGTCCACCTGCCGCTGCCCATGCCCCCCTCTGCTAGACAGATAAATATTACATAGCCTCTCTGTGAAGCCTCTCCAGAGGTGAAAGACAGCCTACGTACTAACTACCTACAGGATCACTGTAGGGGGGGGGGGGGGGGGGGGTGTTGTTGGTGTTTATGGGGTAAACAATGCACTCATGAAAAGTGCATCTGCCCTGTGAGGCCCACAGTTGCAAAGTAGAGTCGACCACAGTGGGTCCTATTGTTTATCCTCACAAAGTCATGCTTATTGGATAAATGTGTTTATTTATTTGCATTGGACATTTTTTGTGACCGTCTTTTTTTTTGTAATAAGGTGCAATTTGTAGTGTTTTGATATTGAGATAACAGTAGATTATTTTTTTTGTAATCCGAGGGATTACGCCAGGAATGACATTCAGTAACCGTATTGCTTGTTTTCAAAGTAAATCTGATCTCTGGTGGTTATGTTTTCATCCATAATAACACTCCGAAACGCTCAAGTGTGTTGGATCTGAACAGGTATCTGTGAAATGAGCCTCGTCTCCTTGTTGCTGGTGGAGTGTGGGTGTGAAGAGTGGCCTTCAGTCTGACTGTAATGTTAACCCCTGGCTGGGTAACAAGGCCAGACGAGCTCTCAGTTACTTGTCACTGCCCAGCGCTTAGTTTTTTAAGTGCTCTGGCATTAACCCATTCAAACCGGCAACGCATCTGTGTAACCACGTTATCCATATATTATACTTTGGCTATTCAAAAATAGTAGATCTACAAGCTCATAGCGCGGCACTGAGTGCCGCGCTATGAGCTTGTAGATTTGCAATTCCTTTTTAAATCTTGAACATTTGTGCAAATATTGAACCAAATATTTAACCCATTGAATATGTTTTAAAGGGAACATTTTTGACTCAAATCTTTGCTTCTGGGGGAGTACCTGGAACAAAATATTGTGAGATGGTGGTCAGCGGCCAAATACGTATCATTTTTGGGGTCCTTGACATGAAAAAGTTTGAGCACCACTGATAATATAGCAACATACCTTTTCCAGAAAGACATTTGTAGAATCGGAACCTCAGGTCTAAATGGGTTAATGGGAAAAGGGACGATTAGCAGGCTATAAGCAGTCACAGAGGAGGTCCTAGCGGCTGGAGGTTTGTTCACATGCCACACTCCACACATCCTTATCGGCTTGATCACTGGGGGCCCGCCCTGATCCCCAGAGACAGGTGCAGATTCAGACCAGGGGTCCCGAAGCCCACACCCGTGAGCACTTGTTTTCCACACAGCCAGCCAGAGAGAAAGGACAGTAACAGTATGGCAGGTCGCTCTAGAGGGACGGCAGACAGTTAAGTCTTCGGCCGGGCTCAGGTGCACAGGGACCGTCGCTCCTGTTCTTCCCCTGTCCAGAGCGGAGAAATGGAGGGCTGGTGCAGTGGTGCGGAGAACTGAGATCAGGCCCACAGGAAGGAGCAGGGCGGACAGACGGTGTGAGCTGCAGCAGGAAGTGGAGGAGCAGGGAAGGTCCAGCCCTGTCCTGGCTTTTGCACAGAGTCGGGCTTCGTCTCCCCTGCACAATAAACTCAGCCCATCCAATCCGGGAGAATCTCAAACAGCCTTGGTGCTCAGAACAGAAGAACTCAATTAGTATTCTGGATTTCCTAGTTGTGGCTAGAGCTTCCAACGACTTCCCGCAGCGTTGGGACTAACGCCACGTGTCTGCTGCCTACCTCCAGCCCTGCATCATGTCTGTTCTGACCAGGCTGGCAGAGAGGCTGTTTCAGCGAGCAGGGCCCTGTCTGGGGGACACGGGCAGTGGAGATGGGAGGCATTGCCAGCTACAGGAGGAGCTAGAGGCCTGCTGCTGGAGTGAGTTTTCAGCCTGGAACTGGACAAGAGCAGGGGGTGGAGCCCTGGTCTGGCCCACACTGAGACCCAATGGTTTAGCTGGTGTGAGCATGAGTTAAGGTTGTTTGTCGGATAGGCAGCGCAGACAATTCACAACATTTCTTTTCTATTCTAGTTGGTGCATGTCACTAGATTAATCTCGTGACTTGGGGCCGTTGAGTGAATGTGTAGCTGTTGTGTCTGACTCTGTGCAACTGTGAAAAGTTTGCACATTTGATAAAAGAGAAGGTTGCAATGTCGTTCATATTCACAACTTTTGGTTGAACTGGTGTTTGTGTCCAGCAGCACGTGTATATTCATTACACACACACACACACACACACACACACACACACACACACACACACACACACACACACACACACACACACACACACACACACCATTCTATTAGCCTGTTCTCTTGCCTGTTGTTGTCTAGTTACAACACATTACCAAGGAAGCCATTTGTTATGTGCTGTGGAAGTGTGTGTCAGGACAGAGTCCATTGCATGACCCTATCTGCATTTACAGTAGTAAAGTGTTCATCTGTGTAATAATAAATGTTCCCCCTGAAACACATTGTTGATCATTGTTTGGTTGACATTGACAATCATTTAGCTTAGCTCACTAGCCACTAGAACGCTTTCCTGTGTCTAATATACACATGGCTGCCAAATAACTTTGAAATCCTTATCCGAATGCAGTCAGTTCCCATCAGATCTGAGCAAGGAGGGCTGCCAGAGGGGGGCCATGGGGCCAATTGGAAAGGAGAGGGGGGAAAAAGATTTAATTTCAATTCATAACATTGTACCAGTTTAACCACTTGTCAACCCAGTGTTTTCAAAACGTTTTCAAGAATAGCAAATAGCAGATTTACAATGTGTTGAGCGTGTAGATATGTTCACAATTTTGTTAAATGTATTTCTTTAAGCCATTTTACAGTGAGGGTGCCAGAGGCTATGGCTATTTGGGTCTGGGAAGTGAACCCCTGAACTTGCCTACACCAGTTCCTATGTTATCCTAGTCACATAATGAAGTGGCAATGGTGTCAAAGAGCAACTTTTACTCTTTGTTGTGCGTAACCAGCTGATCATTGATCCCTGCCAACTGATACGCCTGGTGTCTAAATTCAATGAATGGGCTAAAATTGGAAATTTAAAGGTGTAGTTCACCCCTAAAGTGACTTTTTTTAAATCAATTACTCGCCCCAGATGTTTTTGTCGCATATCCTGATCCATTTGATGAATTGAAGTAAATTGGGGGCCAAGTTTAACAAGAGTAAAACTATATTATTTTAAACGTTCGCTTATAACCTCCTCAGTGCCAGTCCTTCTTACATTACACTGTGGAGTTTATACATACTTTTTTATATAGTTTTGCCACGTCCTCCTTAAGACTTTTAGCACCGTCCTTCATGTTGGGCCGGTATCATTCAATTTTTTAAAAGCAGTAGGCATAGGTTGCGCTGGTTTTCTCTATTGTTCTGGCCCATATATTCCGTTGCAGCGCGTTTTGAGCTTGTAGATCTGCTATTTTTGCCAAACGCCAGTGTAGAGTGAATGTACCAAATGCGCATTACAGGTCTGTTTTATCAAGTATAGAGGGTTTATGTGGTACTGAATTTGCAGCTTAACAAAAGCTAATTCATCCTAATTTATGACAGAGGACAATTTCACGATAAATTAAAATCCCTACGATACGATTATTGTGTTTTTTTTTATCATGATAAATAATGATAATAACAATTGTTGTCCCATCCCTAAAAATGGACCCAGTCATATCAGTAGGGCGGAGATCTCTGATCTACATGATGAGACTACCTTGATAAATAAGAGAGGGGTTCCTGTCCTGTACACAGGTTGGCTTATGTAATAAGAGCTGGTTTGTATTCGTGTTGTCTGGCTGTTCCTGACTCCAGTGAAAGGCATATTATTGTGTTATATGCTGATCACAGCTCAATGTTGTCGGAATACAGTCGACTCCAATAATGTACTCTTACAAGGTGAGATGACACCGTATAGGTATGGTTATATATTCAAAATAGTTTTTGTACTGTCTCCCCTTTTTGGTCCGTACATCTACATAAACGTACAGAAAATGCTTTTTATTGAACAATACGGAATATACAGGCACTTCTGAGGGGCCGCACTTCATATTGGAAATCTGAACGTTTATGTAGATGTACGGACCAAAAAGGGAGAGGGTGCAAACACTATTTTGAAAAAAGTCCAAGACGGTCATATCATTATGTGATTATTATTATTATTGTGATCCAAGGCTAGGTATGGTTCCAAATATGCCTTAAACATTGATTTCCTTTGGACTCTTAACTTCAACAGGCATTTTTAGGAATAGAGTAGAACCACTTCAGTTTTAATTAACCATTGCTTTCTAACTGATCCTCGGTAACCTGGCTGTACTGTACCATATTTGGTCAATTGTCCAATCTTTGCACGCACGCACGCACGCACGCACGCACGCACGCACGCACGCACGCACGCACGCACGCACGCACGCACGCACGCACGCACGCACACACTCACACACACACTGACTTCGGAATCAGATCTTATGTGCTATCTGAGGTTAATATTGAACCATACGACTTGTAAATTGCATATTTACTATTTTGCACACATTTCTTCTGCCAAAATGGCTCTGTCACTGGAGAAAACCCCTCACTGCAAGTGAATCCAACAGTGCCCCACACGTTTTGAGCTTGTAATGTACCAGTAGATCATCTATGTTTGGCAAAAAACACATCCTATTGATAAATGAGCATAATTATTTATTACCTATAAAATAACATGGAAAATAAAGTATTCCATGACAGCAGAAAGTGGACACGACTTGTGTTGTAAGCATAACATTTTAAATCCTTCTACTGAGATTAAAACATTAACCAAAAACAAGTTTGTTGCCGTAAAGTGACCACACGGTGAAGTTAGTGACACACACACACACTATTTGATTCTGGTCCTAGTGTGTGGCAGAGAGGATATGCCATCTGAACAAGGTACTTTTCAGATTGGATGGTAATACTAATGAGAGGATGTTTTGGAAGCATTGATGCTTCTAGTTGATCTCTGGACTGGAGTCCAGTTGAGTTGACTTAGACCTAGTTTTCCATAGGACTCCCTCTCTGGGTTGGATAAATATAACATGTAGTAGTGTTTTTGGTGACACTCCCCATGCCCCTGTTTAGATCAATATATATTGTGTGTGTGTGTGTGTGTGTGTGTGTGTTGACAGTAGAGAGAACAGGAGAGAGTACTCTGTGTGCAGAATAAATATTGATACAAAGCCAAGCGAGGGGTCCGATTGATCTGTGTGAGTGTAACGGGAGCAGTGCTGCTGTGAGAGCTATGTTTGACCACACAACGGCAGTGGTTGGATGCTGCCTTCTGAGCTCTGGCACAGCAAGCGGTAGTCACAGGACGGGAGTAAAAACGCCCCGCCGCTGATGAAATAAGGACCTTTTTTTTTGCGGATGAAAAGAGCATCCTGACAGGGTTGCTCTCGGCAGAGTGGGGGGGAGGGGGGGCGTAGTATCATGAGTCAGTTGCTGTGACCGAGAGGCCGAAGAAGAAGTAGGTAAACGGGGAGTCTTTGCTGGGCTAATGTGTGACAGAAGGAGCTCCAGGAGGCATGCAGGGAAGAGGGAGTCATCCTCGCGGTCCAGCGAACCAGGATCGCGCTTGGCAGAGGCTGCAGCACCAGAGGTGCCCATAGTCCTTCCAGATGGTAGGTGGGAGAGTGGAGACATGGAGGCTTTAAGGTAGTCGGGCGCCCCCCCCCCCCACTCTCAGTTGTCCCGGAAGCAAAGCCTCCTAAATCTACCAAAGGGATACCCCTCTATCTTTGAGAAAAGCCAGCTGTTGATGCAACACGGCCCAAGCTAGGTTTTTATAAGGGCAGACTTATACAGCTTCTTCTGACTGGCCGTAATTATGTGAACAATACATATGCTGCACCAGCTATGCTTAATTCCCTAGTGGAAGTGGAAATTGAGCAACTTTCCTGGGAAATGTTTTTTCCCCTGTTGGCCTGTCTGCTCTCACTATGGGAGCAACGTGGCTGTAGACATGTTTATGCGAACTTTGGTCTTTGCCGTTATGGCACGCCTTCTCCCATCCTTTTGTCGGAGCTGCTGGTCTCTGGAGAATTGGCAGGAAATCGCATTAGCTAGATCTGTATTAAGCTTTTGTTGAGTTGTATTCTTGTGCTCTGAGTATGATTCCTATTATTTTTTAGAGCATGCATCTAAAAAATGGAATATAAACGCTATGTCTTTTCTGTCTCCCTCGTCCCTCTATTACAACTGAATATGATATACTACTCCATACTAATACTCTTTTGGCAGTTGGCTGGCTGAATTCAGATGATACTGTGTAGGGCATGCTATTGTTGTGTATCTAAGGCCCATTCGGAAACACATTACACATAATACTGCTGTAACATTACACCATGACCACATAGTCCCACCCCCCACCCCACTATTTTTGAATAAAAAATATTTCACACTTGAAGACAGATTCCTTAACCCATTTAGACCTGGAACCCCTATACGTAACAATACCTTTCAATCCGGGAAGTCGGGAACCCCTTTTGGGGTTGTTGTTGCTATGTACAGTATATAGCAACATACATTTTATGTACCTTTTTCAGAAAACTTTGGTCAGGATTTAGAAGGCGTTTTTAGAATCGGCCTCAGGTCTAAACAGGTTAAGTTAGAAGTACATTTATCACTCTGTTGACCGGCCAAAAATGATTCTGGCTTTTTTTTATCTTGGTCTGACTTGACTGAAACCCTTTCCTAAATGGGGTGCATTAACTGCATAGCGTAGCTGAGACCTGTGCGCTCCTGATACAGAAAGCATGTTTTTATTTTATGATGACCTTGCTTGGCGTTCACCGAAAGAGTATTTTTGGCACCACAATAAACTGATAGTGGGTCAGTGAAGTTGGGTCTTTTGCTGGTGTGCTTGTCCAGTAGTTTCCACCACAGCACCCTCCACCATTTTAAGTGGTGGAAAAGGCAGCGCTAGCTGGTGTCAACTGGCATCCATAGTAGCAGTAACACACACACACACACACACACACACACACACACACACACACACACACACACACACACACACACACACACACACACACACACACACAGCAAAGCAGGAATGAGGAAGGTGTGATTATCTACATGTTCCCACAGACTGTGATTAGCCTCATAAAGATAAGAGTGAGTGAGAAAAGTGAACTTGTGCATATGATGCCACATGTGCATATTAGAGCGCGACCTTGATTTTGTTGAGTTCTAGCTCACCAATTACCGATGTTTTGACTGATATTTAATTTAAAAAAGCGCAAAATCAATTCTAACCAATTCGAACAAGTTGGAGGTGATTTTAAAGTTAGTCAAAAATGGGAAATTTTAAAATGACAGATATACAAGCTCCCGACACGTTGTGCAATTTTTCTTTTTAAAATATTTGAAATTATTAAAAAAAGAAATACCACCCATAATGACATGCCCAAAATAGAAAAGCCGGGTTGAAAGTGTTAAGAAAGAAATCAGGACACATTGGCTGTATAATTGCCAATGTGTCAAAAAAGTCAAATAATGGCTGATACTGTATATTGGTCAGGCTCTGGTGTGTATGCGTCTGCTTCTGTGTATTAGGCCTTAGGCCTATATGTACATTATATGCCAGGCAAGCCATTAACTGGGCTCACAGTCACACCAGTGCCAATAACTGCCTAAATGTTTGTAGCCTTTGCTAAAAAAAAATGTATAGGCACACTTGCCCTGAGTTAAGCTTAGGGGTAGTAGCTAGCTGTTCACAGCAGACTAGTCTTTGTCTAGCCTAGACTTAACTGAGCGGTATTAGAATTTTACTGCTTGTTTCCTATTCTTAGGTTTGTCCCGCCCCGGACTAAGAATGTACTGTGTAAAAAGCCTGACAGTGCTCTTCACTGCACTTACTTTCATCCATTCACACATTTAGGCCCATTTTATTGATTATTTATACATTGCACTGTCAATGGTAGCAGAACCCCGTTGATCGGGCTATAAACAGCAGTGAAAATTGGACCAGACCCAGTGAAAGGAGAATTTGGGGAAGGCAGGTTGTCATAGGCGTGCACGGACACGCACGTTAAGAATAAGCTCATTCTTTTTCTCACATAATGTTGTTGAATATTTGTTGTGGTCTTTTATGGGACATGGGGATATGCAGCCATTATATATGTCTCTACAGCCTATATCTGGTGCCAGGTGGTAGTACTAGTAATGCCCTGTAATTCATTTGAATTTTGTTCTTTTACAGTGAAGGAGTTTCTTGCCAAAGCCAAAGAGGATTTCCTCAAGAAATGGGAGAATCCAGCACAGGTATGTGAAAGATTGTAATTATGGGTCAAGTGCTGCTGTGTACATTATTTAGATGCTATATTGTGGGTTGCTTGTCTACAGATAATAAGTATGTTATTTAGATAGAATGTTATTTAGAGAACTGTTAGGTTTTGATATCCACCTGCTACACACTAGAGTTCAACCATGTCCAAATTTCAATTTTATTTGAGAGAGCACATGCCCCCTCTGCTGGACATCTGTGGAATATTATTTATTTGCTTAGTAGTACACATCTAATGTTGGGACATGGAAACAAATGCAGTCTTATCCACAATGAAATCTTGGATACCTGTCGGCAATCTAAATGCCTTTATTGACATAGTACACTTCTATTGGAGGAAGTGTTGTGTACGTAAGGCCCAATGTAAAGTTAAGCATGCAGGAAGACTTATGTTTATTTATCTTAGGTTTCTTAACTTACTAACATGCTCTTCTGCCCTCCAGCAAACAGCGGCATTGGACCACTTTGAGCGCCTCAAGACCCTTGGCACTGGTTCATTTGGTCGAGTCATGTTGGTCAAGCACAAAGAAACAGGCCAACATTTTGCCATGAAAATACTTGACAAACAGAAGGTAAACAGCTATGAGGAGTGGGCTACATTATGTCAATACACATGAACACCAGAATTCATTTTGTTTACTGAGATAGTCCAACAGTAGGACATGAATAACTGTTAAAGGCCTGAATTGTAACTCCCACCGTAATTTTTTGTACTACAATAATAACAGTATTATCAACACCAGATTAGACCGTTTTTATATCAATTCACTGGCACTCAATAATCTTCTCTACTGGTCACGGCTCACTCCACTGAGACACACAGCTCCATGACATCACTCCAGAGGAGAGTTTTCCATTTCAAATAAACATGTGATGCAAAACTGGGGTGGATGTATGAACAAGTAGACAAGACAACAACCTTTTCTCCTTGTTTTACGGTGTCTAGTAGTAACTAGACACTGAAAACAGAGATAAAATAATTGAGATCTATGGGGCACCGATGGCCGAGTGGTTAAGGTGCATACCACTTACTGTAGGCTCTGATGCAGCCTGACAGCGAGTCTCAGGTTCGATTCCCGAGCCGACAGACCTTTGCTGCGCATCGCTCCCCGACTCTCTCAATCTTCTATTGAAACAAGTAAGACGCGCGAACGCTGGAAGCGAACGCAGTTCTATATTTCAGCCACACTGTAGTAGTGAACTCTGGCGCACTCTAGCGGCTGCACACAGGTAGTGCAGCTGCTATATTTCAGTCACAGAGTTTTGAGTCACATGGGGGCGCGAGCCAATGAGAGCGTGAGTCACATGGGGGCGCGGCTGCACACAAACTGCACACAGACAGACACACAAGCCGAGCCGAGTTACATAGTAGGCTCCACTTGGGCGGAGGCACGGCTTCGCCGCGCCTCCTTCCGCGTTCGCAATAAAGGCAGAAAAGCCCCCAAAATATCAAAAAATATAAACAAATTGTGATCTACAGTGTACACTGCCAGTGCTTAGAGTGCTCCATTGACCACAAATGGGAGAGTTTTTTTTGTGGACCCACAGAAAAATTGAGTTACAATGTCTCATTTTATAGCCGTGGATATCAGTTGTGAAGCAGAAGGGATGCTGTCGTCTCCCAGAAAGCCATCCCATGCCTGTATTGGTTACAGGGTGCCATTGAGAGATAGAACTTATTATGTGAATAGTAAGGGAATTTTAATCGCAAGATCGTTTCAATGGTAATGTTCACACAAACTTGGCCCCTAACAGCTAAATTGGGGAGAAAAGATAAAAATAGTTTATAAAAAACTTTGAACTCCTGTAGTGTAATCAGGCGAAGCCAATTTGTCACCTCTGTTGCATCTGTCTTGGTTCCCCCTAGGTGGTGAAGCTGAAGCAAATAGAACACACTCTGAATGAGAAACGCATCCTGCAAGCTGTCAGCTTTCCCTTCCTGGTGCGCTTGGAGCACTCGTTCAAGGTATGGATCGAGCATGGAGCAATGCTCACCATTATACAAATTACAAGCTGTATTTCAACCTCTACTTGTGCGTTTGAATAATGCCCAATTTATGCTACGTCAGCAATCTGCAAGCTCACAATGCGACGAGTTGTGAGTCTGTGTGTAGATCTGTGATTTTCAATGTGCGACGAAGTACGCCTCTGAAGCCTGTTGAAATGTTTTCTATCCTTTCTCTTTTTGCCTCTGCAGGACAACACTAATCTCTACATGATAATGGAGTATGTACCTGGTGGAGAGATGTTTTCACACCTAAGGAGAATCGGCAGATTCAGGTGCGTAAGAGCACGTTGGTATTCTCTGTGCATACTTCAGTGTTCAACCGTGTCTGACAGTAAATGTTGTGAACCACCCTGTCTTATTTCTTCACCTGGCTGAGGATATTTCATAAAAGCAAAGGTTAAAGCCTCACTCTTATTTCTTCACATGGCTGGCAGTATGTAGAACAGCAGGAACAATATAACTAAAACATCATCATTTTACATATTATTCTGCTCATTGTTAACACATTGAGTGCCATAAACGGTCCGGACCGTTTTGGCCGTACAAAGATTGAGAGTCGTGAGATTTCATTTTGCTTTAATCCATGTGTCCCTGTGTCTTTGCAGTGAACCACACGCTCGCTTCTACGCAGCCCAGATCGTGCTGACCTTTGAATACCTTCACTCGCTGGATCTCATCTACAGAGACCTCAAACCAGAGAATCTGCTCATTGACCAGCAGGGCTACATACAGGTATGGCACTTTGCATTTAGGTTTTCAGTCTGTCTTTTTTTCAGAATGTTCAGGTATTGCATTTAGGAAATAAGTTCAGCTATTTCAGACCTATATGAAAAATAATAATAATATATATAATTTGCCTCTTACATACCCGTAATGCTTGGACCCACAGAGAATTCAGGCTCAAGTATTGCCTGGAATGAGGTGCTAACATGTTGCATAAACAGTCCAATAGGGTGTATTTAAGCATCTCCGAAAAACTAATCGGAGTGTACCATATTCGTTCATGAAATCAGAACACATTTTAATGTACTTATTTTGCAACGTTTTGGTTTGCTCTCCACCCTTCACAAATGTTTTGTTTCTTTGATATACCCTGTTGGACTAAATGTTCTTCGTAACCACCAAATCTGAACTAGACGCGTCGCAATTCCGGGGAAATTGCAAAGTGTGGTTGCGCCGACGCCGGTCGGACTATCATAATGTCGTCTGGACAGGTTTATCGCAGGGGTCCATAGATCACGTGTACCGATTTGTGTGAGATTTGGAAAAAAATTGTAGGAAAAGGAGCAAAAAGTGTGTTTTGAAGAAAATTCAAAATGGCGGAAAATCTATCCTGACGCAAATGGGCGTGGCCTATATGGGGAGCTGCGTAATGACCCAAGGAATCTAGGGAAAAAGAAATTTTGATTTTACGACCTACGGTTCAAGAGTTATAGGCCAAAAGGTAAAGTGGGCTGTTATAACGCCACCATGTGGCCGACTGGTGTGATTATTTTCATAATAATTTCGCAAAAACCTATTAACCTCCCCTCAAAATCTTGTAACTGTAGCCCCTACGGTTTCCGAGAAAAAAATACTTGAATGGGAGTTTTTGCAATTCCCATTAAAGTGGATGGGGAAATTTAATGCACAAATAAATCAATATCAAAAAATCTATCCTGACGCAAATGGGCGTGGCCTATATGGGGAGATGCGTAGTGACCCAAGGAATCCAGGTGAAAATAAATTTTGATTTTCGGACCTACGGTTCAAGAGTTACAGGCCAAAACGTAAAGGGGGCTGTTATAGCGCCACCATGGGGCCGAATGGTGTGATATTTTTTTCAATAATTTCGGACAATATTATGAATTATCCCTCCAAATCTGATAACTCTAGCTCTTACGGTTTCTGAGAAAAAAATACTTGAATTTGAGTTTTTTCACTTTTACATTAAAGTGGATGGGGAAATTTAATGCACTAATAAATTAATATCAATTAAACTATTTAACCAATCTCTTAGCAAAATACAAGCGCACGATTCCCGATTTAGATGGTCATTTTGATATATGGCACAACATTAGGGGATAAAAACTGTGGGAGGAGATGCGGTTCGAAATATTGTTTATCTTGAAGTGGAATAAAGTGTATAGAGTACTATAGTCTGGTTGCCCTGTTAGGGCAACCACACTAAATATGTCAAGATGTAAAGCAGGTGCGCTTCCTCTGATTGCCTACTTGGCTGTGGGTGCTCAGCTACAGTCAATACTTAGAAGAGAAGAACAGACCAGATGAATATGCTGCTTCAGCACCTCTTCATTTATAAAGCCCTGGTTGGAAAATTACCACCATACTGTATATTTCATCCATGTTAGGTCAGAACCCTACTCGCTCTAGCGACTGGCTAGTCCTTCTGGTTCCTTTTGCCAAATCTGAACTGGTAAAGACTGCTTTCAGCATTGGTGCACCTGGTTCTTGGAACCTCTTGCAACAAGATCTTAAACTAAATACCGTAGCATCTATTGGCCATTTTAGGAATCTACTTAATAACCATTACCTGTATGCAAATGTTTTAACTGATTGCTGTCAACATGCTACTGTTTTAACTGATTGTTGTCAACATATTGTCTTTCTTTGTTATGTTATTTATATGTGTAATCTTGTCATCATTGTAAATGAGTGTCTCCCTCAATGATCTCTCTGAGAATTTTAAATAAAGGTTGAATGAATGAAGTTAGTGGCAATGATACAAAATGTGAACCTGAGCTAAAAGTATTACATTTTTGTGCTGCTATTTCCACTCATCTGTGTTTTGTTTTGTTTTGTTTTTTCTACCCGAATCAGAATTACTTTTTATTGCCATGTATGTTTGCAAATACAAGTCATTTGGTTGGTGTGTTCCAGGTAACAGACTTTGGATTTGCAAAAAGAGTGAAGGGCCGGACCTGGACGCTGTGTGGCACCCCAGAATACCTGGCTCCAGAAATCATCCTTAGCAAAGTAAGCACTGACCTCGTGTCATGGTCGCCACTAAGAGCACCAGGGCTTTGTGTCCAAACAACAGCTGATGAGTTCTGATGAGAGTGACACCAACAGCACCAGGGTTGCACCAGCTGGGTGTAAAGAGTAGGCTGCACGTCAAATGTGCTATAAGACTAAGGTTGGGATTCCGAATTCCGAGGAACCGGATCCAACATTGAAGAACCCGAATAGGTTCCATCATATTTGGAACCGTTTCCGGAAAGCGTTTATCACACTGTCAGAGCTGGTATGTGGACTCTGCTATACAAATACAATATTGGTGGTTCGCAAACTTTAATTTCAAGGACCACCATAACTCCTGAAAGTGTGCAAAAGGAACAGGTCCATTTGTACACACTCGGAGTAAACAACCTGTAAAGGTCCATTTGGAACCCCCAATAGGAATGGTTAAAGGGACCTGTTAAGGAATCAGACCGTTAACTCATTCACTGCCAGAATTATTTCTGGCCTGTTTGAACACCGCCAAGATTTTTCATTGAAAAAAAAAAGTACTCAGGAGCCGAGATACAGAATTTTTAAGTTTTAAGTTAACAAGGAAGTGGATGGGAGTCTATATCTTCAAAAAATCATATATCCTTGGTCTTTGGGTCAAAAAAAAAAAAAAAAATCTAAAAAAAAAAAATAAAAAAAAAAAATATTTTTAATTTTTTAATTTTTTTTAAAAAGTCGTTTTAGTCGTTCTTGGCAGGCATGGCTTATGGACAGAAGTCGTTTTAGTCGTTCTAGGCAGTATATGAGTTAAGAGGTAATCGTTAAAATCCTAAAGGATCTCAACCCTATAAGACTAGTTCAGACCAAAGACTCGCTGCGTGATGAAAGTAAGTTTTTGAACGTTGAAAAGACAAATTTGAGTAATCTGAATCACCCCATTGGCTCAACTTGTCGTTGCAATGCAAATGGCTTGTCATTGTCCCACAAACACAAACATGTTGCACACATCTATTTCTAGTTGTAACGTTATATGCATCAACATGTTTTATAATATACAGTATATAATCTAATCGGTTAAGGTGCTATGGAAACGGTTGCTAACTGTCTCCACTTGTCACCTTGATGTGGACTGTCCAGGTTTAGAATGTCGCAAACCACAGTTTTTGGTATTCTGTTGCAAGTAGCAACTCGACTCGTCTTGACGAGCAATGGTTTCGTCTTGTCTCGAATATTTGTTCTAAACTAAGCTTAAAGCCTGATGTAGAATTTAAACCTGTTGCACCATTAGGGCTGTCACACTTGGCCAAGAATTGCGTTGGATTATTCCTTCTAAAAAACACATAGGTTTGAACTAGGCCTGTCAAATAAATGATCAAACATCAATTAATTTTCGACTTTGGAGGAAGAATGCACAAGCGATTGTAAACACTATATATTTGACACAGTATATTCGAGTAAAAGGTGTGGCTACCTCTCAATGTTTTACAATGTCAATTCAGCCAAACTATTGTGCGCTGACTGTCTTTGATACACCGCCTTGTTGCCTACGTTTTGTGCATGCACGCCACGGACACATCAGCCTCTTGTCCGTAATGGCTGAAAAACAGGAACGCGTTCCCCACGATTCAATCGATGTGATGATTCTTCTGGTGTCTGGTCTGAATGAACATTACAAAAGACTGGGGACTGTTGTTGAATTATTTGCTCTGTGTACTATCTGGGCGTAGCTCTACGCCTGGGTGTGAATCTTAGGTCATCTGTGTACGCTGTAGGTATAAATTGGGATTTTCTGACTAGTTGCCAAGGTGACAATTTATTAAATAAAAAACAATCTCAACTGCAGTATGGTGTATCTCATTTACAGACTTCATCACCAACAGGCTTTCAGACTAGAGAGATAAAGAGCTCATTATCCCCTCGAAAGGCTTAAACCAAATCGTTGATAATGAACTAGCACTGATGGTTAAATGTTTAATGCCGGGTACTCTGCCTGGCCTTCAGCCAAAGAACATAGAGAAAAAGATACCAACTAGTCTTGGGTAAAAGAAAACACAATCTGGATGGTAGAGAAAGAAATTCAGAGTGGAGATGGTAGTCTTGCAGGTCAAGAAGGAGAGCTGTGAATTGAATGAAGCTTAAACTTAGACAATTATTAACATTGTTTACATTGGTAGTAACCTATGATAGAAGTGCTAGAAATTTGCATCTTCTATGCTGGACAATGCGGACATAGTGGTGACTAGTGGTACACTTTTGATTGTGCAACAGGTGTACATTTGAATGTAGCTAAGCCTAAGGATGTACGGCTTCATGTCAAGCTGGTGCAGCCGGCCTCAGGGCTTTGTGTCTAAAGTGATGAGTTTTTACTTAACCCATTAAGGCCTGAGGCCCATTCTACAAAATGTCTTCTAAATCATTTTCTTCTAAAACAGTTTTTTGAAAAAACTTATGTTGCTATATCAGGGGGTCTAAAACTTTTTCATGTCAAGGACCCCCAAAATTATATGTATTTGGCCGCGGACCCCCATCTCAAAATATTTTGTTCCAGGAACCTCCAGAAGCAAATATTTGATTTACAAATGTTTGCTTTAAAAATATATATATTCTAATTTTCACTATTTTTCAAAAATAGCAGATCTACAAGCTCGTAGTGCGGCACTCGGTGCCGCACTATGAGCTTGTATATCTGCTATTTTTTTAATAGCCAAAGAAATCTAAAACGACACAGATGTGTTCCCGGTCTTAACGGGTTAACCACAGAGGAATTATTAGCATTGTTTTTCCTCATGGCATGACATGAGCTATGTAACTGTGGTTCTGCTGCATTCTAATGTTGATGAGTTACCGGCTGTGTCTCATGTGAGGCTCCCTCTCTCCTTTCCCCTCTGTCTCCCAGGGTTATAATAAGGCAGTGGACTGGTGGGCTCTAGGTGTGTTGATTTATGAAATGGCTGCTGGCTACCCTCCCTTCTTCGCAGACCAGCCTATTCAGATTTACGAGAAGATTGTATCAGGGAAGGTGAGTTTGCTGAGGGGCTTACGAGAAATATCCCCTTTTTTCATATTCAAACTTCATTTTAAGTCTCCCCGCAGAGGTTTGATTATTAAAGTCCAATGCACTAGCGTCAGATCCTCTGGTCCCCTTCATGGGAACAGCCTCTCTCAAACCTTACTTGGACGATCAGATTCCCCTCATGATCCATTTTAAGCACTTAAAATGTATACCTTGTTAACCGGATTCCCATGAGCTCTATACTAGGCTAGGCCCCTTCCGGTTTTTGCTCTACCACGCTTAATATTTTCACAGAAAATAGCCGATCTACAAGCTCACACACTCAGTGAAGCTTCACCCATGAAGCTTGTAGATCTGCTATTTTTGTTAAATGTTCTCTCATGTATGCTCATTGCTCACAGCACTACATATACTACCTACAGGTTGCTCTGCCTACTGATACGACCTAAATTCAATGAATGGGCTAAAACTGTTATTTAATATATAAATAACAGCACCGCAGAACCAATGCAAAAATGTTAGGGTGGTCCTACATCTTGTGGCGGTATCAGGATTGGTTTTCAAAGCAGTAGGCATAGGTTTGTTGGCCCTGGTTTTCTCCACTGTTCTAGCCTATATAATGAACTTAGATTTCCCCAGACATGAGTAGGTGGAGATCTCTGATCGGTTGGCTACACAAGGCCTACCTACAGGCTACATCTCGATTGGCTGATTGGCATTTAATGTGTCTATCTTATTAGCACCATCACCGAATCAAATCAGATACACTGGAGTCGATAACGTTTCAGTACTGCATGCTCATTCTGCGTTCCTTTCTGCAGGTTCGCTTCCCCTCGCACTTCAGCTCGGACCTGAAGGACCTGCTGAGAAATCTGCTGCAGGTGGACCTGACAAAGCGCTTTGGCAACCTCAGGAACGGAGTCAACGATATCAAGGGCCACAAGTGGTTTGCTACCACTGATTGGATCGCCATCTACCAGAGAAAGGTAAAAGTTTTGCATCCACTTGAGTGATGTATGAAAAACAGGCAACCACCCCTTAAGATGGAGCGGGATGAAGTCTACTTCGGCGTTAGAAATGGGACTACAAGGGCGCACTTGTGATGACTGGATAGCACACTGGTTGTCAACGTCGGGTCCGGGGACCACCAGGGGCTCCAAATGGACCCCTTACAGATCTGTAACTCTGAGATAAAGTAACCCTGAATATTCTACAGTCCCAACGCTTAATTATGGTTCCATTTGTACACTCTAAGTTAAAGACCCAGTAAGGGTCCATTTGGACCCCTGGTGGGCCCTGGACCAGATGCTGGGAAAGATTAGGGATAGTACATCTAACAAATAATCACAATATCCCCAGGTTTAATTCCGAATGAAGGCCTGCGTTGCATGTCCTCCCTCCTCTCTGCCTAGAACTTTGTGTCTATCTGCTGTCCAGTCTAAAGTCCACCGCACCGGAGGCGGCCGTAGGCATTGGAAAGTGTCTGTGGCCGAAAATCGGTTTCTCGAATGGGCGGTGTGCGCACTGTCGGGTCGTAAGTTGCAGGGAAGCGTCGAAAGCCGACCAAACATACTCGGTCGGCTACCGACAGCTACTGCCCGTTGGTAGCAGCGAGATGGTGCAGAGAGGGGAGAGAGGCAGGCTAAAGCCGCCGTAGAGGCTTTCGTGCAGGAGCAAGCCTAGATAAGCCAGAGACATTGCCCGTCGCACATTTGAACTAGATGCCATATTCTTAACTCTCAATTCCTATACCGATCAACTCCAAAGCAAAGCAGTACTACGTCTAAGACTAGCGCAAAAATGCTCTGTTTTCGTTTTGGTACAAGCTGCCGCAGCTTAGGACTGCAGGCTCCTGCGGACTACTGCCACCTCCTGGTATGGAGAGTTATTTAATCTGATTTCCTCTGACGCACACACACAACAAGGTGTCGGCCGACCGTTCGCAATAGTTTGTGCGACCAAAACTTTTGGATACCTGAAAATCCGACATCATCCGACTGCCAGTCTGTAGTAGTCTGTTTGGTGGAGAGCCACCTTAAATGAAAATCAAATCATGTGGATTCAGATCCACATAGTAAAGGCGTTGCTCCAATGTGGATCTCGTACTTCATGTGGCCAGCCTGTGTTGTCAGTCTTCGGACACATCTATGAAATCTGGGCACGGTTTCAACCCGATCCCATTGACTTTGTTATAAAATGTAAAAAACAAAGTGTAAGTAAGTATAAAACACGTAAAGTACTCGAGGTGCTAAGTTAGCATATTGGCAGTGTGCACAAGACACTTGGCGGTGATCGGTCCAGTGGCTTTTCCTCCAGATTTCCTCCAGAAAACACATGCAGACAAACACGGATAGTCTCCCACAGAGCCAGGCTGTAAATGTGATTGCAGCGGAAGGCTGATGGCTTTAGGGTGAATGAGTCTCAGGCCTAGTCCACACATATGGGTATTTTTAAAAACAGGGGGTTTGGGTATTTTTAAAAACAGGGGGTTTGCCTAAAACAAATCCTTGTTAAGCACTGTAAAGAAACATCCATATCAAAATGCAAAAACATGGCTGTCATCATGAGACTGTCAATTGACAGCCTGTCAACACCTGACAGTGTCACGATGACAGCCCATACTGTTCAGTCAGAAACATACTCTGTGCTCTTTAGACGCCTCAATAAAATATCATGTGCCCGTCAAAACGCATCCGAAGAATCAGAAAACATGTGATGTCATCTTTTATTTACCTGAATCAATTATTTGACAAATGTTGCAAACATTCAAATCCATATGCTTGTCCGGCTTTCATTGACTTCAATGCATTCCATTAAACTTTTTTTTCCTCCCTGTGCCTAGAATGTGAACTCCCCTTCTTTACATAGCCTTGTTACAGTCTGCTACCTACCAGTACAGGACCGGTGTGCTGTCGGCCTATGTAGAAGTGACCTCCATAGCTCATTCTGAAGCCTCTTTTCCTCAATATGGTGGAATAGTAACTGTACATTTATGTTTATGTGTAAAGTGTTGTTGGCAAGGTTAGAACCAGCACTATTTTGTCCACATCTGCCATTGCATGAAATGTCTCTTGTAAACAAAGGAGAAAACGCTGCACACTCTGACATCACAAAAACTTTGGTGCATTCATGACGTGGCAGCCAAAAACTCTGTTTACCTTGTCTATACAGCAATGCAAAAAACTCACTCTTCACTCTGGAAGAAGTTTTCCAAAAAGCCCATTTACAGGGCCTAAAAATGCAGTTTGCATGTGGATGAAAGACAGAAACACAGAAAAAGCGACAAAAAATATCTGTGCACTTGTGGACAAAGTCTCAGATTAGAGCCCTGCATCGACGCAAATCTTGCGGGCGCGGGTGGTATTTAAATACCTGCGGTCGGGAACAGGCGGTCAAAATAACCTGCGGCCCCCGCAAAATCCTGCACCGGCCCGCAATAAACCAGATATAGAGCACCTGGAGCATGTGTGGTCATGCTTTAGGCTACTTTAGCAAGATAAATATGTCTACATGCAGAGTGTAGACATATATCTCTGTGTATGTGTGTGTGTGTGTGTGTGTCTCTCTCTCGCTCTCTCTCTCATTCTCACTGTGTTTAGCACGTTGCGACATAATATAATTATGTCCCGTGACCGTCGCAATATAAACACAAACTCTCTCTCTGTGAGCAACTACTCACAAATAAACGGCCCCTCTCTCACGCACACCTGCTCACTATCTCATTCTCTTTTGTAATGTGTTTGGATCTCAATGGAAATATTGAAGGCTTATACAGGACTGGTCGACGGTAATATTGCGATACTATGCAGGACTAAATTTCATTTGATTTTTTGTTGCGGGAGGGAGCGGCGGTCAGAAATGAAATCATTGCATGGTCAGAAATCCAACAGGGATTTTCTTTACCACCTGAAGGAATTTTTCAACTGAAATGCTAAACTACATAGTGTTAATGTCACCTTGTTTTGTTTCATCCTTCATATGTGGCTGCTGTACACAGTACACAGTATAAATCAAATATCATCCGGCTTTTAATGCACAATATCACATATTGCACGATATTGACTGGGATATTGTATTATCTCCTGTGTTTCAGGTGGAGGCTCCCTTTATTCCCAAGTGCAAAGGCCCTGGTGACACGAGCAACTTTGACGACTACGAGGAAGAGGAGATCCGAGTCTCCTTCACAGAGAAGTGTGGAAAGGAGTTTGCTGAGTTCTAAGACCCAACCAGGAGTAGTGATGAAGAGACAGGGATTTAAGAAAGGAAAAAGGGGGGCCTGGGATGAAAGGAATTTGCGGGAGTTGAGGAGGACTGCTTACTTACTTCTTTGTAATGATGACAACAATGTTAACCCCCCACCCCCACCCCCCCTACCCCCCCACCCCACCCCCCAGTGGAGAGATAGGCAAATTGAAAGAAAGATCCAACAGAACCAGCAGTGTTGCCTTTTTCTGATTGTTTCTCAACTGTTACTATTAGTTTTACTTTATCCCTCTTATGTTTGTGGCAGGGCTTCAAGGAGAGATGGAGCGTAAGGTCTCACGCTTCAGTGAGTTTTGCATCTTTCTGAAGGTGTAACGACATTCTCTCGGTCTTTGCAGGTGAAGGCATCGATGTTTAGGTACTGAATCTGCTATAGGCTCTGTCTGAGTGGGTCCCTCCTACAAGCCGTTGTCAACAAGTGATTGTTGTATCTTGTTATGCCTGATTTATACTTGGTTGCGTGCCGGTGTCGTGCACTGAAAATAGCCGATATACAAGCTCACAAGGCGTTGCAGCGCGATACATTGTGGGCTTGTTCCCGTGTGTAACTAAGTACAACTCAGGCTTAATCCTAAACCCGACCCACCCCCCCCACTTCCATTGCTCCATCCTGAATCTGTCCAAGCAATACAAAGTCCAACAGACGTGCCTATCGTAACGCCAACTTGTTGCAAATTGGCGTGTGGAAAGCATTGGCGCAGGGCTTTGGCTATGGTGGCATCAGCCCGTAGAGCCCGTTTTGGTTGAAAGCGTCACACTCTGCACACCGCCTTTTTTGTCTGGTCGTTGTGGCATGGTTGATTGGGTAGATGAGACATTCACTGCTTGCAGTTAAGGCAGTAGCGACCTCTTTGATCAGAGTAAAAAAAATGATTTATCATGTTTAACTTTATCTAGGTCTTACTCTTTATTTTTTCGGGACCTTTGAGAAATGGTGTACATGAGCACCGCATTTAAATGATATTGCCGTCCATTTTCAACTTGGGCTCTGTTGAACTGCTGCATGACGATTTGTTCCGAATAGAATTTCATCACTTCCTTTGGTGTCAAGTTTCAGCACCACTCAGTATGGTGGCTGCTGTTTGATGAATTTCTAAGCGATACCAATTGCCACGTTGGACAAAACTAGTTGAATGTAGCACAAGCTGAAAATGAAAGGAATTATCCTTTAAGCCTGTCTTTCTCTTAGCTGCATTTATTAACATTTTAAAGCCCTTTGGTGATCATTTTGTCTTTATGTCAATCTCTGTGCTTGTGTGTTATTTAGTGCTCATGGGTGGGTTAAAAAAGCAGTGATTTGGCAGCGACTAACATTGTGGTCACACACTCCTGGCTATTGTTTATTTAATTCATAGTACATTTATATATGTATATTGCTATATATGATAGAGAACATGGAATATCCTTTTTTTTTCAACATTGTCTCATAGCTGTGAAATGGAAATTAAGATTTCATAAATAAACAAGTTTGAATTCTGCCAAATTTGCAAAGTGAGGACATTGCAAGTTTTCTGTATGTAACTCTGATGGTGGTGGATTTTAATACGCAAAAAAAAGTAGCAAAACGTTTCAACAAATTGTGCATGTTATTTTTGTACAATATCACTTTTAAAGAGAGATGAAAGAGCATTAAGCTTTATATGTGTTGAGGTACCGGAGATTGTGGTTAATGTGGTGACTGTTGAAATGGACTCTTGGCGGCCCTGTTTTCAAGATGGAGCAAAACCCAATTTAATTTGTCAGAAGTCCTGACTTTGTACGGGCTTTGTTCAGTGTTGAGTTGTAGGGAGACAGTTTGCCGCTAAATGTCAATACACTAGATCTATTCACCGTGATTATTATTTTCTTGTAATATATACCCTTACATGTAACGCCTTCATATAGACTTGCAGTCTTAACCAAACGTTTTGGACTGCAGTGTGGAATGTTTTGTTTCCTTTTTTTTTTCTCAGCTTTCTCTAATTTAATTACGAGGGGTATCCTTAACATGTTCCCCTGACTTACCCTTTTGCCAAGTTTATTTTTATTTTATGGATGCAAGACAATCTCAGACCAAATCTAGTGGCTGGTTTGTTGACTGAACCCATTGTCTTGGTTTTAATGAAGGATGTAAGCTTTTACCACCGCCCTACATAAAGCCCTAGGTGCTAGAATTTGTCATCCCCACTAAATGCTTTTCTGCGAGTTGTTTGATGTGCATCAATCTATTTGTCATAAGGTCTCGTAATATGGCTTATTTTTGAGAATGTTTTCCAGTCTAAATTTAAATAGGCCTAAGTAATTATTTTGGCAGTCTATTGATGTAATTAAGATAAAATGCAAGATGCCTTTGAATGTCTTGAGTTGTCTGATGGAGATGTCCAAGAAGAAAAAAAAATGCTGTTTTGAAACAAACGTGTATTTTTTAGAATTCATGTTTCTCCTGGGAGCTTCATTTTTCTTGCATGTAGTAAAACAACTTGACTGCAAGAAGAGACCTCCCTGACCTGGGATTATGTTGAGACTCCTGGAATTGGAACTATTCTGTTTCTACGGCCCATTCATTTAGTGTCATTGCTGTTCATCCCTTGGTAATGCTTGCATTATTTGAGAGTTTAAAACCATGATGTAATGTTTTTGAAGAGAAAACATGTAATACCCTTTTGTCTTTGACTAATGTTCTGACAAAAGGCCAAATCTGTTAATGGATAAAAGGCAAAACCCCTTGATCCACTTAAGAGACTGAGGTGTTTTTTGTTTGTTTTTTCTTTTGCTTGTTTTTTTTCTTCTCATTTATTTGCCTTCTGATTGCATCTGGTTAACACACTCTTCATTCAAACACTTCACTTTTTACATCCAGGGCGTTATTTTGCATTCATATTTTCTAATTGTATTTTCAAAACACAAAGCTATTTTCCTCCTGACCTGGGTACAGTGATTGTGTAGTCTATTGTACCTTTTGGGAAACAATACTGTATATCTGCCTTTGACAGTCTTAACTATCTTACCCTCTGGAGAACTTGACAGAAAAACCCTTAGGACACAATGAATATTATGTTAAAAAAAATAAAGAAAAAAAAGTAATATTTTGCAAAATGTATCATTCCAATAAAGTTTTACTTGTTAAGACTAATATCTCTGGGTCATTTGTAAGCCCTCACCTCACAACGCATTTGAGAAAGTCAAGCCAAAGTTATATTTTAGAAAGTTATTGTTTAGAATAATTTTAGAATAATTTTCCATTAAGACCGCAGATTTTAGATTCAGATTTAGATTAAAAATAACATACAAGCTCATGTGCTATTTTTGAGTGTTTGAATCATTTTTTTTTACACATGTTTAGCTTACATCCCAGAATAAATTCAGCGCATTTGTGCATTGGTCCATAATAAGATCCTTTTGTCTCAGCACCAGCCATTTCTTTCATTTATTCTACACACAGTCTGCAGACACTTTTGGACACTTTGGATCGTAAGCAGAGGTCTACTATGCTGACTAATCTCCACTCTCCTCCACCTGTATGTCTCTCTAGTCTACCTCATGAATTGAAGCGTCACACACCATCTTGTCGGCGTTGCCATGTCCGCTTAGTACAAGCGACTTTGGGCTTTTTCTGTAATGTTGCTTGGTTGCGTTTTTTTGGGGCTTGTTTCTAAAGTGTAGTTGTTGCTTACTTGGGCTTGCTTCCAAATGTTCATTATAATTTCAACCAGTGGTTCTCAGATATTTTCATGTCAAGGACCCCCAACTGAATATGTTGTCCCCTAACTAACCCCCATCTGAAAATGTTTTGTGCCATGTATTCAAAGTGACTTTTTTTTAAAAGATTGTTTTTTTAAAGAATGTTTCAATGTTTCAAAAAAATATTCAAAATGTGTCACTTTTTCAAGATTCTTTTGAAAATAGCCAATCTACAAGCTCACAACGCGTCATATCGCGATGCGTTGTGAGCTTGTAGATCTGCTATTTTCAAATAGCCTTGGTTTAGTGCTCATGTGGCTTATAATAGTCGCTTCTTTTGGGCTTGTTTTCCTACACCTAGTTGCTTGTTTCTTTCGCAAAATATGGCAACACTGCATCTTGCATGTCAGTACTTAACGCTGCGCGCGCCTCGCACCACGAGTGAAAATTCCACCTTAAAAAAATCCCTCTCGTGGTGAAACTTTTATGCCGTATCTGAAGCGGTCCACCTTAAGCGCACACGCAACGCAGGCATACAGCGAGGTTTCCGCTTCTCAGCAGTGTTGCCATGTCCGCGCCATAAGCGACAATGGGCTTCTTTTTCTTTAAAGTTGCTTGTAAATATTTGGTGGTTGCGGTTTTTTTAGCTTGTTTTTAAAGGGTAATTATTTGGGCTTGCTTCCATTTTGTTTGGTATTGTTTAAACCAGTTCTCAAACATTTACATTTCAAGGACGCACAAATTAATGTATTTCTCTGCAGACTCCCATCTGAAAACGATTTTAACTTTCAAATATATTCCAAATATTAAACTTTTTCTTTTCAAGATCTTTTTGAAAATAGCCGATCTACAAGCTCACACAACGCGTAGTGAATGCGATGCATTGTAAGCTTGTAGATCGGCTATTTTCAAATAGCCAACAAAGTGCTCATGTGGCTCTAGTGGCTTCTTTTGGGCTTGTTTTCATAGAGCCGGTTGCTTATTTCTCTCGCGCAGTCTGGCAACACTGCTTCTCAGCCGGGGCTCGGACCGACGGTTCGCTGAAAAACACCGTCTGGAACAAGGTTGACGCACCAACGAACAACGCAACAGCAAAACCAACACCTCGAAAAAATGTCCGAATCAAAGTACAGAGAGTGGATCCTGGACACGATCGACTCGCTGCGCTCCAGAAAAGCCCGGCCGGACCTGGAGCGGATCTGTCGAATGGTCCGCAGGCGACACGGGTCCGAGCCCGAGCGAACCTGCGCGGAACTCGAGAAGCTGATCCAGGAGCAAACTGTGCTCAAAGTTAATTACAAGGGCTCCATCTCGTACCGCAACGCCGCCAAGGTCCAGCGGCGGAGCAGGAAAAACAACAGAGATGATAATAACGTGACGAGCGGCAGCGGCGGCAGACGGAGCGGGTCGCTGCTGGAAGAAGGAGCCAGTCATTCGGATCTGAGCAACGGGGACAGCGCGCTGGGTCCCGCGGACCAGGATGAGACGGAGGATCTGGAGGTACCGTAACGTAACGCGACCTCTCGCACACCGTACCGCACCACGTCTCATGCATTAATGATCATCATTATTATTATTGTGACACATCATGAACAATAAGTGAACAAGGGTGCGAGAGTATCGCACGAAAAATAAAAAACGGGCTTTTTTTCTCTCTCTTCTCCAACACGGGGAGTGGTGACGTGAGTGAACGCAAGTGCACCCAAAACTGCCGCAGACGGGGAGCGGCTGTACCTCGGCACGGAGAAAAAAAAAGGCACGGAGGAAAAAAAATCAGCAACAATGAAAGCTGTGCGCGTACTGTTATAATAGACTATTACGGCGCACACACACACGCAGGGAGGGGGGGGGATACACTTTTAATTTGATGTTGCGTTTGGGTTAAGTCAAAACAATGCATTGGGGAAAAACTTGCACTTTGCGTTGCGTCCCATCTGCAACAGCCCTCCTCCCTCCCAGAACCACCATTATCACATTCAGCAGCCTGAGCCTGGGAGCCGAAAGCGCTTTTCAAGCCCCCAAACTCAGTGGTGCGGGGAGAATACCAAAACGCTCGCCCCAAAACACAGTCGCCCCGCGGGGCAAACCCGGCAACCTCGGAACGCTCGCCACTCGCCACCACCTGGTATTCCTAAACGTAACCTCAGTAAACCACGCATGCCTAGTAGTAAAACCTAACTTTATTCCTAAACGTAACCCCAGTAAAACTATGGCTAAACATAACCTTATTCCTAAACTTAACCCCTATAAAAACTATGCCTAACCCTAAACTTATTTCTAAACGTATCCTCAGTAAAAAACAAATATAAGAATACAAGAACCGCTGGGGGGCGAGCGGTCCGCGAAAGAAAATTGGGGTAAGCGTGTTTTGGGGCGAGTCTTACGGTTACCGCGGGGCGGGGGGGAGGGGGGGATCCAGAGAAAAGTCTTCACAAACACCCAGGAACGTCCGAGGCTCATAGGATAGGGAGGGAAGGAGGGGGGCTACAGTTTTTTTTAGGGGGGCTTGTCTAAAAAAGAATGAAGAGATGATGATGATGTCGCACTCAAAGCACTAAAGCAGACTCATAACCCCGTAGCTTTTTGTGTTCCGTCGCATTATAGAACAGAACATTGACCCGGTGCAAAGTCAAAGTAGGTTGGCTGGGCTGCTATGGAGGAGGCTCTTTCTCTGCTGGCTGGCTGCTGGGAAGAATGCGCTACAATATAGAGCGATGTTTAGTCAAAATGGCTCGATCCTATCCGGGGAGCGCTCATAAGCTCCAGGCAGCTTCATTTTGGGCTGTGAGTGGAGCTTAGGTTACCGTAGCCTACTCTTGTAAGCACGGCGGCGGCAGCGCCGCTTGCTGAAAAAAAAGAACAGATCCTCAAGCTAACGAACGACGCGGTGTAGCCTACCGCGTCGTTCGTTAGCTTGAGGATCTGTTCTTTTTTTCGGCAAGTGACACCGCCTTGCGGCGAAGTATAATTGGGCTTTTTTTTAAAGCGGAAAACGGGATGTCTTCTTCTTGCGCGACTTTTGTTTTATAAGCGCTTCTGTATTAATTAACAAACAAGGAGGCCTAGTAGAGGGAATGCACCGAGCAGCACATCCCACAGTTTCTCTCTACATTCAACCCGGCATAGAGGCTGTATAGAACTCACGCGGGGCTTGAATAACGTGGGTTTTGTTCTTGGAACTATACGGTACAACAACAACAACGCAATGAAAGAAGTTGTAATATATAAGAAGCGCCCTGATGGCTGACTGCCATAAAAGCGTCTCTTTTCTCAGAGAGAGGAGGTGCGGGGCGGGCTTTAGTTGCGCGGCGCGCTCCGCTCCGCACGCACTCGCTCGGCCGTGTGTGTCTTTGGACACGCAGTCGCGCGCACACACACACACACACACACACACACACACACACACACACACACACACACACACACACACACACACGTTCGACGCCGGTTACCGACGTCGAACGAACGACAAAAGCGTCCGGCTCAAAACTACTTCTATGCATCCGACGGCATCCTATTTTCAACGACGACTTGTTAAAAGAAACCGAATGTGGTCGAAAGGGCGCATGATTCTCTAGTATAAGGAGTGAACATCCTATGCGTGTTGTGTGTCACCACGGGGGAGGGACGAGGCTTTTTTTTCAAAGGCAATTATTTACCACAGCGGTCAAATTGCGACATCTGTATGAGTGTTCTTCATGTGACACACACAGCCTTGGACCAGCGCACTGACATGAAAACACTCTCCCGTACACTGCAAGACTGTCCAGTTTTTACTCTCTAAATAAAATGTTTTTGCATTTTGCTGCTAGCTGCCTAAGTTGCTCGCAATCATGAATGGGAAAATTGACGAAACCTGCTGTGTCTGTAATCTTCTATAGGGCTATCGCAACAAAGGCAAGAGAGTGAAAATTACACTTTGCAAGGGAGCCGTAGTATAATGCCTATTGATGTTCAGTGGGCCATTTGTGTTTCTCCCAAATATTGAAATACAGTTTTTAATCCCCTCCCCCTCAGGCTTGCTATCATCCATGTGTTGATCCAAACATGGATAAAGGCACACTGCACTGCATTGCGTTCAGTGATGCTCAACCTTTTTTTTTTCAAGGACCCCCTATTTGATATGCATTAGTCCACAGATTTTTTTAAATTAGTATTTATTTTTTTATCTCGGAGACTACAATCTAATAACATTTTTGTTGTTCGACATGATTTGGTCATAGGTCTGTCATTTGTTCCAGAATTCCTTTGTTATGTTATAGAGATAACAAATGCTTAAAATAACCATGCACTCTAGTTGCATTTAGTGGTACATGCAATAAGAAGTCACTTAGATGGGGACCACCCGGGGAACCCCGAACCCCCCCATCCCCCTGGGGGTCCCCGGACACCACTTTGAGAACCACTGTTCTCAAAGTTCCCACTTCATCATAGCTCAATGATCATCTGGTTTTGTTTGAATGGTGAATATATTCCATATGTTGGATTAACACAAATTTGCCCTGAAATTTCAAGTTGCTTCTATGTTCTGCATCCTGCAGGCTGATGGCTCGATGGCCATGGACACGGACAGCAATGCAGAGGAGGAGGGGGCTGACGAAAGGAGCCGAGACGGGCCAGGCGGGCGGCCTCCGGGCCACACCACGTATGAAGACTCTGCCGTTAAGTGTGCTCCTGTCCATGCCTTCTCTGCACCCTGCTCTCCCTCTGGTTCACGGCCTGGCCCCAGCTCTAGCGTCAGCCCCAGCCCTGGCGCAGGCCTGGACTGTGTGGTGTCTGCCTGGAAGGCTATCGGGAGGCCCAGCTCCTTGCCCCCATCCAGCCCCAGGGCTCTCATACACAATGACTGGGCTTACGACTCTGCTTTCTGCCCAGCAGAGCGCCAGCACCCAGGAATGCAGAAAGACAAAGGTAGGTATCTGCACTGACTAGACACTGCCTATTATGCAACATAGTTGATCGAAGATGGGTATATTATTGTTGTTATGTAATATAAGATGGGAGTCGTTGGAGTTGTCAGCCAACTAGTTCATTGCTGGGTGAGTACTTGTTGCTATTCCCTGTGTCTGCTTACAGTGTAGCCAGAGCAAAGCATTAGGACGGCCTCACACAGTGCGGCCTTCCCATCCGCTTTCATTATGTGGGAGAAACGGGGCAGAGCGTTGTAGGCGCTGCAGTGCACGAAGTCTGTGTGTGTGAAGCGTCGGTTCTGTGGCCAATTTGGTTTATAGTTTTCCTTCAGTGAGCCCACAACGCAAATCAAACAAACTACACACCTGAAACCGCAAGGTAACATGGAAAATGGATGCGTCTGACGATCAGTCAGCGTTCCGGCCTGCGTTTCAAATGCGTTGTCTGTCGCATGCGTGTGAGTCCGCCCTTAAAGGAGTAGTTCACCCAAAACATGACTTATTTTCTATCAATTATACCCATGAAGCATTGAATTCATGGAGATTTCTTTTGTTTTTGTCGCTAAGCCAATAATTTGATGATCAGCGGAGACTCTTTGAGTCTCCTCCACCGGTCATCAAATTATTGGCTCAGGAATGCAACAAAAACAAAAAAATCTCCATGAATTCAAGGCTTCATGGGGTGTGTAATTGATAGAAAATAAGTAATTTTTGGGGTGAACTACTCCTTTTACGTTCTGTCTCATCAAGCTGTATATACCTTACATTTACATTAACCAGTTAAATCCAATATACTTAGTTGACTGGAGTCCCTCAGGGGACTATACTCGACCCATCTTTTTCCCCACTACATTAAATATCTTCACCGAAAATAGCCGATCTACAAGCTTATAATAACATTGCCGAAAATAGCCAATCTATAAGGTCGCCGAGTGTTTGTCCCAGAAGAGGGATGCTAGGGTTCATGTGGTTAAACCACAGCACCAAAAAGAGAATAGACCACCCTATATACACATATACCATTCTGATTTGACAAATCGTGTGACATGGAGGCTTTGCATCGTATCTAGATTAGTATACAATCTGGTGGACCGTCTGCTTCAAATAACTTTATTGACACTTTATTGTACATCTGCTATTTTTGAACATTTTTTAAAATATCTTGAAAGTGTGAGAACTACTGATTTAGAAGGCATTTGTTGAATCAGTCTCAGGTCTTAATGGGTTTAAGGACCATACCACCATCGATACATGTCATTGTTTATACGTAACTTTGGCCATATATTGCATATAAAGAAAAACGGAGTCTGTACACTTGATCCAGCTCCTACTGAGGAAGAGCCACTTTGGCTCGAAAATCGAAACGTCACCTTTGGTGGTAATAAAAAAGTGCCTTTAGAGCTGGAAACTCTGCATGGACTTTTTATTCATATTCGTCTCCGCCTAGCACCTGGCTTTTTAACTTTGCATGTGTGTGCTTTATTCAATGTTTGCATTCATTGCATATAAACATAGACAATGGTGTTATTTTTAGCTGTGATCATGCAGTTAGTATAAGCCACTCTGCTGGTTGGTTGGTCCAACATTTCCGAGCGGAATCCGAGCTGAACGCAGCTTATCACATATTGCATGCTTTTTTGTTTACATTTTATATAAATTCATTAAAACGTTACTAAGCTTACCTGAATAATTGAGTAAATGTTGGCTAAACATCAATTGGCTGTTAATAAGTCATGGATGTTTGAATTTGGTTCATAAAGCAATCATTCTTCCAGGGACTAAGAAAAAGCACTGCAATGCAGAATGCCCGCAACACTATCATGAAACTGAGAAAAGAGTCAGCACACAGTAAATGTCCTTTTCACATAGTTTTATTTTCGCCTCTCCACGGATAGAGCAACGGACGCTTTTCAACCTAACAGGTCTTCCTCAGCGTCGCCAATTCCAGCTAGCCTATGCAGTCGGTGATGCTCACTTTGGTTGCTTCTACACCAACTCCATTGACTTTCTGTCTGCAAAAGGCTGGGTCCACCCGAGTGGGAACAGATCCTTAAAAAACATTTGAACACATTTTAAGGCTTGAAATCTATTAACTGTATCCATTCAAACACAGAAGCAGGAAGTATTATAATGACATAACATGTCATTCAGACCATGGCCTCATCAAAGTAAGTCATGTGAAATGTAATAAATATGAGCATAGGCTACAATACAAGACCAAAATATAATTCAGTTATAGTTCAGCTAAAACTAAAAGCGTAATAATAAATAAAGAGGAATAATAACTCATGTTTTTAAAAGCTAGAAGCAGTGACATTTCACGTAACTTACTTTGACGGCTGCATTTTGAATGGATGCTGTAGAATTCAGGCCAGAAAATGTACATAGAACATGGCTTGGTGAATATAGAACCTTGTGGTAAAAGGAGACGAACTACCCTGTCAACGTTTTTGAATACATTAGGCGAGTGTAGATGTGTCGGTTTCTGCCCTACATATAAAATAGTGGCGGGTGTCCAGTTTGGAGACAAGTCAATAGGGTTCCGTACAGCAGTGGTTCCCAAACCTTTTAGCTCGTGACCCAAAAGAGAAGTTTGATGTCTCCCCGGCCGGGACAAAACTTGTGAAAATAGACGATCTACAAGCTCACGATGCGTCACGTTGTGAGCTTGTAGATCTGCTATTTTCACTACTTCTAAGTATTTTTCTCCCACTAATTAATGGATTTTCTTAATGAAATTCTTATGAAAAAACTTTTGAATCAAGAAAAAATAAGGTTTTGGGATTTTTTTTTTTGAAAATGTTTTGAAATAATAATAATGAAAAACTAAATGTAGGAAACCAAAAATAAAGGGGCATTTACTGGTGACCCATAAAAATTGTCCCGCGGCCCACATATGGGTCCCGACCCACTGTTTGGGAAACTTTGCCGCACAGGCTCTGGTATGCAGTAACCCAATGAGCATACATACATACAATGAGACACTACGGGCTAATTTCCATCTAGACTTTGGAAATCAAGCTGTGCTTTAAAATCCATTAAAACATAATGATAACATAACTTTGACCCCCCCCCAAAAAAAGAACTATTTAATGTGTTGGATTACCTTTCTCAAGCAAGTTTCAAATCTCTGCAAGTTGATTCTCATACCATACTGAAATGAATGGAATTCAAGTGGCTTCCTTGCAAATCAAACAAACCAGGCTATACGCTTTGGAAAATGGACGGCAGTAATGTCAAGTGTACCGTGAGTCCACTCGTAGTCAATGTTCTAGACATGATGCCAGACCACCGGCATGGTCCTTTAACTACACTAACAGTGCCTAACCTGAACCAGCTGCAAGCTAACCATGTGATTGCCCCCGACCAATCAAATGGCATAGATCCCATAGACTGAATATCCACTAGGTTAGATTCACATCTGTGGTTGTTGCATGAATTACAGCTGTTTCACTTTATAATAATAATAATAATAATAATAATAATAATAATAATAATAATAATAATAATAATAATAATAATAATAATAAATAATGTGTCCCTCTGCATTTACCCACCCTAACTATTAGGAGCAGAATTATCAGGGGCAGTGAAATCAGCAGGACAGCCTGTGGCTACAAGTCCATGTATCCCGAAGAATACAACACCATGTATCCCGAAGAATACAAGTCCATGTATCCCGAAGAATATAAGTCCATGTACCCCGAAGAATATAAGTCCATGTACCCCGAAGGATATAAGTCCATGTACCCCGAAGGATATAAGTCCATGTACCCCAAAGGATACTGTAAAGAAGGAAGAAGGATGGAGGACAGACGATAGAGGACCTTCCTATGACCAGATGGTCCCTGACAATGGAACCAAACTGGTAATTGGCCTATATTTCTCTGTGATAGACAGCACTGCATTTCTGTCTGCGCTGCGGCTTCTTCACAGAGGACCACAATGGAAATAAGCTATTGGGCTTTATTGTGTTTTCATCCTGTGATTTCTTTTTTTAATGTTATGACTGCAGTGCATTATTATGTGTTAACTTTTAATCATCAAATAAATTGATTCATTCAGTGTGCTGCTTGCTTGACATTTTCATGCATATTTATTTTCCATTCCCCTTTTGGCCAACAGGATGAGACCAAGAGCGTTTGTGATGGAAGCCCACAGACGCTGCCTCTGACCTCTGACAACTGTGAGTTATTTTTATGTATTTTTTCTTTTAACGGCTTACCTATATTATATTGAGAACTCAGAGATAACATTAAGGGGCCTGATAGCATGCTCCTTTTCTCATTCTGGGGAATGATTTACAGTGACACAGCAGAATGTTAATGGGATTAATTAGATAGAAGTACTACCCTGATGTTTTTCAAAGGACGTGCGTGATAAGTGAATGTTGCTCCCTGCCTCACAGGTGTTGCTCAGTCTAATGATAGCTCTGTTTGAAAGCTGTACCTTCTGTTCAGTCCTTGTACAGTGTCCTTTAACTTCCCTTTCAGTTGCTGAGTTACACAATATGAATTAAGCCCTACTGCAGGGCCATATCTATGTAGATGAGGATGGAAGCAAAACAAATAAGACAAAATAAATAACTTTGCCGAAAGAAGCGGAAGGCAGCTGCCAGCCAATTTAAGACTGATCTTTATGCAGGTAACATTCATTTGAACTGTCAGTTAATTTTGGCTTTCAAAATCAAAACTTTGTGCTAACAATATTTGCTGGCAACACATTGTTCAGCCAAGCATATAATTTAGTGTTAGCATACGGTATACCTATTGGTTCAGCTGTATGCTAATAACAACATTACTGATCTCATAACCAGCAAGACATGTTATGCACTGGCAGCACTGCAGCAGTGGATAAGTGAGAATTCTACTCCAGAAAACAGTACAAAACATTACCAACAGCTTGGCAGTGAGGAGACATTCAACAGCAATGAATAGACATCTGATAGTATCTTCACATCATAAATAGCAAAGCAGCCAACAATTCTAGTGTCTCCAAAACAACATTATTGGATTACATCCAAAATCTTCAGAGCCATAAGTAACATGATTGTGTGTTCAGTAATGAAAAGCATACAAGCAACTAGCTGTATTGTTGCACCGTAGCTGCTGTGTACTGCACTGCCACCATGTGGAGATGTAAGATGACGCAGGCAAGGATGAAATTACATGACATGATGTCCAAACTATGCACCTGCATTACATTAGCACTGGGTGATCAAATTGTTAAGACGCGTTCAGTTATAATGCATGATTTTCAGAGTCAGGCCTCCCAGACCACTGCATTATGTCCCTTAAATCAGTACTATTCTATTTATATATATATCTAACCCATATTCGGTATAGCTAATAATGTTTTTCTGCTTTTAGGTGTTAAATCGAAAAAGAAGCTAGATTTGGACTCACTCATCCCAGCTGAGGACGTTTTCCTGAACGGTGGCAAAAATGGCGATGTGTGAGTGTTCTGTAGTTACAGCCTAAACTCTGGTGGAGCATGGAGAGCCGTTGTCCACTAGAGTTTCACCATCTTAGTAGATCCATGCCAGCATATATTATCTTCCCTTCTCATGTACTCTGCATCAGTAGCAACCGCTGTCTTTTACATAAATAGCCATGCAACATATTTCAAGGATTCCCAAACCTTTCAGGCGGCGACCCCCCAAAATAATCATATTTGAACTAGGGACCCCCCACCCTGACAAGCACTTGGAATTGTAGGCATTACATTTAGTTTGACTCGGTTCCACGGAAAAATATTGTGATATTTTTGGCCAATTTAGTATTAAGGTCTTCAAAGTCCTTAAATTGTCACTTTAGAAATGTGCAGATAGTAACTGTATGTTGGTTTGTTCACTGTTGAGTGAGAAAACAATGTTGCACATTTAGCTAATCATTTAGGAGAACTAATTGCCTGTAAAAGGTTGACAAGGCAACAAGGTTGACAAGGCAACAACAACAACAAAGGGAGACTTTATTTGGTGAGAATAAAATCATATTCTCTGGTCATATTCTGATTCTTTTTTCTCTCTCTCTCTCTTTCTCTCTCTCTCTTTCTTCTACCTCCAGCTCTGTGAAGAAAGAGAACATGAACCAGAACTTATTGCAGTGGAGTGTGGCTGATGTAGCCAGTTATTTCTCTGCTGCAGGCTTTCCAGAGCAGGCGTTGGCATTTCGAACACAGGTCAGTGCACTAACCGTAAGCTGCCACAAGGTGGAGCCCCCCATTCACTGGAGATGTGTAACCGATGTGCTGATCTGCCAGTTCTGGTACTTGTTGCATAATCGTAGCGAATGTGATCCCCTGACCTACATTAGGTGTGTACTGTTGTCAGTGGTGTATATAAGTACATTTACTCAAGTACTGTACTTAAGTACAATTGTGAGGTATTTTTTACTTTACTGGAGTATTTCCAGTTTTCATTAGTTATACTTCCTCCACTACATCTCAGAGGCAAATATTATACTTTACCTCCACTACAATTATTACTAGTTACTAGTTACTTTGTAGATTTTGATTATTATTACAAAACATACATTAACCACCTCAACCCCTATATACATACATTTCTGCCATTTGAAAATAGCCGATCTACAAGCTTGTAGATCTGCTATTTTCAAAATATTTTTATACATTTGAAAATTTGTGAAGTGGGACACTCTGCATAATGAGTACTTTTTACTTTTGGTACTTTAAGTACATTTTGATACCAATACTTTTGTACTTTTTACTCAAGTAAATTTAGAATTCCAGACTTTTACTTAAGTATTTCTACATTGCCGTATTGCTACTTTTACTTAAGTAAAAACATTTGAACACTTTTTCCACCAATGACTGTTGTTAAATGTGGACAGTAGTTAAATATGTACTGTAGTTAAATGTGTACAGTAGTTAAATGTGTACGGTAGTAAAATGTGGACAGTCTCTTTACACATATCAGTCTATTTATATTCTCTCCCTCTGTGCCCAACAGGAAATAGATGGGAAGTCTCTTCTCCTAATGCAACGCAGTGACGTGTTGACCGGTTTGTCCATCCGCCTCGGCCCCGCTCTCAAAATCTACGAGCGCCACGTGAAGGTGCTGCAGAGGACCCATTTCCTGGAAGACGAAGACCTATGAGGAGTTTACGATTCAACACAAGCATTCACCTGAACGTTCAGAACGCGGCTGCATTGACACAATGTGTACATGCAGTATAGGCTGCCTTCTGGGGGAAGTCTCATCACACCACTCATCTCCATGTCAACTATGGACATGGAGTGGCATTCTCTTTGGCTGTGAAAGTGACAATTGATAGAAGGTTAGTCCTACCTCTCTCATTGTGGTCTTTGAGGAAGGGTGTTCATTTCATTTATTTTTGCCATGCCCATCGATGCATCGATGATGGAACAGTTGTCGATGCTCTGGGTTTGTTTTTACATAATCTCTCCCAAGACAGATTCCGCTAACAGCTGAATCTGTCAGCACCACTGCCCTAAACATGCACCCGGGAGGAAGTGGACTAAGAAAGGAGAGGAGACCAACCAAGTTCCTGTCTCTACACAAGAAAGGAGGTGGTGCACCCAGAGGCAAAAACAAAGGAAACAAATATTTTCCCTTTTTTTTTTCTTCACGAATGGCTTCCCAGATTGGTTTTGACATGGACCTTTCTGCTAGAGGAACAGGAGGCCTGGTGCGACCTCTGTAAGGGACTAACCTTGCACCAACTGGACCGCCTGTGGACTAATGGACCCACAGACTGATGATGACCACATACTGCTGTGGCTGCAGTGACGTCACAGACAGTAGTAGACCAATCAGAAGTGGGCTCTGTGTTGTGACTGCTCTCAACATTACGTTGTTGCTCCTTAACCTAAACTGGTTCTCTGGCAGCACTCTCTCCTGTTTATTCAGGAACAGTTAAAAGGTAACGTTTTTTTTCTCTCGTAAGGAGACTTTAAAATGAGACACTATGTTGATTAAAGCATGAGTTATATTGTTGTATGACACTGTTGCTCACCGAAAATCTGATTTTGAGCTGAAACTCATTCAGCAAGCAACATTGGCGTACAATTAAACCATTAAGTCCGGAGGCTGATTCTAAAAACGCCTTCTAAAGGCCTAAATTTTCTGAAAAACTTAAAAATATATATGTTGCTATATATCGTCTCTGTCGGGCGGAAACCTCATATGTCCAAAACTGTGACTTTTAGGATTCAAATTCAAAAATAGCAAAAGTAGCAGATCTACACGCTCAAAACGTGTCGCTTCACTTTTGATGGTTTTGTGTGACGCTGTAGTATGATCAAGTAGGGCATTCATTACGAAAAAACACAAAAACGTAGAATATGGACAGCGACGATATCTAAAATGACGATATCTTTCCCGCATTGAAAGGTATAACATATAGGCTTTCCAGGCCTTAAATGGGTTAAGTCTAAATTAGATCTTATGTTGGGTTGGGCTGCCTGTCTCATCCATCAGAAGTCACAGTAGAACCTTGTGACTTCTCTCATCTCACTAGTAGCTACCAGTGTCGAATTGTACCATCGATATCTGGCTGATGTTGACACATAACCCATTTGATATACTACTACCTACTGACAAGGCAATATGTTGTTTGTCGTTAATTTTCTCGTCTTATTTTCAAATGATTGTGTCCCAACTTAATATGGTTTTGGCACAAATTCAGACCAGTAAATAATATGCAGGTTCATGGAATCTATATGTAGTTATGGGAAACAAATAATCATTAGAAATATTGTTATACTGAATTATATTGTTCTCAAACTCAATATAGCAACACAATGTCCTTTCTTTTTTTTTTACAGATTGGACATTTTGATCAAATGCAATATTCTGTGTTGTTGTGATCATCTCTTGATTTGTCTGGTGTCTGTTTTGCATTTGTGTTGTGATCTAAGCCAGCCATTTTGAAGTGTAACATTCCATTATACTGTACTGAATATCTGTAATGTTTGTATTTATGTTAATGTTACTTCCAGGGTCACCACCAATAAAAGCACTTGTCTCTTTTCACTCACGCGTGTGGTATTTATTGCAGCACACACTTGAGGTTGTGACAAGTGGTGACAGTTCGCTTCAGTGCTAATCAGTTAACAATCTAAGATACATTTACGAGTACTTATGGTTTCCAACTCCAAAATAACCACTTAAGCCCTATATACATTGTCGCATGACATAGTGAAAATAGCCGATCTGCAAGCTCAAAACTTATCGCATAGCAGATCGGATTTTCACTATTTTAGATGTTTTTTGTTTGCCCAAAATAAGGAGAAATACTACAGTACATTCAAAATAACAATGTGACACAGTGAACAATCAATGCTGTCTCCCATTACCAGAACCAAGAGAAAACACATCCTATACTGTACGTACAATGTAAAGAGAGTGAACTGGTAGTGGAGGAAATGGTTACTGAGTTGTTTTTTTTGGTGCCTGGCTTGGTGAGAAGATTTCATGCTTAATAATATGATTGCCCTAAACTATAAAACAAAATGTGATTACTGAAACAGTCATAATCTATAACCACTTTAAACCTTGGCATCCCTATTTTTCATCAACATTTTTCAAAAATGTTCACATATTTTCAAGATTTGTAAAAATGTTCACAATTGTTTGAAAATAGCCAATCTCCAACAAGCTCACAACGCATCCATGGCGATCCTATGTGAGCTTGTAGATCAGCTATTTCCAAATAGTCCAAGTATAAAATAGGGTTTAACCCATTAAGACCTGAGGCCGATTCTATAAATCATCTCTGTCGGGTGGAAACCTCATATGTCCAAATCTGTTACTTTTCAGGATTCAGATTCAAAACCATCAAAATTAGCAGATCTACAAGCTCAAAACGCACAGATCTGCTACTTTTGATGCGATGCTGTAGTATGATCAAGTCGGCCGTTCATTTACGAAAAAACACAATGGAGATAAGAGGTTTCTGCCCGAAATGCCTTCTAAATCCTAAAAACCTATGTTGCTCTATATAAAAAATATAGCTAAAATCTAAAATGACACAGATGCTTTCCCGGTTTTAATGGGTTAAGTGGCTAAACAATTGATAAAGTATAGCAGAGTAAGAAAAAAAAGAAAGAAAAGCTCCTCGACGCCACATCCACATCCAGTAGATTTCATTACATTAAGACTGTACTGCATTTAAATTAAAGTCTATAAGGTTCCTCAGCGCCGCGACCCCCAGTCCAACCATCTGAGGTTCTGTAATGGAGACGTTCCAGCAACTCCTTCATTATGGAGTGGCAAGTAAGTAAATGGCATGCAGCCTCCTCATAATTCCCATCTGTCTGTAATTCCAGGACGCGCATTCCGAATTCCAAGCAGAATAGGAGGATCCCTTGCTGAGCCGGCTGTAATGGACTGACCCCCCCTTGAGGGGCCATGATACGGGTGTGTGGGTGGGCTGTGACCGGCGTTCTTCTCTGCACTGGTCTACAGGACAAAGGGGAGTATGGAAGAGCGCAGGGTAGGGTAGTCGCGGAACTCCTTTAGGTAGCCACGGTGTTTGCCTCTGGCCCATATGGTCATCTGGACGAAGGCCACGATGGTGAAGAATGCCACAGGAACACACTGGGTCATCACTGAGAAGCTTATCCATGAGCCCAGCTGTGAGCATGAAGGTTACACACACACACACACACACACACACACACACACACACACACACACACACACACACACACACACACAACGCACACACACAACGCATAGTACAGTAGAAGCCAACATACGGTAATATATTAGCACAGCAACCAGCAGATATGGTGTTAACATTGCATTTGAAATTCCAGTGATAAAATGTAGGCCATTGGATTGCACTATAACAGCAGGATAGGCTATGTTGGATATTCCCCTTCACATTAATGAAGTCCACTGCAGTGGACATTTTATTATTGCTTTTTAGAGAACGGCATGAGATGCAGGAATGGTTTCTCACCTCGTATGTGTAGTTTGGACAAGACACCAAGAAGAAAATCCACGTAAATGGATTTTTTGTCGGGTATGGAATCTTCTTGGCTTTTGAACCTGCGATAATAGATAAACAGAAATGATGAATGAGTGTTCCCTTGAATGCGTGTATTGTTTTTAGTCATCAGAGGATGACCTATTTGTGTTGTTACAAATGCAAGGACAGGGGGCTCACCCGCTTGTTTGAGATTACGAATGGCAACATTTATGGAGAAATTCCCCAGCTGGCAGAACTGTGCAGACAGACACACATACAAATATGGCCCGTTACAGAGAATTTGACTCAGAGAATGTACACAAGTAAATGGTCCCGTAAGTGTCCAGTGTTGGTTACATTTGTACATTCTCAGAGTCATAAATGGACATATTAACACTGAGGATTTTACTGTGTATGAAAGCATAATTACTACAACCCATGTCAGACTTACCAGGAAAATGTAGAGCGCTGTTTTCACTTGTTGTTGCCCATAAACTGTGAATATATTACGAGCAGGTCATAAAAGGTTCATGAGGATATCGAAATTCAACTTAAGAGTGACTTGACCTCATCTTCACTTACAGGGTGTGGTGTAGAGTGGGTGGTTAATGTAGTATGCCATCCAAGCTGCAAAGCACCAGTAAAAGCCACAGTTCTGCAACACAGGAGGCAATATATTAAGTCAAGGTGCCATATTCATATCCATATTCTAGATTAAAGTGTGTGTGTGTGTGTGTGTGTGTGTGTGTGTGTGTGTGTGTGTGTGTGTGTGTGTGTGTGTGTGTGTGTGTGTGTGTGTGTGTGTGTGTGTGTGTGTGTGTGTGTGTGTGTGTGTGTGTGTGTGTGTGTGTGTGTGTTACATCTTATACTGTATACGAGTACCCAAGAGTACAATTCTTTGGTTTTGGTTCCTCAACATTGTAGCAGCAATAAAATAAATCAGAATAGCAACAATAAAAAGTAGAAGGTAAAGAAAAATAGAAAAGTATTAGTCATAGCACAATTTGAGATGCTTGAAGCTGCTGTGTGCATACTAGGTCCTACTTCTAAATATTATCCATGTCTATGTGCTCACTGCGCAGTATGTGTTACTGTGTAAGTATCTATTTACATGAATAAGTAAATATAGTAGTATATTTACAAGTAGTAGGTATATATAGAATTCAACATTTGAGTGTTCTGAGAATTGTAACGCAGTGTCGCGTTACAGCCGTAAATAACCACAGTCACAGTCCAAAGGTCAGCAAACGAGTCAGACTTTCTTTTTTACCTTGAAAATATTTCTGAGAGGCATGGAGCCGTGGGAGATGCGGTGGACGAACATGGTCTCTAGAATCCTCTTGATGTAGTGGAAGGAGTGACAGATGCAGGCCAAGCTGCAGCGAGGGGGAAATGTGACACCACAGTTCAGAACCATCAGCGTTACATGTTTGGCTTTTGATTAATACATTGGCAGTCCATTACACTTGGCCCGGGTTCAGAGTCAACAGTGTGTGGCAATGTGCTTCACTACCGTTGCTGTTCAAGGGGACATATGTGCAAAGCCAGGGGTCAGGGTGATACACAGTGACAGAATTACACCACATCCTTGGAATAGCGGAGGCTGACACTTACTGTACGACCCAATGTTTGCTGCTGGTGAAGTCATATTTCGGAGGGTAGATGAATGGCATACGGAGGTAGAACATCAGATAGATGATCAGAGGCCCGGTACATTCTGTGAAGAACACCTGCACAGGAAAGGAAAGCCAAATATAACATTAAAGACCACCATCTCTTTGTTATTATTACACAGCAAAGTGTAATAACGTACTTCCCACTCCATAAGGAGGAGTTGCTTTTAATTAAAAGTAAAGTCTGTTCAAGCTTTTTTTGTTAAACAAAATGTACCGCTCTATATTCCGATAGGGGGTCCGCCAAATCTTTATGTGATATGATTTTTCTTTTTACCATAACCACTCGAAACCTAGCATCTCTTTTCTGAGGAGAACTTTAGTTTTGGCAAAGAGGTATAGGTGTAGAGGGGAAAAAGAGCAGACCAAGTAAACAAAAAAAAAGTATAATTTACTTGAGCACCTGCCCCTCAAAATGTCTGTGCACGCCACTGTCACTTACACGGCACACCCCCTTTAACTTCTCATTTGTACACTTTCAGAATTAAATGAACACACTGGAGGCTGCTGCAGAAACTTCTGTGTAATAATAACATGGAACGACTGCCAGAGAGAGAGCCTGCCAGTGAGAGAGAGAGCATGACATTCCTGCATGCCACAAGTGATATGATCAAGCAAGGCTGCACAGCTGACGGTGGGCTTGGTGGCGATGGAATAGATCTCTGAATCAGCACCTCTGCCAGAGCCCTGGATCAGCACAGCTGACTGATGGCTACCAGTGGTGGAAAAAGTACTAACACTTTTTACTTACAGTATGTAAAAGTATCAATACTGCAATGTAGAAATACCCTGTTTACAAGTAAAAGTCTGGAATTCGAAATTTGCTTGAGTAAAAGTACAAAAGTATTGGTATAAATATTTACTTAAAGTACCAAAAGTAGAAGGTAGGCCTACTCATTGTGCAGAATGTCCCGTTTCACAAGTTTTCAAATATATAAAAATCTTTCAAAAATTGCAGACCTCTACAAGCTTGTAGATATATATTATCTAAAGTATATTTAGGGCTGAAGTGGTTAATGTATGTTTTGTAATAAGAATAAAAATCTGCAAAGTAACTAAGTTTTCAAATAATTATAGTGGAGTAAAAGTACAATATTTGCATGCCTTTGAGATGTAGTGTAGAAGTAAACATTTGGAAAATTGGAAGTACTCCAGTAAAGTAAAAATACCTAAAAATTTTACTCAAGTACAGTACTTGAGTACATGTACTTAGTTACTTTCCACCATTGCTAGTGCTGATCTCCGCTATGCCTGGACAACGGTTTCCTGCCCTGTTCAATGCCAACCAATGCGGGCCCATTCAATGCCAACACTTTTATGAGAGTTGCATTATTAGCCACTTTCAACCAGGTGTCCCTATTTTGGGCATGTTGTTTTATAGGCCAAGATTTTACATTAAATATTCCGAAATTTCCAGAAATATTCAAAAATGTTTTAAATACGGTGTCACAATTTTGTGTGACACCGTCATAATATGACAAAGTATAAAGTAGGGCTTAAAGAACATTTTGCCTTTATTCAATATCATCTCCACATGTGGGTCTTCAACAATGCGCCGCAGAAGTGGATGGCTGTAAAATGTGCCTACCGGTGATGGAAGAAGTAGCCTACTCACATGTTTTATTTAAGTAAAAGTATCAATACCCTATTGCAGAAATACTCACAAGTAAAAGTCTGGTATTCAAAATGTACTTGAGTAAAAGTTCAAAAGTATTGGTATCAAAATGTACTTAACATTTTGAAAAAAGTAAAAGTACTCGTCATGCAGAATATCCCGTTTCAAAATGTATAAAAATCTTTTGAAAATAGCAGATCTACAAGCTCACAGCACGTCGCATGTGAGCTTGTAGGGCAATTGTAACACTCTGACTTATTGCATTAAAAGTAATATTTTAGTCTTGTCCTTACTAGTAAAAGCTTATAAATTGTATTATTAATTAGGTCACATATACATTATATGTGTCTTATAACAAACTAGTACTAGTAGGACTAGTATATTTCAAGTATTCTGTGAATTATGAAGGAAAATGTAAATAGTATTACTTTTGACCCCAATCTCCCCTACATGTACTTAGTTACTTTACACCACTGGTGCCTACCGATGACATCATCATGGGTGGCCAACGCTGCAGTGATTCAGAGAGGCCACCCGGTAAACAAAAGGCCCTCGGGTTGGCGCGCCAGCCCCAGCCTATGTGTCAAAGTGTCCCTGAGCAAGACACTTAACCCCTAACTATTCCCCGAGCACTGTATAAATAGCACACACTGCTCCTCCTAATAGTTAGAATGGGTAAATGCAGAGGACAAATTTCACGTATGGGACCAAATTATCATATTTATGTGGTAATTTCGAACAAGATTTCAAACTTCTTCTTTTTTTTTATTGATGCAAGAGCAATGGATTCTATTTCAGCATGCGCTGATGATGTCATTGGTAGGCCGGTTTCTGATGATGTCATTGGTAGGTCGGTTTCTGGACTGTCTACAGCCCACCTCTTTTTTTTTATGCTTTATTGAGTCAAAACATGTCGTTAACAGACATTTTATTTTTATTTTTATTTGTGTGTGTGTGTGTGTGTGTGTGTGTGTGTGTGTGTGTGTGTGTGTGTGTGTGTGTGTGTGTGTGTGTGTGTGTGTGTGTGTGTGTGTGTGTGTGTGTGTGTGTGTGTGTGTGTGTGTGTGTGTGTGTGTGCGCGCGTGTGCGTGTGTGTGTGTGTGTGTGTGTGTAAAAACCCTTCACCTATACAAAAAAGGGATGAACTAAAGTAACTAAATTCACTTCATTCATGTATCCATATACATCCTTTATGAGGGAACATAAACAAATAATATATACTTAATACAATGTTTTAAAATGAAAAACACAAAGGGGGGGGGGGTTATGCTTTGTTGTGTCATTTTGATACAGCCCACCTCTGAGACATGAGCAAGCCAGTAGAACAGCTATGGAGCCACATCTCATAATTAGTGAGGACCGATTGTACGAAGATAGGGTTGAAAATGGGTGAAGTGTTGGTGAAACGTCACCACCAGTAGGACGGTGATTGAGTGGTCAGAGGGATAGACACCTGTGAGAGCAATGGGGGCACGAGATTATGTGTCCTTGAATAGAGTCACATATCTGTCACCCCGGGTGGATATTTATATGCAAGACTGAGGCTGATTGAGTGAGTGAGGAAACTGAGCATGTCTGTTCATATTTAAGAAGTTACGATTCTCAATACCAAAACTATTGTGTACAGCGGTGGTTCCCAAACGTTTTAGCTCGAGACCCAAAAGAGACATTTTATGTCCCCCCGGGACCCAAACTAGTGAAAATAACAAGCTCACAACACGTCGCAACGCAACGTGTTGTGAGCTTGTAGATCGGCTATTTTCACTACTATATATTTTTTCACCTCTAATTAATGGATTTCTTTATACTTTTTTTATGGAATTCTTAAAAACGAACTTGTTTTTGAACTCTGCGACCCACTTATGTCCAGGTGCACTTACAGTTGCATATGAGACTTGGGGCCCCAGGTCGCAGAAGTAAAAGCTGGTTGTGGTTCCGACCGGAAGTTCCCCGAGAATTTCTTCATCCCTCAGACATTTGGCCTCTAGGGAAATGAGAAAATGCAAAAACCATGCAGTTAAGATAACTCTGTTCACTCCCTGACTTGTGATTCCAACAGAATCTGTGGCTTTGAGCATTATGGAGATATTACAGACTTACTGGGATCCAGACGCAAAGACTGTCTGGCTGGATACCACATAGGATCTTTAAAAAAAACAAAAACAAAGGGGGGCGGTAGGCTTAACTTTTGATGCACGGTTCAATTTTGTTTTGTTACAAAAAACAAAGGAAAGACTAAAGGATTGTCTAAGCTAAATTGAATGCTGTTATCTTGAGAACATACTCACATGACTTGTGGAACAATGCCTTGATATCTAAAATGGTAGCAGTTGGCTCCACCTGTACACAAAGAGGTTGTTCATCCACAGGCCAAGCTATCCAATATGTATGTTTGTGCAATCACTAATATTTTAACACAACAATGCAATAACACCCTATTTTTTGGCATCATTATAGGTGACCATTGGCATGTCATTATTGGTGAACATTTTCAAATATTGCAAAAATAGCAGATTTATAAGCTCATAAACTGTGAGCTTATAGCTGTGAGCTTGTAGATCAGCTATGTTTGCTATTGGTCGTACAACGAAGCATAAGGGCATGAGTGGTAATAGGTTACATGAGTAGAGAGACAACTAGTGGAATAGCAACTACAAGTATTACATTTCACCATAGCGAATCATGTTTCAATTTCTTTGGGAATTTGCCTGTCATGCATTTCAGATGTGATCCATAAATCTTTTTTTACATTTATTTTTAAATGTTTTTTATATATTCACACTGGCTATCTAGTTCAAAGCATGTGTCCTCTGGCTGCCTATTGGCCTAGTGGAACAGATACATACTGTACTGTACTGTAACTGGAGAGAAAGAAACAATCCTGTCCAACTGTAATAACTGAAACACTACCTCAACAGAAACCAAGCTGTTAATGGTCACACTTGGCCAAGCAAGAGATGATTAGAGGTAAAATTACCCCTCCTCCCTCAAAGTGATGACTCACTAGTACTTGAGTACAAACATAAATCCTTTCTCTCTCTCTCTCTCTCTCTCTCTCTCTCTCTCTCTCTCTCTCTCTCTCTCTCTCTCTCTCTCTCTCTCTCTCTCTGTATTCTTCACAAACTAACCACTGACTTTACCTGAGCTAATTTGAAGCACTCACGTCACGTGACTTTGAATTTTCCAAAAAAAGACACGATGAGAGGCGATAAACTACAATAAAATATGAGCTTCCCAGAAGCTCCTTCCAACTGCATGCCATTATGTACACCGCTTGTACCCTATCGGTTACTATGGATGTGACCCAAGTGTCAAGTGAATGGCTCGTAAATGTGTCAGTTACGTGAACATTATCTGTCACTTCTTTAAAAAAAATCGTTAGGCTATGCAGTCCAATTTGAAACCCACTTTCAACTTTCAACACTCACTTTGTCCCACAAGACAAGCTTCTCTTTTGTCTTGGCGTCCAAGATCTCCACCTCAAAGTATACTATCCTTTTGGCCTTTTTGGGAGGTTTTGGCCTGGGCCTGCTTGAAGCCTTCTTCTCAGCTTCACCAGTACCCTGGTTCTTCGCATCTAATGCAAGAACATCCATGACTCCAGTGGGTGAAAAATTATGCTCTCATGCACCGGCAAATCTCTGCTGTATCTCTCGTCCTCTGTTGTTGTGGGGTAGCCGCTCCCAACTCACCCTCGACACAGCCCTGCCAGACAGTTCAACTGCTATGTCCTCCTTGAACGTCTTTTCCACAGTCTGGACTAGACTCCAAATATCTGAGTCCTTACAGAAGCAGAATGGTAAATATCCGTGAGACCATGAACACCTTCTCCAATGCTAGTATGTGTGACAGACAGAGACCGTGTGTCAGAGATTGTCCAGAAAGATATGTTCAGCCTGCCTCTCACCTGAAAAGCAGCGTCCCAATGTCCGGGAGCTCTGCTCCCAACACCCCAAATCCACTGAAGACGAAACCCGAGAGGCCCCAAGACATAATCCATAGCGCGCCATTCACAAGGCTAAATATAAATTGCCTGATTTGCACTGTGCAAGCTTGGTAACCTTGGTAAGCGACACACAGCCGTACCCAGTGACAGATCCCAATGTGTTCTCATAAGACCCAAGACACCTCTCCTGTCCCGTCTGCTCGGCTCCTCACTCTGTCACATATACAGTACAGAGCAATGGGCCCCATCTAAAAGCCTTGATCCACTGGATGAAAGACAGCCAAACCTTCACATACCAGCACATTCCCCTCCCCCAAGCCACCTGTGTCCTATGGCCCCATAACTATTTTCCTTCCTCTCCCTGACCTCCACAACAAAGACAAACGTATTCATTTCAACGCACGTTGTTTTTTAAGCGTTTGTATACGTAGTCAAACGTGTTGATCCATGATACTGCATTGTGATGCTGATAGTTAGAAGCTTTTTACAGTGGTGGGTAGGATGGAAACACTATGCATGAGACGGTCACAGATGTCTTTTTTCTTTCTCCAGCATGTAAACACAAATACAGACTTCAGATAGACTGTTTGTTTTGTTCTTTTTGTTTTTTGGCTATACGAAGTGGGAACAATCCAAGCCAGCAGCAGGCAAAAGAACACAATGACAATGACTAAAGACCATTTGAGAGTCTTGGATGAGTGAAAACATACAATATTACTGATTATTACACATGCTTAAATTATTTATCTGATATATTCAGCCTAGAGGGTCAACTTATCCCTCTCATCACTTCAAAAGTGATATAGCCTATAGCCATAGGTCTGATTATCTGGAAAGATAAACCAGGACTTGCGCTTGAACTCTGAAGATCTCTCAAGTGGTTGTAGAAATGAGATGTTGCCCTCTGGTGGATATAATTGTCTTCCTGTGAAGGCAGTGATGCTTAAAAAAATAAAAAAGTCTATATACACACATATATATTAAAACAATGATGTATTTAACTATGGGGAATAAAATATTTGTTGAAAAAGGTGAAAGAAAATTTAAAGAAATAAATGACTTCCAGCGCCACTGACCTTATTGAATTCCTAGGGTCCAAATTGTATGGGGGGAAATGTATTTGTCTCTGTGTGTTGTTTCCTTTCAAAAGTTGTGCTCTTTTCTATTTTCTCCATTTTCTGGTTTGGGTTCAGGATATGTGTAATAAAGGGTCAAAATGGTCCCGACCCCCAGGTTGAGAACCACTGGACCATAGAGTTATTATAATCAATATATTATAACTCTACGTACGGTTTATAATAGCACTGACTGGACTAACCAATGACTGCGCGATCGTCCCTCCGGACTATGGGACTTTGATGACAACAGGGAGGAGGTTCCAACATCATCATGACTCACATCAGCCGAGCCTCTTCCAGAAGTTTCCCTGCATATGGTTGGTTGGCCAACTGGCCACTTAGTACTAGCATCTGTCCTAAACAGAACAACAACGATATCTACCTGTATACTCGGAATATTGACGCTGATCGTCTCATCATACCATATTACCAGTAGATCGTAACGTCAACAGCTTTATTTATGCATGTTATAGCGTGTAAAGTAAGTGCCAGTGGTAACCTCTGCTGGTGTAGCTTCATAGCATGCTAGTGTCAAGCTAACTTCAGCCAGACAGACTGACAGCTGCATTTCAACATCACGGGGGGGACGTGCTTTTATTTATAAACAAGCAACCGGATTTGCGTCGACACCCAACGATGATCTTTATATGAAAACATAGAACTCAAGGTCGTTGTAAATAATGGGTAAGGATTATTACAAAGTGTTGGGGATAGCTAAAGGCGCGACTGAAGAGGAGATAAAGAAGGCGTACAGAAAGCAGGCCCTCCGTTATCATCCTGACAAGAACAAGTCTGCCGGAGCGGAGGATAAATTCAAAGAGATCGCCGAGGCCTACGATGTCCTCAGTGATGCCAAGAAGAAGGAGGTCTATGATCGATACGGAGAAGAAGGTAATAATTACTGGTTACAATACTACTTTCCGTAGATGATCCGTGAGTGAGTGTTGTTGTGGTTTATGATGAACGAGGTAAGTGCGCACTACTACTACTACTAGGCACATCTGGGCACCTCGATGTAACTATTGACTATTTTGTCCAAAATGTAAACAAAAAATATATATATATTGAAAAATGGTTACACTAAGTTAAGCTACACAAGAAAATGCTTAGATATTAGACAATTAACGTATAATATTTCTACAATTGCTACAAATACCTGTATTTCCAGTCATGTTGGGGCATCAACAAGAAGTTGAAAGATAAAATTCAGTCTGATAATGATGTACCGTGCATGTTCACATCATGTATACTTTACCTTACTTATGACCATTTTCCATTATTATAACTTAATTACATTTTGGACAAAACAGCCAATTTTACATTGAGGTGCCCAGATGTCCTTAGTGCCTACCTATCCTGTATTCTTGTGGTTATGGTGTAACTTAATCGCTAACGTTATCTTAATATAGCCATTTAAAAGGGCTGTCTTTATCAGTTCATTGTGCTTCAACAATCAAAAACTGCAGATCGTGTCACAATAGCTTCAGCAAGAGAGAACATACTGGAAGCATCCTGCTTTGCCTGCTGTGTTCACTTCAAACCCCTGTTGGACTCTGGTTGAGCAGGTTAAAAAGTTGATAAGCGTCCCATTTAACCATTAAGACCTCAGGCCGATTCTAAAAATGTCTTCTAAATCCTGACAGTTTTGTGAAAAACCTGTTGCTGTTTATTGTTGCTTTTGGGCAGAAATGAATCTCTTATCTCCATATTTTAACTTTTTGTGTGTTTTTTTTAAAATGTATTCCTTACTTGATCATACTATAGTGTCACACAAAAGCATCAAAAGTAGCAGATCCGCAAGCTCGAAATTTGAATCCTGAAAAGTAACAGTTTTGGACATATGTGGCTTCCACCGACAGAGACGATATATATTTATATAGCTCAAATCTAAAACGACACTGATGCTTTCCTGGTTTTAATGGATTAAAATAAGGCATTTAATCAATGGGATGGCTTTTGCTACTAACTTGTATGTCTTCATGTATGATGATGACAATATACTGATGTATTTCAGGAAGTGTGCTCTGCTATTCCAACGTCAAGCCATACCTTATATTTATCAGGATATCACCTTGCATGACCATTTCGACTTTTTTGTGCATATGTCCCAAACCTCTGACACTGGCTTGTTGTGTTCTCCTTCCCATTAGGACTAAAGGGTTCTACCGGCGGCGGTGGTGGCCCCGAAGGACACAATGGTCAAAGCTACAACTACACCTTCCACGGAGACCCTCACGCCATGTTCGCCGAGTTCTTCGGTGGCCGTAGCCCCTTCGATCAATTCTTTGCACGAAACGGGGATCACAACATGGACATCGACGACCCCTTCGCGGCATTCGGCGGCATGCAGGGCATGCAGGGCATGCAGCAGGGCATGGGACCCATGGGGGGCTTTCAGAGGTCTTTCAAGTCCCAGCCCGGAGGCCCCCACAGGGGCCGCGAGAGAAAGAAGGACCCACCGGTCGTCCACGAGCTGAAGGTGAGCTTGGAGGAGGTCTTCTCCGGCTGCACCAAGAAAATGAAGATTTCCCGCAAGCGTCTGAATCCGGATGGCTGCACCGTGCGCAGCGAGGACAAGATCTTGACGGTGGACATCAAGCGCGGCTGGAAGGAGGGCACTAAGATCACCTTCCCCAGGGAGGGCGATGAGACGGCCAACAACATACCCGCAGATGTGGTGTTTGTGGTGAAAGACAAACCCCATCCAGTGTTCCGGCGAGAGGGCTCGGATATCATTTACCCCGCAAAAATATCTCTCAGAGATGTAAGTGAACAGATGGCCCTGATTTTAGATTATACCGTTCTATTCAGACTATAGTATGTTCATAAATGTGTCGCTGTTAAAAATGACCCATAAACCCTAGTCAGGTAACTGGAATTCCCTCCCCAAAACACACTCGCCCGAGCGGTCCGGGAATTCATTTTACTGAGGATAAGTCTAGGAATAAGGTTAGGTTTAGGCATAGTTTTACTGAGCTTACGTTTAGGAATAAAGTTAGGTTTAGGCTTAGTTTACTGAGGTTGCGTTTAGGAATACCTGGTGGCGACCGTTCTCAGGTCGTCAGATTTGACACGGGCGAGCGTGTTTTGGGGCGAGCGTTCTTGTATTTCCCTAGTGTCCCTAACGCTATGGAACTATACAGGACTTGCCGCTGCTGCTTTTTTTGCCGATAAAGTATAGTGAGCGAGTCGCCGTGCCGAACGTTGTGAAGTTAATTTGAGCCGACTCAGCGCCATTCGAGTTATGTCCCGATAGACCGACGATCGTAAATCATGTTTTGGAGTGAGCGTACAAGTATTGAAAATTGGAAATACTCCAGTAAAGTAAAATACCTCAAAATTACAGTACAGTAATGTACTGAAGTACAGTACTTGAGTACATCAGTTACTTTCCTCCACTGCATATGATGCGTGATAAGAGTTATCCAAACGGTCATCAATGGTTCATCATCATCCTAATGGTCTCGGCCTTTTTGTTGTCTTTTCCCCACCAGGCATTGTGTGGCTGCACAGTCAGTGCCCCCACATTGGACGGCAGAACGATCACGGTGCCCTCCAGGGACGTGATCAAACCTGGGATGAAGAAGCGCGTAGTGGGGGAAGGGCTGCCCTTATCCAAGTGTCCTGAGAAGAGGGGCGACATGGTCCTGGACTTTACAGTAAAATTCCCTGACAAGTTGGGCCAAAGCACTCGTGATGCTTTGAGAGAGATCCTTCCGCCATGAATAAAAACAAAAACACCCAGGTTTAGAGAAAAAAGGAAAAACGTCTAACAAACACAGAGATAGTCAGCCCACATTCCTAATGCCACTCTTGTCTGTCTTGCGTTGACTTGCCCTAAGCCGAGACAGACGTGTTCTAGTTGGATTTATATAGCGTTATTTGAAGTACTAAGTCGACATTCTTTACCAAATCTTATCAAGTCACTTTACTACAGTCTCATGAGACTCTGAAACTAGGGAAGTGGCAGTGAAGTTGTGCATGTGCATTGAACTTTGGTTCTGTCACAGTAATTACATGTATGTGTCAGATACAAGGGGAGCTTATGTACAGAAGCCTCTCGTAACCATCCATGTGATCTCTTGTAGTTTGGCTTCAAGAAAGGCTTGGTTTTAGCCTTTAAAATGACACTGGTGATGGTTGTCAAGTTTTAAGCGAAATCTGCAGAGCTTGAACATTTAATCTACGGCCAGTCCAACCTGGCCCTCACACTGTTTTGAAAGTGCTTCCAATGCAATGGTTGTAGAAACACAACAACTTTTAAACGATACCTCAGGTGCAGTGACACACGTCTGAATGTAGCGACACATATTATTATTATTCAGTATATGTTTTTGGTTACCAGTATTACTATGCAGTGAGAAGTATGTGACTCCAGTACTGGGCAGAAACCTAAGACATAGCGGGCTAAGAATTCAGACAATTGTCTTCCATCTTACAGGTATAACGAGTACTAGTTTTTCAGGTGCAGTTTGGAAAGGCAACATTCTAAGTTGGGCCCTGCTCCTAAAGGCTGACGCCCAGAAACGTCCCAAATTTTAAGAATTTAAAAAAGAAAACGGTACAGCATTTCTGCTGTATCGTGATAGTGAGCAGAGAGATAGGAAAGATGGGAGCGAGAGCAATTGACATGCAGCAAAGTGGTCGGATTTGAACCTGGGTCAGCATTGGAATTAACTTTAGCCTATGGTTTAGTTTTTTTTTATTTTATTTTGAGGAAAACAGTTCTCATTATACCTCTAAGTGAGAGGGATGAATTTTAAACGTGGTACATCTTTCAAAACATGTTAATATTTTTATTATTTCACAATAGCTGGCATGGTTTATGTAGGAATACACAGCAGACAACCTGATTTGCTTACAGTATGTCAAATGGTGGGAAACTAATTTTGTGCCAAATAACATTGTCTAATTATAACACACAAGTGTGTGTGTGTGTGTGTGTGTGTGTGTGTGGGGCTGTGTGTGTGCGTGCGTGCATCTAAAAGTATGTATATAAGTGCATGGGTGTTAACCTCTTTTGCAAATTATAAACATATGTTAGTTCATGCTCCTTTACTTGAAGTTGCATAGTTACCATATGTAACTTTTTCATTTAGGACCGCATCTAAGGCACAGAGGGGAACAGAGTCAACAGACATGCAACACAGGTCTCAAGCTAGAATCGAACGAGGGACATTAAAAGGATCCTTGGCTAATAAGCTTTATAATGCCTTAATACATCATAATTGCCCTATATAACTAATAATAAAACAGTTACATTTTAGTTTAGAGGGCAATTATAATGTATTAAGGCATATAAGGCTTATTAGCCAGGGATCCTTTAAAGATTATTTAGTCTATGCATTAGTATCTGGTTAGCTACTGTCATGCCCTGACTTTTCATTTGCACTTATAAAAAGCCAGTGCAATTTTTAGATCACACTTTTTTCCCCATTTTGTTTTTATGTAAGAATCTGGTTCCAAGCAAAGCTTTAACCAGTAATTTTTAAAGCTGTGAAATTAGCTAAGTTCTTTGTTTATTCTTTCACAAACCTTTACCTTACTTTTACCGTAGATTAGTTTTGTCTCTAGCTATTTGGATATGGGTAGAGAGTTTCAGAGCTTGAGCCCAGGTAAACGTTGAGTTCAATGTTAGATTCTGTCTGGCTGTACACCTTTCTGATCCGATTAATCAACTGTTTTCCGCTGTTGTCTCTGCTACCAGGCACAGTCATAATTAGGAATGGGATGATATGAAAATTACATATCGTGATTATTGTGGCAAAAATAATTTGCAATTAACGATTGCGATAATCAAAATATGCTTAAAACTTAAAATGGCACCACTTACCACTTAAACCCCCCCGATCTACAAGCTCACAAGGTTGTGAGCTTGTAGATTTGCTATTTTTGCCTAATTTATTTGTGTAGAGTGAAATAAGAGCATACCAAATGTGCTCTTTACAGGTCCGTTTGATCAAGTATAGAGGGTTTAAGTGGTGCTGAATTTGCAGCTCAACAAAAGCTACTTCATCCTAGTGTATGACGGAAATTAAAATCTCTGCGATACAATTATTGTGAGCGTTTTTTTATCACGATAAACAATGACGATTATCGTCCCATCCCTAGCAATATCTGGTGTCGACCATGTTTGAAGTACTTCATTATACTATCTTGTCTGAATGTCAGAGAGGGGGTAAAAAGAGAACCCTGACAGTCACTATTTGGCCTCACAATTTCACTCCTAATGGAGTTTTAGGTTTTATAACTGACCTGAACATGGTTTACCCATGAATGTAGAGATGTGTAATCTCTGTGATGTTTACTTTTTTGTTTTGAAAAGGACGTTTGCTTTTTTGCAAATGTTTCCCTTTTTATGTTAAAGTGTAAGCATTATTTTGTTTTTTGCCTATTGTTTGTGTTTTGAAATGTTTTATGCTTAAAAGGTGGTATCCAATATATTTTTGCTTCAAACCTTCATAGCTTTCATTATTCAATTACAGATTTTTGAATAAATGTTTCCTAAGTTGTGACAAATAACGCCCAAGAAATGAAAAAGACAGACAAATATGTAATAAACTGAGTTAATAGACACTACCATACTTTTTGACTTTGAATGTACATTATTGTTTTTTTTAACACATGACAAAAAGGAAATCCTTCCAGCAGTGACCTGTGTGTGTGCTGTGAAGACAACTTTGTTTTCTCACCTTTTAACCCATTAAGACCTGAGGCCGATCCTACAAATGCCTTCTAAATCAGCAGTTCTCACACTTTCAAGATCTTTTCAAAAATGTTGATCTGCTATTTTTGAATAGACAACGCTAAAATGACACAGATGCTTTCCTGGTTTTAATGGGTAAGAGGCCATACATTACTTTGGTGTTTTTAGACAAAATAATGTTCACATGCAACCATGGGTTGCTAATGAGTGCACATTAGAAGCCTTAATTCTATCGACACATTTTGTTTTCATTCTATTTTAACTAGGCTACAACTATTCTTAAGGCTTCTCTAGGCAGTAACAAAAATAATCATATTTGATACAATACATTTTGACAGAGGACCATTGCCTGTACGCTAGGAGGAGGTGTGCACCTTTTTAAAGAATGTACCATCAAACCAACGGTTGAATCCAAATCCCATAGCCCCGAGGGACGGTCTGAGGAGCACTGTGATTGGCTAGTTGGTTGGTTGCCCGGCATCAGCTGGCGGTTCGTAGTAGCTTATCTAGATAATTGTTTCTCAATTTGGGGTTCGGAGACCCCCAGGGGTTCTAGGGGGTCCCCAGTAAAAGTAGTTGATGTAGCGCCGTCACAATCATTTTGACTATATTATACAATACGTTGGCTACTCAAAAATAGCAGATCTACAAGTCAGTGGAACTATCATTTCTTTAAACAAACATTTGTTAACGTAGCTTCACAGAACAGACAGATTATACATTTGGACAATGTTTAATGAATTCATTTTATATTATCTTTCTTGCTCTTGCATCAGAACGTTCACTTTATGTCAATCGTGACAGCTGCCTAGCAACAACTAGCCAATCGCAGAGCGAGCGTACTCTCAGGCGATGGGATGCAGGCTGTAATGTGTTCCACCCAGCCAGACTGACAGCAGCTGAAGCAGAGAACATACCGATAGATTCCTACCTCTCTCCTCCTTTTTACAACTTCTCATAGAAACAACTAGGCGAATTATGCACTTAAAAGTGTTATAGAAAGATTACAAATGTACCAACAATAACTGCTGTTTTCCCTAAACGCGTTTAATTGGTTCTCTATTCAGAAGTCACGTTTATAGGTCTACCAACTAGCTAGCTGCTTGGCTAACTCCTGTCCTGGTAAGAATGAATCATTGGCCTCCACTTCACAATTAGCTCAACTAGTCATAATGTTAGTTAACTAATATGAGCAATGTGAGCTTTTATAGCCCACGTTATTTTAGTTTTTTTTTTCTGAATAGCAACGTTAATGAAATCAAGTCGGATGGACTGTCAATAATTTGAACTTGAAGCTAACGCCATAGCAACTAGATGGCTTGTAATTCAGAGTAGTAAGTATTGTAATGTGTGTTACCAACTTTGAAACATACTGGTTGTTTGTGAAGGACTAATGTTGACGCAATATGGCTAACCTGACTTACTAGGTGTCGATACACTATGATTATATTAATGTAAACAATGTCTTTTAATAGGATGATGACGTTAGCACACATTTCCTCTGTCTTGATTTAGGCTGTAGGGTAGCTTCAAGCGATTATATCTATCAAAATCATAGCTGTCAGCTGGGTGAAAGTAATGAATTATCTCCCTTCTATATCTCCCTATTATAATTGTGTTTCCTTTGCTTGATGTTCTGTGTAAATAAAGCACATTGAATTGCCTTGTTGAAATGTGCTATACAAATAAAATTGCCTTGCCTTCTACCTTTCACTGTTTCACAGAGGAGACACCCACCCATGTCAGGCTGGAGAGCTCCTCAGATCTAGCTATGTAAGTGTTGCACACACTTGGATTCAGAATTGCCCGTTTTGTTCGACAAACCTTTAAATCTGGACCGAAAGACTGCGGCATCATCTCATCTGCACAGTGCCAGAATTGGCTGGGAAAACGTCAAACCTCTGGCCCAACAACCACCACAGTGCACCTCCTCCTCTCCCCCTGTCTCCCCTAGTCTCTGAAACTGTAGGTTTACTATGCCTCTGGGTCTGGGCAGAAGGAAGAAGGCATCCCCGTTGGTAGAGAACGAGGAAGCGGAGCCGATCCGTGCGGGTCTCAGTGTTGCAGACGGTCTGGATGGAGGTGTGGTCGGCCTGGGAGAGGGTGCCACGCCCGAGGGCCTGCCGCCTCCACATAGCAGTCTGCGACCTCGCCTCATCTTCCACACCCAGCTGGCTCACGGCAGCCCCACGGGCCGCATCGAGGGCTTCAGCAATGTGCGGGAGCTCTACGCCAAAATCGGGGAGGCCTTTGGGATCCCTCCGTCAGAGGTGAGTGTGTGGAGTGTGGTCGTATGGTATTCATTTTTCATATGATCTATATCAATACAAGAACACTCGCCCCAAAACAGGGTTAGGGCAACCTCGGAACGGTAGCCTCCAGGTATTCCTAAACCTCAGTAAAACTATGCCTAAACCTAACCTTATTCCCAAACGTAACCTCAGTAAAACTATTCCAAAACCTAACCTTATTCCTGAACTTAACCTCAGTAAAACGAATACCAGAATACAAGACCTTGACGGCGAGCGGTCCATGAAAAAAATGGGGCGAGTGTTCCGGTTTCCATTCTGTATGTTTGCTTCAGTTGATGTGTTATGGGTTTTTTTTATACGCAGCTCCTAACAACACTTTGATTTCTCTGTGTTCTTCCATTTTCAAGGTTATGTTCTGCACATTGAACACCCACAAGGTGGACATGGAGAAACTGCTGGGAGGTCAAATTGGGCTGGAGGACTTTATTTTTGCCCACATAAAAGGCCAGAAGAAGGAAATCGAGGTTTTTAAAGGGGAAGACGCTCTAGGGTTGACCATCACTGATAACGGAGCTGGCTATGCATTCATTAAGGTGAGCATTATTCAACAGTGCACATTGTTTGTTGCTGGCTCGTGTGGAAGGAAAGCCATTACCTGTGGCAACAGCAGCCAGTGACAGTGACACAGAACCTTATGTGCTATGATTATTTAAAGAGGGCACTAAGTGATGTGTTTATTTTGGCATTTTCAACCGGGCGTCCCCGTTTCGGGTATGTCAATATAGGAAAATGTTTTCAAGAATATTCCCCAAAATTCCAAAATTCCAAAATAACTAAAACTCACAATCACATCGCATCGTCTATTTTCACAACTTTTCACATGTTCACAAGGGCCTACGTGGTTAAAGTTGTTCACAACTAAAAATGAAATTCTTGTCTTTATCTACTCACCCTTATGCCAGTGGAAACATGGATCAATTTGTCCACAAAACAATCACAGAGTTTGTTTGCAGTTTTGTCTTTCAGTCCACTTCCCAAGAGACCACTTTTTTTTTTTTTAAAGATATTTTTGGGGCTTTTCTGCCTATCGATAGTACATAGTGTAGAGAGACAGGGAGAGAGAGACGCTGAGTGACACGCAGCAACGGTCGCCGGGATCGGGATTCAAACCTGCGACGCGCTGTCAGGCTTCAGGTGCCCCAAGAGGGTGAAAATTCACTGATCAAATGTTGAAATATAAGTTGATTCCACTGACAATTGTTTGCTATTTTTGGAAGGAAAGGTCACTGTTGACTTCAGTTGTATTGGAACTTGGAAAAAGCTGCTACTAAACAAAGTTGTTTTGTGAACAAAGACACCCTATAAGTGTTGCCACTGCCATGGGGGTGGGCAAATAATGATGACATAAACATTTTTGAGTTAACTACTCCCTAACCACTTAAATCTTATATACCGTACTATATATACAGTATATCTCCTTTTTTCCCTCTACACCAAATGTTCTTTGTCGAATGTTGACCTGTTTTCAACGTACTACATGCCCAGAATAGAGACGCTAGAGTTCAAGTGGTTAAGCAAGGGATAATTGACAGCGAGCTGGTCATTGTGTGATTAAACCCGACGCGAAGCCCCGCTTATTACACGGCTACTTAAAGGGATATTTCACTTTCAAAAAAATTTTGGGTAATTTTATCGTCTACTCAGGCTTTTGTGAGCCCCCCAGACAGTTTTTAAGTTGCTTGATTCAGTATTTAGATATTTGATAATATTAATTAAATCAAACACGCCCCCTTCCTATACAAACCCATTATAACTTCAAACTCCATTTTTAACATGTTAGATTCATCAAAAACACCGTCCTTGGTTCTGGTGACTCATCCTGCCCTCCTAATACTTTTTTCATTTATTTAATTTCATTGTTTTATTGTATTAAACTTTTTTCATTTTCCAAAAACAATATTAAAAATAAATGAACAAAGTAATTGAAAAAACACGGTCTCCGCATGTATTAGAAGGACAATATCAGTCACCAGAACCAAGGACTGGTGTTTTAGATGAATCTAACATGGTTAAAATGGAGTTTGAAGTTACAATGGGTTTGTATAGGAAGGGGGTGTGTCTGATAAAATGAATATCAAATACTAAATACAGCAACATTAAAAACTGTCCGGGGTGCTCCCAAAAGCCTGAGTAGATGATAAAATGACCCAAGTGAAATATCCCTTTAATAAATGTACCCAAAAGTAACAACAAAACGAAGTATTTCATTGCTTACAGTAATGAAAGTATTACATTAATTTATGCCAGGTGCTGCTGTCCGTCCAGTGCAACTCGGTCGACTCGGAAAACAACAGATCAAAAATGGAATACATTTTTGGTTACTGCAATGTCTATTTCTCGCTTCAAATGTTTTCAAAAATATGCTTGAGTTGAGACCAATGTTTAGCTGTAAATGACATAGTCCGTTTGTTTACATGACTGCCATGTTGGATACAGCACAAAATCGAGCAGCGCAGCAGGTGCTCTGAGCCTTTGATTATTAGACAGCACACCTGTTATTGAGCTCAGCGGTCATTACCCAGAAATAACACACCGCTGAATTCAGTGATCGACCAATCAGAATCAACCAAGCCGTGTAATAATCAATAATACATGAGAGGCGGCTGTTGTATAATGTATATCGTGATTTTATCATGGCCATAGATGATTTTAACACAAAGCGGGAGTGTGTGTGCACCCGTAACCATGGTATAATATCTTTGTTGTAGGGCAGAAAACTGAATGAATGTTGCTAACCAAATCCTCATAGTGTAGCCGAGTGTGATTTGTGATTATACAGCAGAGAACTGTATTCCAATGGGGAGTTCCAATTCAACTGTAAGTTCACATAATGGAGCTCTCTCCTGTTTTAGAGAATCCGAGTGGGCAGTATCATCCACCAGATCCAGGTCATCAATGTGGGCGATATGATCGAGTCCATCAATGGCCATGGCCTGATAGGCTGTCGACACTACGAGGTGGCCAAAATGCTGAAGGAACTGCCCAAGGGGAAGGACTTTACCATCAAACTGGTGGAGCCTCTCAAGGCGTTCGGTAAGTAAGTGCGAGGGGGAATCTCTCTGAGTCGTCTTAACCACTTTAGCACTATTGTCAGATAAGCAGATATGCTATTTTCGAAGAATGTTTAAGAATTTAGAAAAATCTTAGGATGCCAGGGGTGAAAGTGGTTATTAGAGTCACGCTTCTGTCCCTTATTTCTTTTTTAAAAAGCTATAAAATCACTGACCGGTATTTGTCAACAAATGTCAACATTAACCCATTTAGACCTGAGGCCGATTCTAAAAACGCCTTCTAAATCCTGACCTACGTTTTCGGAAAAAAAACTTTTCAGAAAAGGAACCCCTTTTCTGAAAAGGGGTTCCCGCCCTGAAAGGACTTTCTCCCGTCCTTACAAAAGGACGTCCCGTCCTTACAAAAGTTACAAAAAGGGTTTCCCCCCCACAATGGGTTAATAACATTTCAAAAAATGTATGAGGCTTGGAACGTGACAGTGCTATAGGGCAGGGGTCTTCAATTATTTTCAGGCCATTAGCCCCTTAGCTGAGAGAGAGAGAAATGAAGCAGGGACCCCCCCCACTACATTTGTATAGATTCTAATTTTTCATAGATTTCGTGGATAGTTTCATAGACTTGTTCAACAGCCCTAACGTCTGTGTTGTGTAAATGTATGTTTTTGAGCGGTGTAGCCGCTCCTATAAGTGGGTTTGGGACCGTTGTGAAAGTGGTTATTATTTCACCGTCGTGAAATTCTCCGTCGTGAAAATTTGTCTATGTAATTAATAACCTATAAATAGCACCACGCACTTCAAAAAAATTACTTTTTTTTAAAGTCAGCTTCCATTACTGTGATGACCACTGTTGTTTTTAAATAACACCGCTCACTTCACACTGGGGGTGATTTTTTGTTTGTTAATACAGATTATCTGTTAATATGTCGGATGGATTCATGTTGATGTGTATTATCAGACATTTAACCACTCAATACTTAGTTAAAATTTACCTTTGGCTCTGTACGTGGTCTGCTCTTCTCCCTCTACACAAAACCTCTGTGCCAAAAATAACCGATCTGTGAGCTTGTAGATCGGCTATTTTTGGCTAATGTTCCCCTCAGAATACGGATGCAGGTCTTCTGAGCTGACGCATCTGTGTTGTTTTATAGACATGATCGGCCAGAGGTCTGGAGGCTCCAGGGCGGGATCAGGCGTTCAGCTAGGGACAGGCAGGGGAACGCTGCGCCTCCGCTCCAAGGGTCCCGCCACTGTGGAGGAGTTGGTGAGTGTGTGCCAAGGCTTATTATTCTGTTGTGAAGTGATGATCGGCCAATATATGCCATTTTACTTTATATTGTATCTGAGTTTTTTTTTCTTTTCCTTTTCTCTAGCCCTCTGCATTCGAGGAGAAAGCCATTGAAAAAGTGGACGACCTCCTGGAGAGCTATATGGGCATCAGAGACAGTGAGCTTGGTAAGTCTGTATGTGTGTGACACTGTTGATCACTGTTTTCTTGTATTTTTGTGGGTCGCGAGTAAATATTTCCTTTTTCCCGTTTCGTACATTTAAAACATTTTATGTATATTATTACAAAAGATTGAAAAAAATGTAAACAAAACAATTACAACTTTTCATCAATAAGTAGGCCTAAGTAGTAAGAAATCTAATTTCCATACTACTTCTATCTTCTTTCTAACTTTAAAGCAAAAAAGTACTTATTTTCTATCAATTACACACCCCATGAAGCCTTGAATTCATGGAGATGTTTTTGTTTTTGTCGCATTCCTGACCAATAATTTGACCAGCGTAGTCTCCAGTTGGATGCAGGTCATCAAATTATTGGCTTAGGAATGCGTCAAAAACTAAAAAATCTCCATGAATTCAAGGCTACATGGGGTGTGTAATTGATAGAAAATAAGTCCTTTTTTGGGTGAACTACTTACTCCTTTAAGAAGTAGTGAAAATAGCAGATCTACAAGCTCACTTGTGAGCTTGTAGATCTGCTATTTTCACTAGTTTGGGTCCCGGTCAAGCGTGTAATTTCTCTTTTGGGTCTTGAGCTGGGAGCCACTGCTGTAGATCACTAGAAAGAAAATTATGACTCTTAACAAGCACAATTTCATTATGCTTTGGCTTCATGTTCTTTGGCCTGTTTCCCTGTCTTGTCTCTCTGCCAGCGGCCACCATGGTTGAGCTCGGGAAGGACAAAAAGAACCCTGATGAATTTGCAGAGGCTCTAGACGAGACCCTGGGAGACTTTGCCTTCCCGGATGAATTTGTCTTTGATGTGTGGGGTGCCATTGGCGACGCCAAGGTCGGGCGAGTGTAACCACAGAAACTAGACAAGGGACGTGGAACTCTGTGTGAGTGTGTGTGCGTCCGTCCGTGCACACTCACAACAAACAGCACTACTACTAAGAATCACTACACTACACTACCGCCATGAGTTGCTTTTGTCCCAGTGCACTCCTACCAGTTTTGTTTTTTTAATAGATCGTACTCTTCTTGAGACTCTTCTATGAGACAGGGGATATAGCCTTTTTTTTATGGGAGAAGCTGACTGCGACCACCAGAAGGAACAGTAAGACAGACAGTTCAGTGCAAAAGACTTAAGGTATGTTCAGGCATTACGTGCTATTACATGTCTTCAGGTTTTTTTTCCAGGAATTCCTCTTGACCACGTCACGTGGACCTGCATGTTTTATGTTCTAGTTGTCCGCCGTGGAACAAATAGAGCACAAGTCTCAAATGTGAGTGAACTGAGGGGACCATGGCTTACACACGAAGCAAATCTTTGATATTTAGTATTAGGAAAAAAATGAAAAGGTTTTCCACATTGCACTGTTGCACTGCGCTGTAAAAAGAAACACTGTACTTAATCTAGACCAGTGGTTCTCAACCTGTGGGTCGGGAGCCCCAGGGGGGGTCCCCACATGATTTTGAGGGGGTTCCAAGATGACAATGAAGTGATAATTTAAGGACTTTTAAGATCTTTTTAATACCTCAATAAAAAAGAAAGAAAAGTAAAAAGACCATTGCTGCATCAAAAGTAATCAACAAACTATACTATAAGAACTGGTCAAAACAATGGCCAAATGGTCAAATAAATAACAAAGAAAGAGGCAAACATTTTGAAAATAGCTGATCTACAAGCTTGTAGATCTGCTATTTTCACAATATTTATCTGTGGAACCCGAGTCAAACAAAATTCGATGCCTCAACTCTTACAATTCCAAGTGCTTATCAGGTTGGGTGGGGGGTCCCCAGTACAAATAGGATTCTTTTGGGGGTCACGGCCTGAAAAGTTTGAGAACCACTGACCTGGACGGCAAAGCACAGCTACTGCACATTACAAGAGGTCGGCATGGACTGTGCTGTGCAGAGGTGTGGATACAGTGTGTCCGATGTCCACAGTTACAGTGTCGTCCTGGACCACTCCGTGCTACAGTTATGGATCAAGAGTCTTATAAAAGCATGTGCTATTATGTTTTTGTCGTCATAATGAGGTCTGTTGGTTTTTACTTTGAGGTCAATGAGCTGTTGTGATGTGAAAGATCATAGTAAGTTGTAGGTCAGCAAAATCAATGGTGATTATTCACTATTAACACTCCATGCTGCAATGAAGCTAAATCATAGACAGCAGCATGAGCATATTCAGTCTTTAGTTTTTACAGAAATGAGCAAGTCAGTATTAAGAAAATCAGTGTTATATTTCCTTTATTGAAAGGGTATCCCATGGTTTTATGTGAACAAAATGTAGAATGATGCCGATTGTGGTTTTGTGCGGAACTGTTTTTAGTGTTTTTGCAATATTTTTTTATATGAAATGATGTAATGTTTAGTTTGTTTTTATAAAACCAGAGGAGGGTTGTATAACGGCAGGGGAGTGTCATGTGTTTGAATATGTTTTGTTTTAAAGCTTTGCGGAGCGCAGGAGACAAGATCATCATGAGATGGAACCAAGTAATGTTAGATGTGTAAAACAACAGTGGATCACTTAAGAAATGAAGGAAAGAATCTTCCTTTTACTCTATCCTTCTTATGCAATATATATATATTGTAAAAAAATAAACCGGTAAACAATCTGTGCATGATGCTGGAGTCATCAACAACACTATTATTATAGAATGAAAAACCATTTAGATCTTGTGTAAACGTGAATCGTGGTTTTGACGGGGAGTAAAACACATGCAGTAACTGTATTGAATTGAATTCCTTAGGCAAACACAACTAAGTATTGTCAAAACAAAATGTTTGCATACCTTTTGTTGGTGACATCTTTCAGTATCCTCAATGTATCCAAGTGTATGAAGAAATTCTGTAGTTATTGGATTGTTTTTGTTCTTTAATGCTGATGAATATGTAGATGGGATATGTCTTGAGAGACGGATGCTAGAACACTTAACACCGACGAGAAACACGTTATTTTGACTGCTTTCTGTTGCACTGTTGTCAATATCCGTATATGACAATACTAATGACATTGATCAAGGAATTTCTTGTCTCTTTGTTCTTTGTTACATGGTACATTTTGCAACGTGCAGCGTGAGCACATTCTGAAATATCCCATTTGAAAACTTAAGTGGGTTTGGACCAGTGGTGGAAAAAGTACTCAAATCTTTTACTCAAGTAAAAGTATCAATTCTCTGTTACTTTACTCTGCAAAAGTCCGGAATTGAAAGTTTACTTTTAATTCAAAAGTACAAAAGTATTGGTATCAAAATGCACTCATTGTGCAGAATGTCCCATTTCACAAGTTCAAAATGTATACGCATCTTTTGAAAATGGCAGATCTACAAGCTCACAATGCGTTGCGGCGCGACGCATTGTGAGCTTGTAGATCGGATATTTTCAAATGGCGGAAATATATATATATAGGGCTGAAGTGGAAAACATTTTTTGTGATAATCTAAATCTGAAAAGTAACTAGTAACTAAAGCTGTCAAATAATTGTAATTGACTAAAAAGTAAAATGTGTGAGATGTAGTCGAGTAAAAGTATTGAAAATACTGAAAGTAAAAGATACCTCAAAATTGTACTTAAGTACAGTACTTGAGTAAATGTACTTGGTTACTTTACACGACTCACTGGTTTGTACTACAGTATGTGGTAGCTGAGAATGAGGTGCGTTCAGGTCAGCTGAGTGTTTTCCACCAGGCTAACTCAATTCTCCCTCACCTTGCCTAATGGAAACAGAAACCTTACCTCCCGGACTGTCTCCTATCATTCATAGAACACCACCCCGAGTGTGTTTGTGTGCTACTGGATTCTGGATACTTATCAGAATCCTTTGTGCTCCTGAAATATATATGACTTCTAACTAGACGACAGTTAAATCACTCACTTCTAGTGTCGACGGGGCATCTGCGATACCGTAATACGATATACTGTAGTACACTTGATATGCTTAGCATGTCGCACCCAGAACGAAGGTCACTGATCGGTCTCGTGCTTCACCAGCGACTCTCAATCAGATTCCGTAGGCCTTTGAGGTGTACATTCGGCTGCAAAGCATTTTTAATTCAAATAATTGTTTTGTTACATTCACTTAGTTAATACTACTGACATAGTTGTTTAACCCATTAAAACCGGGAAAGCATCTGTCATTTTAGTTTTAATGTTGACTGCTGACTACTGGACTCTGACAAGGCTTATTATGAGCTGAGAGGAGGCAACACATCCCCTATTTACTAGAGCTCAGGTAAACCTGTTCTTCAAGTCTTTGTTGATCAATATCCTCTGTCCTTTACATACTGCAGTCAATTTGCTTTTCACTCACACAGCAGTCCAGTCTCTTACCCTTCATTTCGAGGAGCAAAAGATTGCACGTTCTGCAGTGCCCTTGAAACTTCCAACAGGAACCCAGCCATGCATGCGTTGCGCCCACGTGCGTCCTCCCAGCCCGGGAAACCTTCCTTCCTCCAGAGTGCCAAGATAGCTGCGGTCCTCCGTCCGCGGGCTGTTTCCTCGCGCTCGGGCTCCGTGCTGGAAGACGAGCTGTCCTGCCCCATCTGCTGCGAGATCTTCAAGGACCCTGTGGTGCTGAAATGCAGCCACAGCTTCTGCCGTGCCTGCCTGCAGCAGTTCTGGAACAAAAAGAAGGCCAGGAGAGAGTGTCCCGTCTGCAGGAGAAAATGCTCCCTGACGGAGCCCACGGTCAGCCTGGCCCTGAAGAACGTGTCCGACACCTTCCTGAAGGAGCAGGAGCGGCAGGCGGCCACGGGCGGCGCGGGCACGGCAAGCGGGTACTACGCGGGCATGACGGGGGACCAAGCAGAGGTGAGGTGCCTCACACACGGGGAGGTTCTCAAGCTCTTCTGCCTGGACGACTCGGAGGTTCTCTGCCTGGTGTGTCACACCTCCAAGAGACACCAGGGCCACAGGGTGTGTCCCTTGGAAGAGGGAGCTCACGACCTCAAGGTGAGGTTCTCTGCCGCTCGTTCCACAGAGGGCTTTATTCTACCGCGTTGCTCTCTGCCAGGAGACGTCTGTAAGCGGGTCTGTGTGTGTGTGTATCTGTCTGGAGGTAATCTCGCGAACTGCTTCTTGTGCATATTGCTAGTAGGCCACAGAAGAACTACCTCCACAATGTCTTCTTGTTTCTATATTCAGGCTCTGATTGGTATGCAACCTTTGTCCAAATTTGGAGTCAAAAGATATACAGTATTATGTCATAGACCACTGACATGGTGTAGATCAGGGGTTTGCAACTTTTTCACCCCAAAAAATAATCATATTTGAACTGGGGACCCCCACCCTGACAAGTACTTGGAAATGTAGTAGTTGAGGCATTACATTTAGTTTGACTCTGATAAATATTGTGAAAATATCTGATACAATCTCACAACGCCTTGCGTTGTGAGGCATTGTGAGCTTGTAGATCAGCTATTTTCATATTTTTGTCTCTTTCCTTTATTTGACAATTTGGCCAATGTTTGACCAGTTTTTAAAGTGTAGTTTGTTGATTATTTTTGACGCAATAATGGTCTTTTTCTCTTCTTTCTTTTTGAGGTATTAAAAATGTCTTTTATTTTTAGATTATGGAAATGTTTTGAAAATACATTGTAAAAAATGTCTCTGACCCCTGGATAACTTTCAAAATTGTCTTTAGATGTTGCTTTAAAAAAAAAAAAGATTTCTCCCTCTCTCTGTGTCTCTCTCTCCCTCCCTCTCTGTCTCTCTCTCTCTCCCTCTCTCATTCTCTCCGTCTGGATCCTTCTAGGAGGAATTGAAGAAGGAGCTGATTCCTTTGAAGAAAACTATGCGAAGCCTGTATGAGGGCAAGCAGGAGTGTGATGACACAACGGTTCACATGAAGGTATCAATAAACAAGTACTATTGTAGAATCCCAGCGTCTATCAGCTCTCTGACATTAAGGCACACACCCTGTTGGTGAATAAACACTTCGAGGAATGTGTTTGCAAAGCTCCACCCAGTTTGTTTTCAGGAGAAACGTTATTTGATTATGTGACATGGTGGTGTATTGTCTCTGTGCGTAAGCGGAACAATGCACAGCTCTGTTGTGAATTAACCCATTAAGACCCGAGGCCGATTTCTAAATCCCTAAACTGATTTCTGAAAAAAGACATATGTTGGCTATATCAGTGGCTCTCAAACCTTTTCATGTCAAGGACCACCCAAAATTACATGTATTTGGCCCCCATCTCAAAATATTTTGTTCCAGGGACCTCCAGAAGCAAAGATTTGAGTTTTTTTTAAATTTTTCGTTTTAAAAAATATATATATTCAAAGATTTGCAAATGTGCATGATTTAAAAAAAAAAGCAAGCTAGATTTTAGCTATATATATAATATAGCAACATTGGTTGGCTATTCAAAAATAGCAGATATACAAGCTCATAGTGCGTCACTTTGTGCTGTGCTACAAGCTTGTAAATTTGCTATTCTTTATATAGCCAAAGTATAAAATATGTTTAAAGTGGTTAAAATGACACAGATGCTTTCCCGGTTTTAATGAAATACTGGTTTGGGTGATATACTGATTTTATATACCTACTGCTTTTCTACAGTATATGCTGGATATGTTTTCAACCTGGGCAAGAAGCATTTCTGCTAATTTTCAATCATGCACCTCATGTATATGCCGGTCTTTGTATGTTTTTATTTGACTGTGCCTTCCTGCTATTTTTGTTCCTTTATTCTCGCCTTTTCCCTATTCTAACTCGTCCTGTAACTGGAAAAAGCAATTACAAGTATCAATGCAATGTAGAAACACTCTGTTACAAGTAAAAGTCTGGTAATCAAAATGTACTCACGTAAAGTACAAAAGTATTGGCATAAAAATATACTTAAAGTACCAAAAGTAAAAGTACTCATTATGCAGAATGTCCCATTTCACAAGTTATAATAATGCCTAAAATGTATTAAAATCTTTAGAAAATAGCAGATCTACAAGCTCACAACGCGTCGTGAGTTTGTAGATCGGCTATTTTCAAATAGCCAAAGTTTAAATAGGGGATGAATGGGTTAATTTTGTAATTTGTTTTGTAATACTAATTCAAATCTACAAAGTAACTTAGTAACTAAAGTTGTCAAATAATTGTAGTGGAGTAAAAAGTACAATATTTGCCTCTGAGATGTAGTGGAGTAGAAGTAAAAGCATTGAAAATTGGAAACACTCCAGTAAAGTAATAACTCCTCAAAATTGTACTGAAATACAGTACTTGAGTTAATGTACTTAGTTACCTTTCCACAACTGGTTGAGAGCTTGCATTGTTTACGCTGATCTGTAATCGTGTGATGTGACACTGAAGCTGATATTTGTGTGTCATTTAGAACCAGACGCAGGCTACAGAGATGCAGATAAAAGAGGAGATCGAACAGCTCCGGCAGTTCCTCCAGAAGGAGGAGACGGCGCGGCTGGCCGCCCTGAGGGAAGAAGACGAGGAGAAGAAACAACAAATGAAGAAGAAGACCGACAGCATCACCAAAGACATCCTCACGTTCTCTCACGCCATCATCGCCATCGAGAACGAAATTGCATCCGACGATGCTCAGTTCCTTCAGGTAAGGTGCGCTTTTGGTTAAATGTTTACATTTTAAAGGGGGTGTTAGTGAAATTGTTTTGTTAAAGTAAGTGTTAACTCATTCACTGCCAAGAACGACTTACACAACTTGTTTCCCATAGGCCCAGACTGTAGCTCTATATTCTGATAGTAATCATGGCTATGGAGTGTGTGTTCAGTAACAGGGGTCTTCCTGTATCTCCAGCTCTTTAGTAAACAGAAAAATACATTTGCAGGTCAGGGTATCAACTCATACAGGATACAAAATAAACAATTGGAAGTGATGAAACAAAGAACATTTATTGACGGTTTACCAAAGAGCTGGAGAGATGGGGAGACCCCTGTTACCGAACAAACACTATCTACTTGTATAGCAATGATTACTATCGACATGTAGATTTAACTTTTTAACAAAAATATCACTTATACCACCTTTAATAGTGTTTCTCCTTGTTGATTTACATCTGACCACACAAATGCTCCTTTCTGATTTCAGAACTATAACAATATCAAGAAGAGGTAAGTTCTTTTGTATCTTCTTCTCCCACTACCATTTAATACAAACTTCCAAGACTACGCTGCAAAATCCAGAGTGTTTATGGTAAAAATGGACCCCCAGAATGATTTAGCTGAGTACCCATGCGGCTGACGCCCCTGTGTGGGATGTTATTTCCACAGAGCACAGATCACTCCAAAGGAACCAGAAAAGCTACCTGAAGTTCTTATAGACGTGGCCAAACACATCAGCTCCTTAAAATACCAGATCTGGGAGAAGATGGTGGACCTTGTTCAATACAGTAAGCAGAACCCCCCCTACTCTATGTAATCGGTGATAATAATGTTGTTGTTTTTTTAAATATATTTACATCAGTGGTTCTCAACATTACATAGAACCACAGCTCTATGTAATGGCTGATATAAACAATGTTGTTGTTTTTTTTACTATGTAAAAGAACATTTCAGGGTTATTCTAACAACGTCTCTGTCTCCCCTCTCCATTCAGCGCCAGTCTGCTTGGATCCCAACACGGCGTACTCGTGGCTGTCCCTGTCCAAAGACCTGACCGCCGTGGCCAACAGCGGCTCCGTCCGGCAGCTTCCGGACAACCCGGAGCGCTTCGGACACTTTGTGTTTGTGCTGGGCTCCGAGGGCTTCACCACGGGCCGCCACGCCTGGGAGGTGGACGTGGGCGACAAGGAGGACTGGATGCTGGGGGTGGTCAAGGGGTCCATCAGCAGGAAGGGCCGCATCTCTGGATGTCCGGAAGGAGGGTTCTGGATGATCACCCACTGCGAGGGCGAGTATTCGGCCATGACTCGGCCCAGCACCCCTCTGGAGCTGGAGGGGGAGCTGACCAGGGTGAGGGTGCAGCTGGACTATGACTCTGGAGAGGTCACCTTCTCCAACCCGATCAGCATGACCCACATCTACACCTTTCACGATTTCTTCACCGAGAAGATGTTCCCCTTCTTCTGCCCGGGAGCCAACATAAATGGGAACAACCCTGCCCCCCTTAGGATCTGCCCTGCTAAAGTGGCTGTATGGAATAGTGCCACCTGGTGAAATGGATGGATTTAGCAAGGCAGTACTTGTATATTAAATGAACTTTAATGTTTGTATTTGGTGTGTTTTAATCAGTCACACAACACATCTTCATAAAGAAAAAAATAACTTGATCTTGAACCAGAAGTAATCAGAAGTACACCGTTTTTCTTGTTTAACTGCAGTTATAATAAACTTTATCTATATAGCACTTTACATGACATGAAATGCAGCCTAAAGTGCTTTACATAAAAAAGATCCACAATAGAAAAATGCAAGCAAAAGAAAAATAACACAATATTAAACAAGATAAAAAACATTAAGATCAAAAATATGACCAAGAAAACATTAAAATGAGGAAAGATCAAATGAAAACGATACAAGAAAATAGCAAGAACAGAACAAAGACCCAGACCCAGAATAAAAAAGTGGGTATTGAGCTTGCTTTTAAAGCTATCTTGTTCAGGCCAGCACTAGATGACCTAAGGAGACGGGTTGGAACATATTTGGACAGGCAATCAGAAAGGTATGAGGGTGCTAAGCAATTAAGTGCCTTAAAAACTATTCAAATGTTTTTAAAGTCAATCCTAAAAGTTACCGGGAGCCAGTGCAAAGATGCTAAAACTGGAGTGATATGTTCTCTCATCTTGGTTTTTGTTAACAGTCTGGCTGCCTGTCTGTCGGTGCTTTTCTTAGGAAGGCCAGAAAAAAAGTGCATTACAGTGGTCGAGCCGTGAGAAGACGAAAGCGTGGATTAGTGTTTTTGCAGTTGATGAAGTACAGAGTGACTGTGTGTCTACCAGGGTACGGGCTTCCCCTGGTAATCCAGGAAGGCTCCATTCTGCTTGTCAGTCAGGGAATCCATCACACGGAGCATCCCCTCCACACTCTCTGGAGGGTCAATTTGTGCCTGGTGGTCACAAACACACACTTAGCGTTTAACATTTCATTGCTGTTGGGCAGAAACCTCCTAGCTCCATATTCTAACTTTTTGTGTTTTTTCATATAATGCCCTACCTTGATCACACTACAGCGTCACACAAAAGCATCAACTGTAGCAGATCCACAAGCTTGAAACGTGGAGAAAAACTACACGTTTTGAGCTTGAATCCTTGAAAAGTAACAGTTTTGGACTTATATATTACACTGTAGATTGATTCTCTACTCTCCCAGTCATCCAGCCAATCATGTTTCCAGCAGCTACAGATCAGCTGGAGTCTTGGCCCTGCAATAACATCATAATGGCTGGAATTGCTCCAGATTATTGTTCCCATTACTGTATGTATCATGCATGTCAACATGTGAATTACGTTCTTTGGGAAATTAATAAAGTTACTTTTAAATGAATTTTCATTCGTTTGTTTACGGATTCTAATTGGTATGTATTGTAATCTATTTTATTTCCTGACCTCGATGTCAGTGGCATCGGCTTCATTTGCCACACTTCCGCCCATCTCGGTGCGCACCCAGCCAGGGTGCAGGCCTGCAAACAGGATCCCATCTTTCCTGAACTCCTCTGAGCAACACAGCATCAGCATGTTCAGCCCCGCCTGGTGGTTACAGGAGAGACCAAGGGAAGGAAAGGGAAAGGAAAGGTGTGACAGGAAAAATAAAAGGCCAGTCAGGACATTAGAGGTGATGGTTCACCAGTTCCTCTGTCACATGTTTAACTACTTAAATCCTATACACTTCCTTATACAATTTACAATTTAGGAGACGCTCTTAATCCAGAGCGATTTACAGTAAGCAAGGAAAACACGAGGTAATACATAAAATGCATAGAAATAGTAATCTAGGATCACAGGTAAACCAAGAACCTATCATCGGTCTAAAAAGTATAATGTCAAAAAATCAATCTGTGCGTTGAAACTATGCATACTAGGATGCCAGGTATACAAATTACCTGGCATCTGCCTACATAACATGCTATCTAAATTACATTTTAGCCTTTGCATAAGCCTGCAAGGTCGTCAAGGCTAGGGCAAGTGCTACGGCCTGGAGTGGAGTCTGAAGAGGTGAGTCTTCAGATTACATAGAATATACAAAATAGCAAAAATAGCTGATCTGCAAGCGAGCTTACAGCTCACGGCAGTTTCTACAGTGTGTGTTGTATGCATTAGGAAATTAAATGGTCTGTTAGTTTGTCTGTCTCCACCTTGCTGATTCGGTAGGACAAAGCAGGGGCGATGGAGTATGAAGCTGCCAGAGCTGCCATGGAGGCCATTACTGTGGTGATGTTGATGACGGCCGCTTTGCAGCAAGACATCCCAGGTGCTCCGCTGGCCCTCGCCGCTGTCTGCAGAAGAGGCAGGAACTCCTAATGACGACCGAAGGGGGAGAGAGAGGCCATGATGAAACTTCTGTCGATGGAAGTCCAACTTCCTTGCAGAATTACTTCTAAACTTCCAGTGGATTCTAGAATGAGCATAGAAAATTATTTTTCTTCTATAGGACATGGTTGGAGTTTTGCAAACACATTCCTCGAAGTATTTATTCACCAACAGGGTGTGTCTCAATGTCAGAGCTGATAGGGCTGGGCCGCTGGGCGATATGGACAAAATCAAATATAATATTTTTGACCAAATACCTCAATAAAGATGTTGTGATGACAATATCATATTGTAAAACCAAGAAAAGATACCACTCACCATATTACGATAACCAAAATCTAGTTTTATATCATATCGATATTATATCGATATATTTCCCAACCCTAATACCAACTAACTTATGTATTACTTGTGCTTACTTGTGCATGACATGTTTACAGTATGTACACATTTTTGTTAGAAGGCTCGTCTTGGCACATCCTCTGCCCTTACTTTAGTCGCATTCATAGGGCCCATAATGTTGGTGTTGAATGCAGCTTGCATGTCCTCTGGGCTGGTGGTCATCAAGTTGCTCTGGGCAAGGACCCCTGCATTGTTGACCAGCAGATTGAGACCACCTGTCCCCACCAGAGAGCCTACCTGCTGGGCAGACTGCTTTATGCTAGAGAGGTCAGTGACATCTGAGAGACAGTGAGAGAGAACAGAGCAGCAGTCAATACCAGACACTCACCATACTCATCAGAACACTGGGTTTCTTATACCCACTAGTGTAGCGCATGGCTGGTCCCACAGGGGGTTTGACAGAAGGGCTATTGAAAGATTTAATGGGACCATAACAGAGAGGGGAACAGAGCTCTTATACCAAGACGGATGACAGTGATGACGTTAGGGTGCTTCTTTGCCAGGGCTTGCAAGGCCTGTAAACACACAGGAGAAATGGTTTTGGTATCGGCACTCTGACAGATTTTTGTATAAATGGACAATTCTCACCTCACTTCTGGGTCCAGCTGGGTCCCTGCAACAGGCAAATAACTTTTGGATTGGACGCTTGGTTTCCACCATTTGCTTGACCATCTCCAGGCCTAAACCTCGGTTAGCTCCCGTGATAAGCACACTGTATGTTTTAGCAGCCATTTCCCCTGTCTCAGATTTACCCAGTTTCTGCATCTCAGGCAAAGTCCCTCTCTTTTGTTAGATGTTTATCTTAGGGGCTGGTCAGGCCACACCCTCCAGTTTTGGGCAAGCTCTTTTTATGTTTGCGCACATACCGGTTACACAGAGAAATGTACAGTCATACAGGGTGAAATATGAAGCCACTTGGAAATGATTATGATTCATTTTGTCAAAGTGGCCTATTTACATAGGAGATTAAAGCAACATCTAACGAAATTGCTTTTACTACCAATATCATGTTCTTAAAATTGAACAAGATGTGTCTATTATTATCTATTAATATTATAATGTATTAATAATCTCATTGTGGGCATATTCTGAGCATAACAAACTGCAAAAATAAGTGAAATGTGAAATTAGGAGAGCTAAACGGATGCAAAAAGACAAAATAGAAGACAATCTTAATAGCAATAATCTTGGCATTAGATGGTTTTAACTCTGACAAGTCATTGGCTCAAGTCACACTGAGTTACAGATTATATGTTTGTTCTGTGATGAATATGATCAACTGTTAGCCTTTCTAACTCATCTACCCTTATTACAGTGATGATCAACGTACTGGTTAACACTTTGAAGCACTGCAAACACAAGACAACCCAGATCAGTGGTTCCCAAACTGGGGGTAACTCGGGACCATTCAGAAATGGGGGAATCCTCCCCTCCCTCTAAATTCAATAAAGCTAAGATTGCTATGATGCTATTAACTACAATTAACAAAACTACCATAAAGAACATAAAGTAAAGAAGCCTAAAATGATTATGTCGACCTTAAGTTTAAAAATAAGGATTTCAACCAGCAGGGACATTAGCTGGTATTATTATTATTATTATTATTATTATTATTATTATATAAATGCATTTGACTACAAAAGGCAAAAAGTCACGTAACTATCAAGTATTTTGGTCTCATGTTGTTGCCGCGACACCTGCTGGCTGAAAAAAGTCAATGTAGGGCTTTATAAACACTGACAACATAATTATTCACATTCATTTTTATTGTGTATTATGTAGATAAATTACTGATAGCATTCTTTCTCTGTTGGTGGGGAAGTGTAAGGTTTGTGCGTGATGAATCTAAAACTTGCCTTACTTTAGGAAGGGGGGAAACAATAATTGACAATTATGAATTATGAATTGCACTTCATAAACTTACAATATCACTGGTGTTCACCGTTCACTTAGGCTACGGGGTTGGGAAAAGCCATCTAAAACTTAAAATGCAATCAAAAATCCATAATTCAAGTTGCACAAAGATGTGTCTTTTCAACAGACGTCTCTACGCACATGTTAGGGACCAAAAAAAGTGTCACTACAAAGTACTACCAATCAACTCTAAATTGCCTGAAACGTAGGCCTACTCCTAACAGGTTTTCGGGGGGGCGATTTTGGCCTCCACACTTAGTGATTTTTTCGGATTTAAAGGGATATTTCACTTTAAAAAAAACTTTTGGTCATTTTATGGTCTACTCAGGCTTTTGTGAACCCCCCAGACAGTTTTTAAGTTGCTTGATTCAGTATTTAGATATTTGATATTCATTTTGCCAGCCACGCCCCCTTCCTATACAAACCCATTGTAACTTCAAACTCTATTTTTAACCCGTTTAACCATCAAAAACACCCGTCCTTGGTTGTGGTGACTCACCCTGCCCTCCTAATGCATGAGAGGGCCGTGTTTTTTTGATAACTTTTTTCATTTATTTTTAATATTTTTTTTTTGTATTTAATTTTTTCATTTTTCAAAAAAAATAAATAAAAATAAATGAAAAAAGTCATCAAAAAAACACGGCCCTCTCATGCATTAGGAGGGCAGGGTGAGTCACCAGAACCAAGGACGGGTGTTTTTGATGGTTAAACGGGTTAAAAATTGAGTTTGAAGTTACAATGGGTTTGTATAGGAAGGGGGCGTGGCTGATAAAATGAATATCAAATATCTAAATACTGAATCAAGCAACTTAAAAACTGTCTGGGGGGTTCACAAGGGCCTGAGTAGACCATAAAATGACCAAAAGTTTTTTTGAAAGTGAAATATCCCTTTAACTTCGTTTTGGTAGTGACACCATTGTGTCACTACCGAAACGGAAAAAAAATTACGAAGTCCAGAGCTCGATGAATGTTAGGGACCAAAAAAAAAGTCACTACCAATCAACTTTAAATTGCCTGAAACGTACTGTACCCCTAACAGGTTTTTGGGGGAACAATTTTTTTTTAGTTTCGGTAGTGACACCATTGTGTCACTACCGAAACGGAAAAAAAATCACTAAGTCCAGAGCTCGATGAATGTTAGGGACAAAAAAAAAAGTCACTACCAATCAACTTTAAATTGCCTGACACGTACTCCTAACAGGTTTTTTCGGGGAACAATTTTTTTTTCGTTTCGGTAGTGAGTGTGACACCATTGTGTCACTACCGAAACGGAAAAAAAATTACTAAGTCCAGAGCTCGATGAATGTTAGGGACCAAAAAAAAAGTCACTACCAATCAACTTTAAATTGCCAGATTTAAAGTTGAATTTTTATTTCGTTTCGGTAGTGACACCATTGTGTCACTACCGAAACGGGACCAATTTTTTTTTGGCCTCCACACTTAGTGATTTTTTCGGATTTAACTTCGTTTCGGTAGTGACACAATGGTGTCACTACCGAAACGAAAAAAAAATTACTAAGTCCAGAGCTCGATGAATGTTAGGGACCAAAAAAAAAGTCGGTAGCACTTTACAATAATGACCCGTTATAAAGCATTTATAAACGTTTATAAGTAGTTTGTAAACTATTAACAAATCATTAACAACCTGTTTGTTGACATTCGTAAATGATTACTAAAACCTTTATAACTACAGTTACAAATCATTTGTAAAGTATTAGTAAGTAGTGAACTATTCATGAATAAGCCATTTATATACATCTTTAAAAGATTATTATATCATTTGTAACGACCCATTCTAAAGCATTTATAAACGTTTATAAGCAGTTTGTAGACTATTAACAAATCATTAACAACCTGTTTATTGACATTCGTAAATGATTACTAAAACCTTTATAACTACGGTTACAAATCATCTATAAAGGTATTAGTAACTATTCATGAATAAGCCATGTATAATACATCTGTAAATGATTATTAAATCATTTGTAACTGATGTTACATAATATATACAAGCTATTGGTAGCTTGTTCATGTTTAACATATGCTTTGTTAAACATTCCTAAAGTATCTATAAATCCTTAGTACATGTTATTATGTGCCCTATAGTAAAGTGAAGACAGTTCATCATTTACAACTGTCTGTTAATGTGTTTGTTCATGTTTAACATGCTTTGTAAAAGATTCCTAAAATATCTATAAATCCTTTGTCCATGTTATTATGTGCCCTACAGTAAAGTGAAGACAGTTCATCATTTATGACTGTCTGTTAATGTGGACTTTCTCCTTACCTGTTGCAAACTACCTGGCTTTCATGAATGCAGACACCAAACAATTACTAGAATTATCATTCATGTTAAGCAAATGATGCGTAAGACATTCGTAAAGAGTATGTAAACCATTTGTGGTGTTAGGGACCAAAAAAGTCACTACAAAGCACTACCAATCAACTCTAAATTGCCTGAAACGTACTCCTAACAGGTTTTTGGGGGGACGATTTTGGCCTCCACACTTAGTGATTATTTCGGATTTAACTTTCGTTTCGGTGGTGACCAACTTTCGTTTCGGTAGTTTGATTACAAAATGTCAGTTGTGTAAAAAATAATCTGACTATACTAAGTTGTTATTTGTTTGTTTAAGTCAGGCTATACTCTACTCAGAGTCATAAGTTTACAAAATGTACTAAAGTACAGTGAACGTCTGTGCGGTTTGTTTTCATCACTGAAAATAACGTACATGTAAACTGATGTCATGTGCAGTTGGGGTGAAGAAACACAACCATTTCCCTCCTAATAATACCTATTTGATTTGACATCCTGACTTGTTGCTGTAGCTGAGGCTTGAACCTGTTACCTGCGGCTCACTAGTCAGTGACTCTATCCATTCACCTACAGCTCTTTCCTTGGAATCTGCGGTTCTGAAACGCTTTGTTGTCAACCCCCCAAATTGACATGTATTTGGGCAGTGGACCCCAATGTGAAAAGATGTAGTGTCAGGGCCCCCCATGAAAAAGATTTATATTTATGCTGTAACACATTATTTTAAAGTTATTTGTCTTGTTTGTTGTTCAAGTCAAAGCACCAGGAAGGCTGTACTTGTCAGCCATCTGTTGGCTCAATGGGTTGAGACGCAGTATTCATGATCCAGAGGCCATGAGTTCAAATCCCATTGATGTCTTTCCTATGATTCTTTCCTTTGCAGACTGGCTTCCAGAAGATCAACTGAAAACTACCAGGAAGGCTATATTTGTCATCCAACTGTTAGCTCAATGGGTTGAGACGCAGTATACATGATCCAGAGGCCATGAGTTCAAATCCCATTGATGTCTTTCCTATGATTCTTTCCTTTGCAGACTGGCTTCCAGAAGATCAACTGAAAACTACCAGGAAGGCTGTACTTGTCAGCCATCTGTTAGCTCAATGGGTTGAGACGCAGTATTCATGATCCAGAGGCCATGAGTTCAAATCCCATTGATGTCTTTCCTATGATTCTTTCCTTTGCAGACTGGCTTCCAGAAGATCAACTGAAAACTACCAGGAAGGCTGTACTTGTCAGCCATCTGTTAGCTCAATGGGTTGAGACGCAGTATTCAAGATCCAGAGGCCATGAGTTCAAATCCCATTGATGTCTTTCCTATGATTCTTTCCTATGCAGACTGGCTTCCAGAAGATCAACTGAAAACTACCAGGAAGGCTGTACTTGTCAGCCATCTGTTAACTCAATGGGTTGAGACGCAGTATACATGATCCAGAGGCCATGAGTTCAAATCCCACTGGTGTCTTTACTGTGATGCTTCCCTTTGCAGACTAACTTCTAGAAAAACAAGTTAAAACCACCAGAAAACCTGTAACTCTCAGCCAACAGCATAGCTCAACTGGTAGAGCGTCTGTCCAATAACATGACTTGACTTGACTTGAGTGGGTTCGATTCCCACTCGAGTCAAGTGTCCCCGGTAACTTGGGGCAACGGATAAATTGACTGATATCCTTAGTGATGCTTCCCTTTGCAGACTAACTTCTAGAAAAACAAGTTAAAACCACCAGGAAACCTGTAACTCTCAGCCTACAGCATAGCTCAACTGGTAGAGCGTCTGTTCAATAACATGACTTGACTTGACTTGAGTGGGTTCGATTCCCACTTGAGTCAAGTGTCCCCGGTATCATGGGGCAACGGATAAATTGACTGATATCCTTAGTGATGCTCTTGTTCCCCCAAGTTACCGGGGATACATGACTCGGAGTGGGAATCGGACCCACTCAAGTCAAGTCAAGTCATGTTATTGGACAGACGCTCTACCAGTTGAGCTAAGCTGTTGGCTGAGAGTTAAAGGTTTCCTGGTGGTTTTAACTTGTTTTTCTAGAAGTTAGTCTGCAAAGGGAAGCATCACTAAGGATATCAGTCAATTTATCCGTTGCCTCAAGTTACCGGGGACACTTGACTCGAGTGGGAATCGAACCCACTCAAGTCAAGTCATGTTATTGGACAGACGCTCTACCAGTTGAGCAAAGCTGTTGGCTGAGAGTTACAGGTTTCCTGGTGGTTTTAACTTGTTTTTCTAGAAGTTAGTCTGCAAAGGGAAGCATCACTAAGGATATCAGTCAATTTATCCGTTGCCCCAAGTTACCGGGGACACTTGACTCGAGTGGGAATCGAACCCACTCAAGTCAAGTCAAGTCATGTTATTGGACAGACGCTCTACCAGTTGAGCTATGCTGTTGGCTGAGAGTTACAGGTTTTCTGGTGGTTTTAACTTGTTTTTCTAGAAGTTAGTCTGCAAAGGGAAGCATCACAGTAAAGACACCAGTGGGATTTGAACTCATGGCCTCTGGATCATGTATACTGCGTCTCAACCCATTGAGCTAACAGATGCCTGACAAGTACAGCCTTCCTGGTAGTTTTCACTTGATCTTCTGGAAGCCAGTCTTCAAAGGAAAGAATCATAGGAAAGACATCAATGGGATTTGAACTCATGGCCTCTGGATCATGAATACTGCGTCTCAACCCATTGAGCTAACAGATGGCTGACAAGTACAGCCTTCCTGGTAGTTTTCAGTTGATCTTCTGGAAGCCAGTCTGCAAAGGAAAGAATCATAGGAAAGACATCAATGGACATCAATCAGGACCTTCAGTATGCAAGGCCTGAATCTTAACCACTGCTCCACCATGGTATATACTTCCTATGGTCTCTTGCACGCTCTGCAGTGAAAGATCAGATAAAGGTGCAGGAGTCGGGTATTGGTTGGACACCTGTCCTGGTTGGATTTGAACCGGTAACCTTCTGGTTGCAAATCCTGTATCTAAACCACTGCACCACAGAGGTTCTGACTTGTTCTGTTAACGTAGCCTGGCAAAGTTTGTACCCTTTTCCCTATAAATATCCATTGCCATTGACAATGTATTGGGCGCTTAAAGTTAATCAAAAACTACAAATCATTTCAAAGTAAAACATCTCAAGGATGCATGTCCACAGTAAGGGGGAATTGTTGTACTGTGAATGGAGTTTCTAGGTGAAAGTGTTTTTTTGAGGTCCCAAAACCTTCCATCCGCCTCCATTATAAATCTCTGAACTTTTAAAGGAGTACAATTCTAAAACTATGCAACATTTCAAAGATTCCTTTTCAGGCAAACATGTCCACAGTAAGATGAACATTTTAAAGTATGAATGAGGTTACTAGGCGTAAGTATGTAGTTGTAAGCCTGCCTTTAAATGTCCATTCCCGCATCGACAATACATGGGGCGCTTAAAGTTAAATATCTCCCAAACTATAAATGATTTCAAAGAAAAAATCTCAAGCATGCATGTCCACAGTAAGGTGGAATTTCTGAACTGTGAATGGAGTTTCTAGGTGAAAGTGTTTTTTTGAGGTCCCAAAACCTTCCATCCGCCTCCATTATAAATCTCTGAACTTTTAAAGGAGTACAATTCTAAAACTATGCAACATTTCAAAGATTCCTTTTCAGGCAAACATGTCCACAGTAAGATGAACATTTTAAAGTATGAATGATGTTACTAGGCGTAAGTATGTAGTTGTAAGCCTGCCTTTAAATGTCCATTGCCGCATCGACAATACATGGGGCGCTTAAAGTTAAATATCTCCATAACTACAAATGATTTTTAAAAAAAAGTTTCTCAAGCATGCATGTCCACAGTAAGGTGGAATTTTTGAACTGTGAATGGAGTTTTTAGGTGAAAGTGTTTTTTTGAGGTCCCAAAACCTTCCATCCGCCTCCATTCTAAATCTCTGAACTTTTAAAGGAGTAAAATTCTAAAACTATGCAACATTTCAAAGATTCCTTTTCAGGCAAACATGTCCACAGTAAGATGAACATTTTAAAGTATGAATGAGGTTACTAGGCGTAAGTATGTAGTTGTAAGCCTGCCTTTAAATGTCCATTTGCCGCATTGACAATGTATTGGGCGCTTAAAGTTAAATATCTCCAAAACTACAAATGATTTCAAAGAAAAAATCTCAAGCATGCATGTCCACAGTAAGGTGGATTTTTTGAACTGTGAATGGAGTTTCTAGGTGAAAGTGTTTTTTTGAGGTCCCAAAACCTTCCATCCGCCTCCATTATAAATCTCTGAACTTTTAAAGGAGTACAATTCTAAAACTATGCAACATTTCAAAGATTCCTTTTCAGGCAAACATGTCCACAGTAAGATGAACATTTTAAAGTATGAATGATGTTACTAGGCGTAAGTATGTAGTTGTAAGCCTGCCTTTAAATGTCCATTGCCGCATCGACAATACATGGGGCGCTTAAAGTTAAATATCTCCATAACTACAAATGATTTTTAAAAAAAGTTTCTCAAGCATGCATGTCCACAGTAAGGTGGAATTTTTGAACTGTGAATGGAGTTTCTAGGTGAAAGTGTTTTTTAAGGTCCCAAAACCTTCCATCCGCCTCCATTCTAAATCTCTGAACTTTTAAAGGAGTAAAATTCTAAAACTATGCAACATTTCAAAGATTCCTTTTCAGGCAAACATGTCCACAGTAAGATGAACATTTTAAAGTATGAATGAGGTTACTAGGCGTACAGTAAGTATGTAGTTGTAAGCCTGCCTTTAAATGTCCATTTGCCGCATTGACAATGTATTGGGCGCTTAAAGTTAAATATCTCCAAAACTACAAATGATTTCAAAGAAAAAATCTCAAGCATGCATGTCCACAGTAAGGTGGATTTTTTGAACTGTGAATGGAGTTTCTAGGTGAAAGTGTTTTTTTGAGGTCCCAAAACCTTCCATCCGCCTCCATTATAAATCTCTGAACTTTTAAAGGAGTACAATTCTAAAACTATGCAACATTTCAAAGATTCCTTTTCAGGCAAACATGTCCACAGTAAGATGAACATTTTAAAGTATGAATGAGGTTACTAGGCGTAAGTATGTAGTTGTAAGCCTGCCTTTAAATGTCCATTGCCGCATCGACAATACATGGGGCGCTTAAAGTTAAATATCTCCATAACTACAAATGATTTTAAAAAAAGTTTCTCAAGCATGCATGTCCACAGAAAGGTGGAATTTTTGAACTGTGAATGGAGTTTCTAGGTGAAAGTGTTTTTTAAGGTCCCAAAACCTTCCATCCGCCTCCATTCTAAATCTCTGAACTTTTAAAGGAGTACAATTCTAAAACTATGCAACATTTCAAAGATTCCTTTTCAGGCAAACATGTCCACAGTAAGATGAACATTTTAAAGTATGAATGAGGTTACTAGGCGTAAGTATGTAGTTGTAAGCCTGCCTTTAAATGTCCATTCCCACATCGACAATACATGGGGCGCTTAAAGTTAAATATCTCCCAAACTATAAATGATTTCAAAGAAAAAATCTCAAGCATGCATGTCCACAGTAAGGTGGAATTTTTGAACTGTGAATGGAGTTTCTAGGTGTAAGTGTTTTTTTGAGGTCCCAAAACCTTCCATCCGCCTCCATTATAAATCTCTGAACTTTTAAAGGAGTACAATTCTAAAACTATGCAACATTTCAAAGATTCCTTTTCAGGCAAACATGTCCAGTGTAAGATGAACATTTTAAAGTATGAATGATGTTACTAGGCGTAAGTATGTAGTTGTAAGCCTGCCTTTAAATGTCCATTGCCGCATCGACAATACATGGGACGCTTAAAGTTAAATATCTCCATAACTACAAATGATTTAAAAAAAAGTTTCTCAAGCATGCATGTCCACAGTAAGGTGGAATTTATGAACTGTGAATGGAGTTTTTTGGTGAAAGTGTTTTTTTGAGGTCCCAAAACCTTCCATCCGCCTCCATTATAAATCTCTGAACTTTTAAAGGAGTACAATTCTAAAACTATGCAACATTTCAAAGATTCCTTTTCAGGCAAACATGTCCACAGTAAGATGAACATTTTAAAGTATGAATGATGTTACTAGGCGTAAGTATGTAGTTGTAAGCCTGCCTTTAAATGTCCATTCCCACATCGACCATACATGGGGCGCTTAAAGTTAAATATCTCCCAAACTATAAATGATTTCAAAGAAAAAATCTCAAGCATGCATGTCCACAGTAAGGTGGAATTTTTGAACTGTGAATGGAGTTTTTTGGTGAAAGTGTTTTTTTGAGGTCCCAAAACCTTCCATCCGCCTCCATTATAAATCTCTGAACTTTTAAAGGAGTACAATTCTAAAACTATGCAACATTTCAAAGATTCCTTTTCAGGCAAACATGTCCACAGTAAGATGAACATTTTAAAGTATGAATGATGTTACTAGGCGTAAGTATGTAGTTGTAAGCCTGCCTTTAAATGTCCATTCCCACATCGACCATACATGGGGCGCTTAAAGTTAAATATCTCCCAAACTATAAATGATTTCAAAGAAAAAATCTCAAGCATGCATGTCCACAGTAAGGTGGAATTTTTGAACTGTGAATGGAGTTTCTAGGTGTAAGTGTTTTTTTGAGGTCCCAAAACCTTCCATCCGCCTCCATTATAAATCTCTGAACTTTTAAAGGAGTACAATTCTAAAACTATGCAACATTTCAAAGATTCCTTTTCAGGCAAACATGTCCACAGTAAGATGAACATTTTAAAGTATGAATGATGTTACTAGGCGTAAGTATATAGTTGTAAGCCTGCCTTTAAATGTCCATTGCCGCATCGACAATACATGGGGCGCTTAAAGTTAAATATCTCCATAACTACAAATGATTTTAAAAAAAAGTTTCTCAAGCATGCATGTCCACAGTAAGGTGGAATTTTTGAACTGTGAATGGAGTTTTTAGGTGAAAGTGTTTTTTTGAGGTCCCAAAACCTTCCATCCGCCTCCATTCTAAATCTCTGAACTTTTAAAGGAGTAAAATTCTAAAACTATGCAACATTTCAAAGATTCCTTTTCAGGCAAACATGTCCACAGTAAGATGAACATTTTAAAGTATGAATGAGGTTACTAGGCGTAAGTATGTAGTTGTAAGCCTGCCTTTAAATGTCCATTTGCCGCATTGACAATGTATTGGGCGCTTAAAGTTAAATATCTCCAAAACTACAAATGATTTCAAAGAAAAAATCTCAAGCATGCATGTCCACAGTAAGGTGGATTTTTTGAACTGTGAATGGAGTTTCTAGGTGAAAGTGTTTTTTTGAGGTCCCAAAACCTTCCATCCGCCTCCATTATAAATCTCTGAACTTTTAAAGGAGTACAATTCTAAAACTATGCAACATTTCAAAGATTCCTTTTCAGGCAAACATGTCCACAGTAAGATGAACATTTTATAGTATGAATGATGTTACTAGGCGTAAGTATGTAGTTGTAAGCCTGCCTTTAAATGTCCATTGCCGCATCGACAATACATGGGGCGCTTAAAGTTAAATATCTCCATAACTACAAATGATTTTTAAAAAAAGTTTCTCAAGCATGCATGTCCACAGTAAGGTGGAATTTTTGAACTGTGAATGGAGTTTCTAGGTGTAAGTGTTTTTTTGAGGTCCCAAAACCTTCCATCCGCCTCCATTATAAATCTCTGAACTTTTAAAGGAGTACAATTCTAAAACTATGCAACATTTCAAAGATTCCTTTTCAGGCAAACATGTCCACAGTAAGATGAACATTTTAAAGTATGAATGAGGTTACTAGGCGTAAGTATGTAGTTGTAAGCCTGCCTTTAAATGTCCATTTGCCGCATTGACAATGTATTGGGCGCTTAAAGTTAAATATCTCCAAAACTACAAATGATTTCAAAGAAAAAATCTCAAGCATGCATGTCCACAGTAAGGTGGATTTTTTGAACTGTGAATGGAGTTTCTAGGTGAAAGTGTTTTTTTGAGGTCCCAAAACCTTCCATCCGCCTCCATTATAAATCTCTGAACTTTTAAAGGAGTACAATTCTAAAACTATGCAACATTTCAAAGATTCCTTTTCAGGCAAACATGTCCACAGTAAGATGAACATTTTAAAGTATGAATGAGGTTACTAGGCGTAAGTATGTAGTTGTAAGCCTGCCTTTAAATGTCCATTGCCGCATCGACAATACATGGGGCGCTTAAAGTTAAATATCTCCATAACTACAAATGATTTAAAAAAAAAGTTTCTCAAGCATGCATGTCCACAGTAAGGTGGAATTTTTGAACTGTGAATGGAGTTTCTAGGTGTAAGTGTTTTTTTGAGGTCCCAAAACCTTCCATCCGCCTCCATTATAAATCTCTGAACTTTTAAAGGAGTACAATTCTAAAACTATGCAACATTTCAAAGATTCCTTTTCAGGCAAACATGTCCAGAGTAAGATGAACATTTTAAAGTATGAATGATGTTACTAGGCGTAAGTATGTAGTTGTAAGCCTGCCTTTAAATGTCCATTCCCACATCGACAATACATGGGGCGCTTAAAGTTAAATATCTCCCAAACTATAAATGATTTCAAAGAAAAAATCTCAAGCATGCATGTCCACAGTAAGGTGGAATTTTTGAACTGTGAATGGAGTTTCTAGGTGTAAGTGTTTTTTTGAGGTCCCAAAACCTTCCATCCGCCTCCATTATAAATCTCTGAACTTTTAAAGGAGTACAATTCTAAAACTATGCAACATTTCAAAGATTCCTTTTCAGGCAAACATGTCCAGAGTAAGATGAACATTTTAAAGTATGAATGATGTTACTAGGCGTAAGTATGTAGTTGTAAGCCTGCCTTTAAATGTCCATTGCCGCATCGACAATACATGGGGCGCTTAAAGTTAAATATCTCCATAACTACAAATGATTTTTAAAAAAAGTTTCTCAAGCATGCATGTCCACAGTAAGGTGGAATTTTTGAACTGTGAATGGAGTTTTTTGGTGAAAGTGTTTTTTTGAGGTCCCAAAACCTTCCATCCGCCTCCATTCTAAATCTCTGAACTTTTAAAGGAGTACAATTCTAAAACTATGCAACATTTCAAAGATTCCTTTTCAGGCAAACATGTCCACAGTAAGATGAACATTTTAAAGTATGAATGATGTTACTAGGCGTAAGTATGTAGTTGTAAGCCTGCCTTTAAATGTCCATTCCCACATCGACCATACATGGGGCGCTTAAAGTTAAATATCTCCCAAACTATAAATGATTTCAAAGAAAAAATCTCAAGCATGCATGTCCACAGTAAGGTGGAATCTTTGAACTGTGAATGGAGTTTCTAGGTGTAAGTGTTTTTTTGAGGTCCCAAAACCTTCCATCCGCCTCCATTATAAATCTCTGAACTTTTAAAGGAGTACAATTCTAAAACTATGCAACATTTCAAAGATTCCTTTTCAGGCAAACATGTCCACAGTAAGATGAACATTTTAAAGTATGAATGATGTTACTAGGCGTAAGTATATAGTTGTAAGCCTGCCTTTAAATGTCCATTGCCGCATCGACAATACATGGGGCGCTTAAAGTTAAATATCTCCATAACTACAAATGATTTTAAAAAAAAGTTTCTCAAGCATGCATGTCCACAGTAAGGTGGAATTTTTGAACTGTGAATGGAGTTTTTAGGTGAAAGTGTTTTTTTGAGGTCCCAAAACCTTCCATCCGCCTCCATTCTAAATCTCTGAACTTTTAAAGGAGTAAAATTCTAAAACTATGCAACATTTCAAAGATTCCTTTTCAGGCAAACATGTCCACAGTAAGATGAACATTTTAAAGTATGAATGAGGTTACTAGGCGTAAGTATGTAGTTGTAAGCCTGCCTTTAAATGTCCATTTGCCGCATTGACAATGTATTGGGCGCTTAAAGTTAAATATCTCCAAAACTACAAATGATTTCAAAGAAAAAATCTCAAGCATGCATGTCCACAGTAAGGTGGATTTTTTGAACTGTGAATGGAGTTTCTAGGTGAAAGTGTTTTTTTGAGGTCCCAAAACCTTCCATCCGCCTCCATTATAAATCTCTGAACTTTTAAAGGAGTACAATTCTAAAACTATGCAACATTTCAAAGATTCCTTTTCAGGCAAACATGTCCACAGTAAGATGAACATTTTAAAGTATGAATGATGTTACTAGGCGTAAGTATGTAGTTGTAAGCCTGCCTTTAAATGTCCATTGCCGCATCGACAATACATGGGGCGCTTAAAGTTAAATATCTCCATAACTACAAATGATTTTTAAAAAAAGTTTCTCAAGCATGCATGTCCACAGTAAGGTGGAATTTTTGAACTGTGAATGGAGTTTCTAGGTGTAAGTGTTTTTTTGAGGTCCCAAAACCTTCCATCCGCCTCCATTCTAAATCTCTGAACTTTTAAAGGAGTACAATTCTAAAACTATGCAACATTTCAAAGATTCCTTTTCAGGCAAACATGTCCACAGTAAGATGAACATTTTAAAGTATGAATGAGGTTACTAGGCGTAAGTATGTAGTTGTAAGCCTGCCTTTAAATGTCCATTGCCGCATTGACAATGCATGGGGCGCTTAAAGTTAAATATCTCCAAAACTAAAAAATGATTTAAAAAAAAACAAATCTCAAGCATGCATGTCCACAGTAAGGTGGAATTGTTGAACTGTGAATGGAGTTTCTAAGTGAAAGTGGTTTTTTGAGGTCCGAAAATCGTCCATCGACCTCTTTTATAAATCTCTGAACTTTTAAAGGAGTACAATTCTAAAACTATTAAACATTTCAAAGATTCCTTTTCCATGTCCACAGTAAGATGAACATTTTAAAGTATGATTGAGGTTACTAGGCGTAAGTATATATAGTTGTAAGCCTGCCTTTAAATGTCCATTGCCGCATCGACAATGCATTGGGCGCTTAAAGTTGCTGGCCTAGCCTGGGATCGTACCTGGGGCAACCAGGGTCTCTGGTTCCCTGGGCAGGCTTATTAACCACTCAGCTATGGCCACAGTACCTACTGAGCCCTTGGATAGACAGAATTGGATTTTATGTGTGGTAAGTTATCATACAGTATGGGTTGCTTATTATATACATACAAGCTCATAATGCGTCACATTGTAGATCGGCTGTATGTGGTTACTGTACAGTAGGTGTTGTATTAATAATTACATCTGCAAAGTAACAAGTAACTAAAGCTGTCATCTGCTGTAATTGGAGTGGAGTAGAGTAGTAAAGTAAAAGTACCTAAAATTGTACTGTGCATGTGACAGGTGTGATTGGTGATGAGTGAGAGGGGTGGATCCAATCCATGGGAATAGGGGGAATTCCATATGATGATCACCTCATCACATTGTTGGGGACAGGGATCGAACCAGCGATGCATGGATTCACAGGTTGCCTCTCTTCTCATTGAGCTAGAGATAGGGCCTCCCTGACGGTGTCTGTTGATATCTATAGTTTTTTCCGTCCGTTCTGAACCAAGCCTCTGTTTCGCTAACTACTAATCTCCTCGGAATGGAAACTACTGAAAATAGTCGATCTACAAGCTCATAATGCGTTGCTATATAAAAAGGTGTGAGATTGTAGATTGGCTATTTTCACAAGAAAATATGTCATACATAAAAAACAACTACTCTCAAAAGCATTTCATGTTATTGTTTAAAAATTGCACATGTCTGAATTAACAGGGTCCGCTTGAGAGTTGTTATTTTCAAATTAATCATGCATGTCCACAGTAAGGTGGAATTTTTAAATTGTGAATCAAGTTTATGAGCTTGTAGATCTGCTATTTTTGAAAAATCTTGAAAATGTGTGCATATCTTTGAAATATATATTTTTTTTTAAAGCGAACATTTTTAACTCAAATCTTTGCTTCTGGGGGTCCCTGGCACAAAACATTTTCAGATGGGGAGCCAAATGTATTTAGGGGTCCTTGGCATGAAAAAGGTTGAAAACCACTGTTCTAAATGGCAGTGGTTCACAAACTTTTTAGCTCAAGAGTCTTGAGGCTTGGGTCCCGGCTCCCGGGGAGACATCAAATTTCTCTTTTGGGTCTTGAGTCCCAAGACTCGAGACCCAATTTAGACTTATTTAGAGTAGCCAATAATGTTTTACCCCCTTATCGTCATTATGCCAATTAATTCCTCCCCATACACATTTCTGTGTTGTCACTGCTGTTGCATCCTACTGACTAGTGAGGAGCCCCCACCGAGAGGACATAGAGCCCTTCGTCCTACTCCACCCACGCAACACTCCCTGTTAACAGGTGCCGCCCCAGCCCGTAAGAGTACATGCAATGACCAATATCACCCTCCCAGCCCGGCTTCCCTACCCCGAACATGGGCCAATTGTGTTCGCATAGAAGTCAGATGCACTACAGTGGATTCGAAGTAACAACCTCCATGGTGGTGGGCAGGGACTTCACCACTGCTCCACCCGAGCGAACAACAAATCTTTACAGAAAAAAACTTGATCTTGAACCAGAAGTAATCAGAAGTACACAGTTTTTCTTGTTTTCTTTTTTTTGGTCAAATATGTTTTATTAAGAACAGATTTTATTCCCGCCGGGGACGCTGTGGGCGCTGGGGGCGTGTCTTCTCCTCCGCGTCATCAGCGCCCATACCCTTGGTGGGGTTGGCGAAAGGGCCTACTCTGTGTGGAGTTTGCATGTTCTCCCCGTGTCTCCTAGGGTAGTTAATACCCTCACAAAAACATGTAGTAATCCTGGTCACTATACTGCCTCCCCCTGGTCAGCCGGGGCGCCTGATGGAGGGGAAGGGAACTGGTTGGAATAACGTGTTCCTTCCACGCGCTACGTCCAACCAGGGAAACTCTCCCCTGTCAGGTGACAAGAAGGTCAGTTGGCTCTCATGCATTGAAGGAGGCATGAGCTCGGCCCTGGCCTCCCTAGGCTGGTGGGGGGGGTGTAGTGCCCAGGATCACTTAGCAAATTGGCACCGGGTGTAAAAAGGGTTACAAAATCGTGGGATAAAAATTAATAAAAAAAAAAAAAAAAGAACAGATTTTAAAATGTTATATAATATGTACAATGTACATTCTTATTTTTTCCGTACAACAAAATGCAAAGAAAGAAGAACAAATAAGACAAAAGGAAAATAAAACCCTCAATCCCTCCCACCCATACTGTTCAGTGACATTACATAAAATAAAGTAGTAAAATGAAATGTTGCCATGGAAAACAAAAACAACACTTGTGAAAATGATGATAGCCTAGTCGACCACAGTTTTTCTTGTTTAACTGCAGTTGATGAAACACAGAGTGAGTGTCTGTGTCTACCAGGGTATGGGCTTCTCCTGGTAATCTACCAGGTAATCTACCAGGGTATGGTCTTCCCCTGGTAATCTACCAGGGCTTCCCCTGGTAATCTACCAGGTAATCTACCAGGGTATGGTCTTCCCCTGGTAATCCAGGAAGGCTCCGGTCTGCTTGTCAGTCAGGGAATCCATCACACGGAGCATCCCCTCCACACTCTCTGGAGGGTCAATGGGTGCCTGGTGGTCACAAACACACACTTGGTTGCTGTCGGGTTGCTGTCGGGCAGAAACCTCCTATCCCCACATTCTAACTTTTTGTGTTTTTTCGTAGACTTTTTGCCCTACCTTGATCACACTAGAGCGTCACACAAAAACATCAAAAGTAGCAGATCTTGTCGATCTGCTACTTATACTGTTTTTAAAATTGAATCCTGAGTAACAGTTTTGGACTTATATATTACACTGTAGATTCTCTACACTCCCAGTCATCCAGCCAATCATGTTTCCAGCAGCTACAGATCAGCTGTAGACTTGGCACTGAAATAACATCATACTGTCTGGAAGCATTGCTCTATATGTATTGTATTTTTTTTTATTCAGCAATCCTGACCTAGAGGTCAGTGGAATCAGGTTATTTACCGCACTTCCGCCCATCTCGGTGCGCACCCAGCCAGGGTGCAGGCCTGCAAACAGGATCTCATCTTTCCTGAACTCCTCTGAGCAACACACTGTCAGCATGTTCAGCCCCGCCTGGTGGTTACAGGAGAGACCAAGGGAAGGGAAAGGAAAGGTGGGACAGGAAAAATAAAAGGCCAGTCAGGACATTGGAGGTGATGGTTCACCAGTTCCCCTGTCACATGTTCAACTACTTAAAGCCTATATACTTCCTTATACATAGAATAGAAAAAAATCTAAAAGCTCACAAGCTAGTTTACAATTGACTATTTAGGCATTTAGCAGACGGTCTTAATCCAGAGTGATTTACAGTAGGCAAGGAAAGCACATAATACATCAAATGCATAGAAATAGTAATCTAGGATCATAGGTAAACCAAGAACCTAAACAGTAGAATATCCCCAAAAATCTATAATCTGTACATTGAAACTAAGCACACTATTGGATGCCAGGTCTACAAATGACCTGGCACACATAACATGCTATCTAAATTTCATTTTAGCCTTTGCATAAGACTGCAAGGTCATCGAGGCTTACAGCTCACAGCAGTTTCCACAGTGTGTGTTGTATGCATTAGGAAATGAAATGGTCAGTTTGTCTGTCTCCACCTTGCTGATTCTGTAGGACAAAGCAGTGGCGTAGGAATATGTAGCTGCCGCATCTGCCATGGAGGCCATTACTGTGGTGATGTTGATGATGGCCGCCTTGCAGCAAGACATCCCAGGTACTCCACTGGCCCTCGCTGCTGTCTGCAGAAGAGGCAGGAACTCCTAATGACGACCGATAGGGGGAAAGAGAGGCTGAAAATGGGCTGAGAGGCCATGACGAAACTTCTGTCAATGTAAGTCCAACTTCCTTGAAGAATTACTTCTAAACTTCCAGTGGGTTCAAGAATTAACATGTGTTTTTCTTCTATAAGACAGGTTGGAGTTTTACAAACACATTCCTCGAAGTTTATATTCACCAACAAGGTGTGCCTCAATGCAGTGGCTTAACGAGCCAACAGTGGGCCAGACGCGGTTGCTAATCTCCCGCTTTGGGTATAGCTGAAATCAGTATCAAGAGCTGATAGGGCTGGGCGATATGGACAAAATCAAATATCATAATATGTTATGCAAATACCTCAATTAAGATGTTGTGCCGATTGAACAATTTTGAACTAAGTATAAAATAGTAAACCAAGAAAAGACACCACTCACCATATTACGATCTAGTTTTATTATCATATCGATATAATATAGATATATTTCCCAACTCTAATACCAACTAATTGATTTGTATATTATTACTTGTGCATGATATGTTTATGAACACATTTTTGTTAGAAGGCTCGCCTTGGCACGTCATCTGCCCTTACTTTGGTCACATTCATAGTGCCCATAATGTTGGTGTTGAATGCAGCTTGCATGTCCTCTGGGCTGGTGATCATCAAGTTGCCATGGGCAAGGACCCCTGCATTGTTGACCAGCAGATTGAGACCACCTGTCCCCACCAGAGAGCCTACCTGCTGGGCAGACTGCTTTATGCAAGAGAGGTCAGTGACATCTGAGAGACAGTGAGAGAGAACAGAGCAGCAGTCAATACCAGACACTCACCATACTCATCAGAACACTGGGTTTCTTATACCCACTAGTGTAGCGCATGGCTGGTCCCACAGGGGGTTTGACAGAAGGGCTATTGAAAGATTTAATGGGACGATAACAGAGAGAGGAACAGAGCTCTTATACCAAGACGGATGACAGTGATGACGTTAGGGTGCTTCTTTGCCAGGGCTTGCAAGGCCTGTATACACACAGGAGAAATGGTTTTGGTATCGGAAGCACTCTCACAGATTTTTGTATAAGAGCATTGTAGCACAGAGGACAATTCTCACCTCACTTCTGGGTCCAGCTGGATCCCTGCAACAGGCAAATAACTTTTGGATTGGACGAGTGGCCTCCACCATTTGCTTAACCAGCTCCAGGCCTATACCCCGGTTAGCTCCAGTGATAAGCACACTGTATGTTTTAGCAGCCATTTCCCCTGTCTCATTAACCCAGTAGCTGCATGTCAGGCAAAGTCCCTCTCTATGTTGAATGTTTATCTTAGGGGCTAGCTAGGCCACACCCCCCAGTTTTGGGGAGGCTCTTTTTATGTTTGTGCACATACCGGTTACACAGAGACGTAAATTGCACTGCAGGGTGAAATATGAAGCCACTTGGAAATTATGATTAAAACGGATGAGAACACAAGGATGGTATTTTATATCAAAGTGGCCTATTGTCATAGGAGATTAAAGCACAAAAACATTATCGAAATTGCTTTAAGGGACTTGTCGAAATCTACAGAAGGGGGTCCCTGGAGGAAAATAGGGGAGGGTCATGTCTTTCTAATTTTAGTCCAAGGGAGGGTCAGCTAATTTTACTTTGAAGGGTCATGGCATTTTAGATCAGGGCAGATACATTTTCTCCAGGGGTACCCTTCTTTAAAAATCGACCTGTCCCTTACAACTAATAACGTGTTCTTAAAATTTAAAACGATTTAAAAAACATTTTTACAGCACATTTCATAAGCATTGTGCGTTTACTGTTATTGGATAAAATATGCTCCTTTTGTTAGAACTGGTCCCAGATTCAGACATTTGATGTTAGTTCCAGGGTGTCTCATTGTGGGCATGTTCTGAGCTTAACAAACAGCAAAAAATAAGTGAAATGTGAAATTAGGAGAGCTAAACGGATACAAAAAGACAAAATAGAAGACAATCTTGGTAGCAATAATCTTGGCATTAGATGGTTTTAACTCTGACAGGTCATTGGCTCAAGTCACAGTGAGTTACAGATCATATGTTTGTGATTTCTGTGATGAATCTGATCAACTGTTAGCCTTATTACAGTGATGATGAACACACTGTGGTTAACACTTTGAAGCACTGCAAACGTAATAAATTGTCAAACATTGGCCAAATTGTCAAATATTACCTAAGAAAGAGGCAACATTTTCACAACATTTATCTGTGGGGGTCAAGGCCTGAAAAGGTTGAGAGCCATTGGCCTAGATAACAATAGGATCCATCTGCTCACCTGCAGAATAGTGTTGTACCATAACAATGTTGTCACTCAGCCAGCAGAGGGTTCCAAAATGATGGAAACCGTCTACTGTGATTCCTGTTGCCAAGAACATCCACTCAAAGGTCCGAAATAACTACGGGCCAGTTTCCCTGCAGATCATCCTTTTCATAACGTCCTTTGAGAAACAAATGTAAACGTCTGGACCAAAACCAACACAATCTGTTTCAGTTTGCATACAGGGCCTAGAATGTAAAACTCATGCAAAGCTGTTTGTTGATTTTCTCCCCCATCAGCTTTCAACATCATTCAACCCCTCCCAATCCTTTTAACTACTTTGCAGTTGATTCCATTTTGGCTCAAATTGGCCGATTGGATCCTTGACTTCCTCTCCAACAGAATACAGAGGGAGAGTGACAATTGTGACAGTGCATGTCATGTGAGCTCTCTTCATCCACAGGTTCACCCCATGGGTGACAGTGGTTTTCATGTCAAGGACTCCCACATTGATACACATAGGCTGCAGGTCCTCCAGTATCTTGATGGCATGGGACTTGAACCTGCAAACTGTCTATAGCAGAGGCAACCTATGAAGCACACCCCATCATTGCGCCAAGGCACCTTTGGGCCTTCAGCAGGTGTCCTCTAATGCTTTTGTATTTTAGATTTGAAAATTCCAAAGTACTGTAACATTGAACTATATGAGGACAGGGATTTGAACATGGAACCTATGTGCTTAAAATCAGATCATTAGACCACTATACTATACTACCTCTCAGGCACTGTATGGTGTATGTCTCCTAGTCCTCTTGAAGCGTTTTCTTTTGTATTTTAGCCATGAAAATGACAAAGTACTCCAACATTGAACTATAGGAGGACAGGGATTTGAACATGGAATCTCTGTGCAAAGCGTCTGATCACTAGACTATTACAGTCACTCTCAGCAGATGTCTCTTAGTACTGTTGAAGTGTTATTTTGTATGCTAGCCTTCAGTTAGTAAAGTTGCATTATGTATTTCCTGTTCAACCCTGGAACAGGAAATACTCTGAAAAAATGTCAGAATGCACGTATTGTAAGTCGCTTTGGATAAAAGCGTCTGCTAAATGACTGTAATGTAATGTAATGTAATGTATTCCAACAATGAACTATAATAGGAGTTCTGGGACTTGAACATGGACTCTCCGTGCTGAATGGCAAACCACATTAGACCAATACACTATCACTCAGTAATTCTCAACATGTGTCCCGTAGCACTCCAGCATTTAAAGCTTCATTATGTAACATTATGTGTTCAACCCCAGATTTGTCTTTCAGTGCTTTTGCGTTGTTCTTTTGTAGTTTATCTGGCAAAACGTTAAGGTACTCTAGAATTTGGTTCAACTACAGATGTCCTGGGACTTGACGATGGAAACTCTCTGCTGGAAGACTGAGAGCCCTATCTTGTGCGGCACCTTATCGCTTATGCCTAATCTTATTAGGCAGTTTTTTAGTATTTGGGAAAAAAGTGTTAAAATAGACGATCTACATTGACACATTGTGAGCTTGTAGATAGCCTATTTTCACTATTTTAAAATGTTTTTCAAAATACAAACAAATGCCTAAAAAGATTAGGCATAAGGGATAAGGGGCACACTATCATGTGGTCCCCCTGGGGTTCCCGAGCCACAGCGAAAACCACTGCTTTAGAAGAGTTCATGTCCTACGGCGGAACACCAGTACTATTGACCTGTGAAGGCCTGAGAAGATGGGGATTATCCTGATTACAGCCTATTCTTATACAACAGTGACAATGTTTTTTCACCCCTTAATGTCTAGTCAGGTGGTTCTCAACCCTTTTCAGGCTGTGACCCCCCCAAAATAATCATTTTTGAACTGGGGACCTCCCACCCTGATAGCAGATATACAAGCTTGCAGCGCAGCTTGTATATCTGCTATATGAGAACTACTGTTCTAAACCACCATTCTAAATCCAAAGAGTTTTCTGAAAACCCATGTTATATAGCAAAAAAAATCTCATGCATTGAAGGAGGCATGAGCTCTGGGCTCCCTAGGCTGGCGGGGGGAGTTTAGTGCCCAGGATCACTTAGATAATTAGCACCGGGTGAAAAAGGGTTACAAAATCGTGGGATAAAAAAAAAATATATATATATAAAAATATATATATAGCTAAATCTAAAATGACAGATGCTTTCCCGGTTTAAATTGGTTAAAGACTGATCTCTTTTACTGATCTCTGCATGAATTAACACAACGAGACGGTAAGAGACTATTATTGACTGACTTTAATATTTACATATTTTCATCCGCTAAAATAGCACTGAGAATGCATTGGCAGTAGGCTAGTACAGTAGTGCAGGCAGGGGTGAATGAGAATGCATTGGCAGTAGGCTAGTACAGTAGTAGTGCAGGCAGGGATGCCGAGTGGCATTCTGACCACACGAGTGCACCGTTTCTCTGCCTATATTCTCACGTTCAGGTTTCCAGACTAAAAGATTCACGGAGGCTTGCCTTGCTCTACACATGCATGTCTTGTCCACCATGCACGGCAACGACGATGGCAAGCTGGGATGCAGTGACGACGGCGACATAATTGCTCAGTTTGTGTAATTTATGTTCCGTCGCACGACTGCGCCGAAAACAGCTAAAATCTGACACCGTAGTGTGACGAAGTAGGCCATATAAATCAGGCTTTGAGTGACAGAGGCGGCGAGGGACCTTAGAAACAGACAAACAATAAACCAAAGGACTTGTTTGTTCAAGAAATATCCACACATTGTTACAGAGGGTGAGGACAGGCAATTTTCGCAGATACGTGACAGAATAGGCCTCCATGGTGTTGACAGTATGTGCTAGCACAGTGGTTCTCAACCTTTTCAGGCCGTGACCCCCCAAAATAATCATAATTCAACTGGGGACCTCCCACCCTGATAAGTACTTGGAATGTAGGAGTTGAGGCATTACATTTTCGGTTCCACAGATAAATATTGTGAAAATAGCAGATCTAGAAGCTCACAATGAAGATCGGCTATTTTCAAAATGTTTGCCTCTTTCTTATATTATTTGACAATTTGGCCAATGTTTGACCAGTTTTTATAGTATAGTTTGTTGATTACTTTTGATGCAGTAATGGCCTTTTCCTTTTCTTTTTTTATGAGGTATTAAAAAGGTCTTAAAAGTCCTTAAATTGTCATCTGGAGACCCCCCCAAAATCATGAGGGCATCCCCCTGAGGGTCTCGACCCACAGGTTGAGAACCACTGTGCTAGTATGTTTTTGCCAGTTGATAGGACTGGTGATGTTTGGACAACTCTAGCTGCTTGCTAGAGTGGTAAATGAATGTGTGGCTCGAGGGTGCAAGCAATGGGTGAAGACAGGATTTATATGAAACAATATTCGTAGCACGTGAAACTGCAGCGGACAGTGTAAATAACATCAAATAACATTATAGTGTGACAAAAAAACACACCTTACAACATAGAGAGAAAGACACAAACATACTTCAACCTCCATTTGGCAATGTGTTCCTTTGGCTGTCCAGATAAAATTGGCAGTGTCTGGCTCTTAACCAACACACACACGCACGCACGCACGCACACGCACGCACACGCACACGCACACGCACACACACACACGCACACGCGCACGCGCACACACACACACACACACACGCACACACGTACGTACAGTCATATGGTACACATACACACTCTACATACATACATACAGTACATACAGGATGCGGTACATAAATAACATGCACAACAGTCACAAATATATAAATACGTGGTCATTAAATGCACTTCTGTGTCCCCCCCCCCCCCCCCCCCCCCCACCCCCCCTTCTGTGTCTTCGATTTGAAAACAAGAAGGTGCATAAATAAAACATTCCTATCATCATAGAAAAGGTCCATGCAGGTCTGACAGTCCTCTGAGGTCAGAGAGACTTTGAATGCCGAGAGAGAAAGATGCGGAGCACGTATTATACTGTAGCATCCCTGCCAAATTGGCTCTATTCCCCCCATCCGCCATTCCAGCACGGGCGGGCGGCCCCTCAGTGGTGGGGTGGGGGGTGGGCGCTCGCTGATAAGAGTCTGTCAGTCTTCTGCTCAGAGATGCGTGCTGTCCTGTGTGTCGAACCGGTGGCTCTCTGAGCGGCCCGCGCTACACTTCCTGCCGCCGCTCCCCTGATTGGGCACCAACGACAGAGGGTCAGGCCGGATCAGGTACCTGCAGAGTAGAGAGAGTAAAGACATTTTGAGTGGTTAACTGTGGAGCGTCTATATCACTGTTTCCCAATGTTTATGGGTTTATATATTATTTCAAAATACATATAAAAAAAAGTTGAAAACTACAAAATCACAACTTTTCATCAATTAAGAACAATTCCAAATCTTTTCAAAAAGTATTACATAAATAAAATGAATTCAAAAATAAACAAAGTGTCCCGGCGACATTGTCAGGGAGGCGGCTCTGTATCGTTTACGATAGTCAGTCACTCATATTTGATACAGTCTATTTCTGGCGAAAATGTTATTAATAAGGCGGCCGTAACGTTAGCGTTTTCTCTGCGTCAGTTGATGCTTCATAGTCAAGAGTCAAAACGCCGGGCTCATTTGTTTATTTTCGGAACAAAGTTTTTATATGAGGCAACATTAAACACGTCTATGGGAATTCAGAAGAAAAAAAAACTTGACCCAGGTAGGATGCGTAAATTACGTCAGACTATAATCTATTGGCATTGGCAACGACTAAATTGGGGGACAATGCAAAAAATGAAAAAGAAAAGTGTTTAACTGTGCTGGTTCTCTATGCACTCACACAACATCATGCAGCTCCAGCCTGGTGTCTGGTGAAGGGTTGATCAGGATGTAAGACAGTCTGTTTCCCTGGTCTGTCATCCCATCTGAAACAGGAAGGGATGTATGTACAGTATGCGTGAGACAGGAAATAGAATGAGCAGAGGAAATACAGTAGGCTATGCTGCGGTCATGGACACGGAGCAGAGGCGCTGAACGCTATAAATAACCCATAAGGAGGAAGGCGGGTGAAGATAAAAATGGACACAATATGATACAGTATATACAGTGGTGGAATGTAACTAAGTACATTTACTCAAGTACTGTACAATTTTGAGGTATTTTTACATTACTGGAGTACTTTTTCAATTTTCTATCATTTTACTTCTACTCCACTACATCTCAGAGGCAAATATTGTACTTTATACTCCACTACAATTATTTGTACTTTAGTTACTAGTTACTTTGTAGATTTCTGATCATTATTACAAAACATACATTAACCAATTCAGCCATGAATATACTTAAGCTATTTGAAAATAGCTGATCTACAAGCTCACAACGCGTCGCTTTATTACTTTGGGTACCTTGATTATACTTTGATGCCAATGCTTTTGTACTTTTACTCAAGTCAATTTTGAATACCAAACTTGTCTTGTAAACTGACTATTTCTACATTGTGGTATTACTACTTTTACTTACTGTAGGTAAAAGAAAAGTAGTACTTTTTCCAACCCTGAGTATATGAATTATAATAGACAGGCAGACAGACAGCTAGACAGACAGACAGACAGACAGGAAGACGTGGTGTACCAGAATGTCAATGCCTTCAGTGCTGCTACCAGCTGTAATGTAATGTATGTGCAGCACATTGACAATAATCCAATGAACCATGAACCACAAGAGGATAACTGCAAAGGGAACTGCACCGCGGCTCCAACGCGCTCCTTTGACCTGTTTCTTCCCTATGTTTTCTCCTTGCTCTCCCTCGTCTCTGTCCCCCCATCCCCCTCCCGGCGCTGAAAACTACATGGAGCTTGCACAAGGAAATAACGTCACCCACTTCTTCTTTAAACCTGTCTGTAAACCTGTGCTGTGACAATAAAGTTTATTCTGAGGAAAGCATAGACAGTAGGCAGTGGGAGTGGACACACCTTTGGTGTAAACATGCAGTGATGTTATTACCAGTGGTGGAAAAAGTACTAAATTTTTTTCTACCTAAGTCAAATATCAATACTGCAATGTAAAAACACTCTGTTACAAGTAAAAGTCCGGTTATCAACATTTACTTCAGTAAAAGTACAAAAGTATTGGCATCAAAATATACTTAAAGTACCAAAAGTAAAAGTACTCGTTATACAGAATGTCCCATTCACTAGTTATCATATGTCTAAAATGTATAAAAAGCTTTTGAAAATAGCAGATCTACAAGCTAGATCTGCTATTTTCAAATAGCCAAAGTTTAAATAGGGTTGAAATGGTTAATATATGCTTTGTGATATTAATCAAAATCCACAAAGTAACAACTAACTAAAGTTTTTGAATAATTGTAGTGGAGTAAAAAGTACAATATTTGCCTCTGAGATGTAGTGGAGTCGAAGTAAAAGTAAAAGTAAAAATTGGAAATATTCCAGGAAAGTAAAACCTCAAAATTGTACAAAAAAGTACAGTACTTGAGTACATTCATTACTTCTTTACACCACTGGTTATTATTACTCAACGGTCCTTACTGAAGCCCGTGGGCGAGAGGCCCAGGTGTTTCATCCTCATCCGCACCAGGGCGTTGAGCTCCTGCCTCTCGGAGCGGCGGAACAGGGTCAGCCTCTGCTGGCTGATCCTCTCGGCCGCGCTGCCGGGACCCCCTCCTTTGGCCCCGCCGTGGGGGCCCCGGCCCCCCTTCCTGCTCAGCCGCCGGGCCCACTGCATGCTCTTCCTCCTGAGGAGAGGGTGGTCCGCAGAGTGGGAGGAGGAGGAGCAGGTGGAGACGGGCTCCGAGGAGGTGGAGTTTCGGTGGGGGGCCGTGCGGGACAGCAGGGGCTCCCTGGGCTCCCTGGTGTCCTCGTAGTCCTCCACCGTGATGGACACCTGGGACTGAAGAGGACACACACACTACACATTTACTATACTTGTGAGGACATCAACGTTTTAGGACCCCGACTTTATGAAATCAGCTTATTGATCAGCTATTTTCGGTGCGCATAATGAAGCATGAATCAGGCATAACCCTATAAATGTCTAATGCTAATGCTAACCCCTACATGAATCTTTTCCTAATTGTAAACCTAACTATATAATCTTGTTCAACCATAAAAGAACCATTTCTCCTGCGAGGACCATTGTCCTCACAATGTCTATTACACAAAATATACTGTACTTGTGGGGACATTTGTCGCATACACACACGCACACACACTTAAATGAAACCAACGTTTCATTTCCTAGTCTAGTGTAAGTCAGTAATGAAGCCGCTATCAAAGACCTTTTATTAAATTAACTTATCTGCCTTTGACCTCTCTGATTGAGGAGGAAATTAGAAATATTAGTTTACTTTGTCTTATCAAAGTTGGGATGAGTGGTATACTTTCGATAGCGGTACAGTAGGTGTAAGGAGGAATTATTCCTGCATGTATAAAAGTGTGTTGTTGTTGTTCACACAGGACAGGAGTCTAAATCAGAGCTCAGAAATGCAGTGGTGGAAAAAGTACTCAAATGTTTTATTTAAGTAAAAGTATCGTAGCATCGTAATGTAGAAACACTCTGTCACAAGTAAAAGTCTGGTAATGAAAATGTACTAGTACAAAAGTATTCCCATCAAAATATACTTTAAGTAGCAAAAGTAAAAGCACTCATTATGCAGACTGTCCCGTTTCACAAGTTTTCATATTTGTAAAATGTATAAAACAAAACTTTTGAAAGTAGCAGGTCTACAAGCACACAACACGTCACATCGCAACGTGTACTGAGCTTATAGATCGTCTATTTTCAAATACCGGTAGCTAAAGTTTAAATAGGGCTGAAGTGGTTAATGTATGTTTTGTAATAATAATCAAAATCTCTAAACTAAAGTTTTCAAATAATTGTAGTGGAGTGAAAGTACAGTACAATATTTGCCTCTGAGATAGTGGAGTACAATCAAAAGCATAGAACATTGGAAGTAAAGTAACAGTACCTCAAAATTGTACCTAAGTACAGTACTTGAGTAAATGTACTTAGTTGCTTTCCACCACTGCCGAAATGGATACTGTTACGGCTGTATGTTGAGCAGAGACAGATAAAGAAAGCCATGGGGGCTATGGGTTAACTGTGAACAAAAGGAGAAGGTCTGCACACCGCCTTGATGCGGTAAATAAATAACGTTTCGGCCTATGTGGCCTTCGTTCGACGAAGGCCACATATGCCGAAACGTTATTTATTTACCGCTCTATTCATTAAATTATGTTGGGAGCATCAAGACGGTGTGCAGACCTTCTCCTTTTGTTCACAGTTTATCTAGTTTGATCCAGCACCCGTCGAAATGTTTGAATGTGCGTGCACCTCTTAACCGTTATAAGGCTAATGGGTTAACAACATTCTTACACGAAGAGTAAAAGTATTTGAACATATTTTCTACCAGCAATAAAGAGTATAGGCTACTTATTGAAATGAATTTCTCTGCTCTCCTCTCTCTCCTCTCCTGCAAAGATGCACAGCAGTTGCTACTTTTCTGTTAGGAATAGGAACAATGAAAAATCAACTGCTTGAAAAAGGGTTCACGTGCAGTTGCTGAGCTCATACATGATTTATGCATGGCAAATTAACTGGTGCTGATGCAATATATGGATAACAATCTGTCCCAGATCCATGAAATCCTTTTTTTTTTTTAAACATCAATGCTGTCTACCATGTTGAATGGCAGTGCTGTGTGGAATTCGGATGGATTTTGATTGCAAGCAGTGTGCGCGCATTGCAAACCTGCTTATAGGTCAATCTACTATCTAATGCAGGGGTTCTCAAACCTTTTTATACCACGACGGGATTTTTTGGGGCTAAAAAAAAAGAATATATTATTTCGAAAGATTTTTCAAACGTTTAAACAAAAAAAAAGTCACAACAAAATTAAAAACTATTCCAAAAATGTTCAAAGGTATTTCATGAATAAAATAAAAATAATAAAAATAATATCAAAAATAGCAGATCCACAAGCTTGTAGATCTCCTATTTTCACTAGTTTGGGCCCCGGGCAAATATCTCATTTCTCTTTTGGGTCTAAAAAGTTTGGGGACCAGTGTCCTACACTACCATATAAATACACATCACATGTACAGTTAACGTACAAGCACCTCAGAGATGGGAAGCTTGTGTGCCTCAGTGCGGTAGATGCCTATAGGGATGTCTCCAGTGGACGAGCACAGCTTCTGATAGAGTCTCCCATAGGTCCGGATCCAAAGGTCATCCTCCGTGATTTTCATCTGGGAGAGAAAACGTACACGCGCACACACGCACACACACACACACACACACACACACACACACACACACACACACACACACACACACACACACACACACACACACACACACACACACACACACACACACACACACACACACACACACACACACACACCTTGTTTTGGCATCAGTGAATCTATGGACACTATTGTGTTGCGATCTTAAGCCCTATGTACGCTGTTATAGCCACTAATAGCCTTCCTGTCGCATTCCTATGCCAATAATTTGATGACCGGCAGCGGTTCCGGTAGGAGACACAAAGAGTCTCCTTTGTGTCTCCTACCGGAATCGCTGCCTACGGGTCTGCTGGTCATCACATTATTGGCTTAGGAATGCGACAAAAAAAAAAGATATCCATGAAGTCTCCATGGGGGAACTAATCGATAGAAAAAAAAATCTTTTTTGGGGTGAACTATCCCTTTAAACTTAGGTTAGCCCATTAAAACCGGGAACCGTGTCATTTTAGATTTTAGCGTTGGCGATTCAAAAATAGCAGATATACATACAAGCTTTGTGCCGCACTGCAAGCAAGTACATCTGCTATTTTAGAAAAGTTTTGAAAAAGTCTTGAAAGTGTTTGAATTATTTATTTTATTCATTTTGAATTATTAAAAAGTGTGAGAACTACTGTTTTAAAAAGCATATGTAGAATCGGCCTCAGGTCTTAATGGGTTAAACCAGTGTTTTTGTTGTTGTTGTTTAGTTGTACTACTTACAGCACAGAGGAAGCCAGAGCCAGGCATGGAGTCTAGTCCCAGCAGCAGTCTGGTGATAGAGATCATGTAGTCTTTTACAAACGACTGGAAGGAGAACAGAGACACACACAGGGTTTAGTCCTCATGCACGTTAGTGGTGGAAAAAGTGCTCAAATAGTTTACTTAAGTAAAAGTATCAATACTGCAATGTAGAAATACTCTGTTAAAACTCTGCGTAAAAGTCCGGAATTCAACTTGAGTAAAAGCTATTGGTATCAAAATTTACTTAAAGCACCAAAAGTAGAAAGTACTTATTATGCAGAATGTCCCATTTCACACGTTTTCAAATGTATACAAATCTTTTGAAAATAAGATCGCGATGCGACGCATTGTGAGTTGTAGATCTGCTATTTTCAAATGGCCGAAATGTATATAGGGTTGAAGTGGATAATGTGTGTTTTGTAATAATAATCAAAATCTACAAAGTAACTAGTAACTCACGTTTTCAAATAATTGTAGTGGAGTAAAAAGTTTAATATTTACCTCAGAGAGAAGTGGAGTAGAAGTAAAAGTATTGAAAATTGTAAAACCTCTAAATTGTACTTAAGTACAGTATTTGAGTAAATGTACTTACTGTAGTTACTTTACACCACTGCATGCACGTCAGTGACAGTAGGATGTATGTGTGTTTTAAAGATACATGTGCATTATTCCAGTTACCTGGTAGAGCAGAGTGTCCAGCATGTTAACAGTTACCTGGTAGAGCAGAGTGTCCAGCATGCTGACACTGAACACCTTTCCTGCAGCGAAGGGCAGGCGGAACATGAAGACTAGGTTGGAACCCCTCTCTCTCTCCTTCTGAAGATCACGCACACGCACACACACGCACACGCACACACACACACACACACACACACACACACACACACACACACACACACACACACACACACACACACACACACACACACACAGGGAAGAGAGTGGACATTGAGTAAGCATTCTCTGAAACACAACAACATAAATAATAATAACAATTTAAAGTTGTTTTTCTGAGATGAGACATATGTTGGTTTACTTGTTCAATTTTAAGTTCTGTTATTGCTTGACCACACAGTTATTTAGATGGCATGTTATTTAGACAGATGCTTAGGTTTGATGTTCACTTGGTATCCTAGTTACGTCGCAGCACTGAACTGTTGTCTTTGTACTCTATTTACTTGAACATTCACCATGTCGTTTGTTGACCAGGGTTCATGCCATTTACTCTCATCTTGCACTTAAGCCATTAAGACCGGGAACGCATCTCTGTGTCATTTTAGATTTCTTTGGCTATTCAAAAATAGCAGCTATTTTTTTGAAAAACATAAAAGAAAATTGTGCAAATCTTTCAATATATGTATATATTTTTGAAGTGAAGATTTCCAATATTTGCAATTACAGCAATCTTAAAATGACACAGATACGTTCCCAGTCTTAATGGGTTAAGTCGCTCCGGATAAGAGCATCTGCTAAATGGCTAAATTGCGAATTGTAAGTCAAGCTGTGAACCTCATTTTAAGGACAGCGCTGCTGGCGATGCCACAGAGAAACTAGAAAGCTTTAACCCATTAAGACCTGAGGCAGATTCTACAATGCTGTCTAAATCAGTAGGCCGAGCTAGTTCTCAAACTTTTTCATGCCAAGGACCCCCAAATTGTATTTGGCCGCGGACCCACCATCTGAAAATGTTTTGTGCCAGGGAGACCCCCAGAAGAGAAGATTTGTGTTAAAAAAAAAATCAACGTTTTTCAAAGATTTAAAAGATTTTTCAAAAATATAAAAAAATAGCAGATGAACAAGCTCGCAGCGCGGAACAAAGTGACCGCTGTGAGCTTGTAGATCTGCTATTTTTGACAACTACTGTTCTAAATTCTTTAGCTATATATAGCTAAAATCTAAAATGACACAGATGATTTCCCGGTTTTAATAATAATATTTTTTATAATAATAAAAAAGGAACCGTTTTGGACATACAAGGTTTCCCCCCGACAGCTACGAAGGTGTGAACAGGTGTGGGTTGTGGAGAGAATGTGACCATGGGCGGGTGGGGGAAGAAAGTACAAAAGTATTAGCATCACAATATACTTACAATACCAAAGTAAAAGTACTAAAATGTGTCAAATCATTATGAAAATAGCTGATCTACAAGCTAGCCGAATCATAAAATGGAGCCTAGGTGGTTAGATTGTGTAGTTGAGTTTTAAAGAAAAACTTAGGTTTCTATATAGCTAAAATCTAAAATGACGCAGATGCTTTCCCGGTTTCAATGGATTAACCCATTAAGACCGGGAACGCATCTGTGTGTCATTTTTGGATTTATTTGGCAATTCAAAAATAGCAGATATACAAGCTCATAGCTCATCAGCTTGTAGATCTGGTATTTTTGAAAAGTCGTGACAATTTGTGCAAATCTTTGAATATATATATATTTTTAAAGTGAACATTTTTAACTCCAATATTTGCTTCTGGGGGTCCCTTGGAACAAAATATTTTGAGATGGGGGTGTATGTATTTGGCCGCGGACCCCCATCTCAAAATATGGGGAAAAGGGACCCCCAGGGGACCCCCAAAAGGGACCCCCAGAAGCAAAGATTTGAGTTACAAATCTTGTATCTGCAATTTTTTCAATAGCCAAATAAGTGGCTAAAAATGACAGATTCTTTCCCGGTCTTAATGGGTTAAGACAAACATAAAGCTCCTTACCTTCTCCAGCTTGGACAGAGCCAGGGAGTAGTGGTCTTTGACTTTGAACTGCATGAAGCGCATGTTGGCTGGGTGGGTGAGCTCTGTAATGATGCTGAGAGCTGGGAACAGTCTGGCAGTGGAGTGAGAGAACAGACAGAAAGAGGAGAGGGTGAAATGTAAGAACCCTGACCCCCCCAGACAGACATCACTTAGCTCAACGTGGGATTGTAAAGTGCGCTAGTAGGAGGAGGACGACGATCGAGTGCAGACCTGAAAAGCGTCTGAACATTCACAATGGTCTTGGCGTCGGCCATGTAATCTTCCTCGGCAATCATGGAGCTCTCCTTGTCGACCACCACCATGGTGTCGGCAAATGTCACTCCGCAGCGCAGCAAACTGTCCAGACTGCCAAGAGAGAGAGAGACATTAGAGAGAGAGAGAGAGAGAGAGAGAGAGAGAGAGAGAGAGAGAGAGAGAGAGAGAGAGAGAGAGAGAGAGAGAGAGAGAGAGAGAGAGAGAGACATTAGAGAGAGAGAGAGAGAGAGAGAGAGAGAGAGAGAGAGAGAGAGAGAGAGAGAGACCAGATGGAGCAGGCAATTAAATAGCGCTGCAGACAGTGTCAAAAAGCCAGAAAGACTTGAATTTGAATACATCAAAAGTGTTTTTTTTGAGTAGCGGGGCTACTCATGAAATGAATAAAGATGAGGGGATAGACGGAGAGGAGAGAGGGAAAAAAAGGGAAGATAAGTAATGAGATCAGCCTGAGCCGTCCGTCCGTCCGTCTTACTTGTCGATGGAGCCCACTGTGTAGAACACCATGGGGAACCAACAGATTGCCTCCAGGAAGTCTGCCTCAGGTCTGAAGAGCCAATCAAAATACAAATAGATGGTTTTATTTCTCTTTTGACAAGTATATCTCCCCAATATCGTCGCTGTCGCGGCGGAAACCTTGTTAGATATTAAAGAGTAATACGTAACATAATGAAGTGCAAGGCTCCCCGTGGAGATAGGATCCCTATGGTTTGGGGGAATACAGTAGGACTCTAGGTAATGACTACAGGAAATAACACAGCATTACAGTGGAGTGACTCAGCGGTTTATTGGCTTCTTCTTTTTTTATTGGATTCCGCAGTCGTTTCGCAGCGGTGGAAAAGTAACTAAGTACATGTACTCCAGTACTGTACTTACAATTTACATCATCAGTCTAACAGTATAATATAAAAACATCTATAATCTGTACATTGAAACTATACACACTATAGGATGCCAGGTCTACAAATGGCCTGGCATCTGTCTACACAACATGCTATCTAAATTACATTTGATCCTTTACTTAAGAGCAGTTTTGAGGTATTTGTTGTTGCTTTTTTACTCTACTGGAGTATTTACAATTTTAAATAGTAATCTCAGAGGCAAATTTTGTACTTTTTACTCTGCTACGATTATTTGAAAACTTATAGTTACATGTTACTTTGTAGATTTTTATTTCAAAACATGCATGCTGATATATTGCTGTATATTAATGTGTTGGATCCCAGGACGGCTGTCGCTTCGGCGAGAGCTGACGGGGATCCATATAAATAAACAAATAAACAAACATTTACGCTCTGTTTGCCTTTTTGGGCTTCGTAAAGAAAAACTGCACAGGGAACCAGATACAACGAATAATTTAAATATACAAAGAAATTACTGACAATACCCAGTACCAATAAAACAGGCCATATTTAATAATTGCATAGTTTCAAATGTTTTTTTTTTTAATAGCAGAAATAGCTGATGTGATGTGTTGTGAGCTTTTAAATCTGAACAGATGAATTAATACAGATAAACAGAAACGACTCTGACTAAATAATTACGATCAGGCAGATGTATTTAATAATTGTGATAGTTGTCACCAGAATGCTTGTTTGGAAGGAACTCACATGCTCTCCAGTAGCAGCACTATGGGGTTGAGCTCCTTGCGGGGTCTGTAGTACGCTCTCAGGGGGACAATGAAGTTGTACAGGCCGTTCCCCGCGCTCTCCGCTGACACGATGATCAGTTTGTTCTTGAAGCCGTAGGAACGGGCGTCCTCGAAAGGGACGTGGTGGCAGGCCTATAGGGGACAGAGGACTGTGTGTGATGTCTGTGTGAGCTACGGCAGGGGCTCTCAAACTTTTTTATGTCAAGGACCCCCTAAAAAATATATATTTGGCTGCGGACTCCCCCCCCCCCCCCATCTCAAAAATATTTTGTGCCAGAGGGACCCCCAGAAGCAAATATTTGGGATAAAAAATATACATATATTCAAAGATAATCTTTGGGGACCACTGAGCTACAGGGTGGCGGTCGGGGACGGAACTTGGATTTGCCATACTGTACCTTGTCCATGCGCAGGCAGCAAAAAGGCATCTTTTCCTGCAGCAGGTGGCACAGAGCAGGGGAGCTGCCGATGTAAGGAGAGTTCAGCGGGTAGCCCTTCACCCACCTGCACACACCCAAAATGAACAGACAAGCACTTGGTTAACCTTCAAAAGTTCAGTCTAGGGGTGCACCAGCTAATCGAACTAATCAAATTACTCCATTATAAACATAATCAATAATTTGGTAATGTCATTATAGATTTAGGTTTCCAAAAATGTAAAACAGAAATAGTAAAATACAATTACCATACTTTTAGGCCCGAAAACTACAAAAACCTGAAAAGGTGTCATTAAGAGCTTAATGACCTCAAAGTCACGCATCCAACAAGCTTTGAACTGAGCAGATTGGACCTTCCGTTCCAGAGATAATGGCCAAAACATCTTGAAGACGGCCAATTTCGCCGATTTTCGATTGAGTTTTGTCTATTGTTGTCTGTTTTTCTTTAATAACACAGGCTAGGAAGGTCGAACGGAGACAAACTAGAAGATACCTGTATAAAGTTCACTTTGTGCTGCATCCAACACACCCACTGCCATTTCCGTCCGCCTTACCTTTAGGCCGCTAGGGGCAGTTGAAATGTATTTTTTGGTGGTAATCGATTTTATCATTTTTAATTGGTCGTGTGGCAAAAAGAAAACCAAAGCCTAAAGTAAACAAAAAAAAACCCTCAGTAACTCACTCTTGGTGGCCGCCCCACCAGTGGCCCCCCCTCTCGTCTCGGTCGCTGTCCTCCTTGCCCTCCTCCCCGGCCTCGTCCTCGGACTGGTCTCCCAGCAGGTCAAAGGTCGGGTTGCTGACCCCGTCCACCAGCTCCAGCACGGGGGCGATGCTGTGCCGCCGGTCCTCCGTGGAGCCGTCGGCGGCGCCGCCCATGGCCGGCAGCGCCAGGGTGTTGGCGCCCCCCGCCTCGTTGTTCGTCCTGGAGCCGCTCCGGCTGCCTCTGCCACCACCGCCGCCGCCGGGCCCTCCCCCCATGCCGCCCTGGGGGTCCTGGCCCTCCGGGCTACTGTCGCTGGAGTCCTGCAGGTCTATGGCCACGGTGCCTGCAGCGGGTTAACAATCAAATTCAGGGTTAACAATCAAATTCAAATTCAATTCAAATTCAAGAACAGCAAAAGTAGCAGATCTGCAAGCTCAAAATTCGAGCTTGTAGATCTGTTACTTTTGATGCTTTAGTGTGACCTGTAGTGTGATCGAGTAGTCAAAAAAACTACTCGAAAAAATTGGCGAAAGGGCCTTTCTGTGTGGAGTTTGCATGTTCTCCCCGTGCCCCTAGGGTAGGTACCCTCACAAAAAACATGCAGTAATCCTGGTCTCTATACTGCCTCCCCCTGGTCAGCCGGGGTGCCTGATGTAGGGGAAAGGAACTGGTTGGAATAACGTGTTCCTTCCACGCGCAAGTCCTACCGGGGAAACTTCCCCCTGTCAGGTGATAAGAAGCAGCCTACTCACTCCTCATGCATTGAAGGAAGCATGAGCTCAGTTAGGGCTCTCCCCAGGCTGGCAGAGGGAGAGTAGCGCCCAGGATTACAAGCTTTGGCACCGGGTGAAAAATGGGTTACAAAATCGTGGGATAAAAACTTTGAAAGAGAAAAAAAAAAGTTAGAATATGGAAATAGGAGGTTTCTGGCCGACAGCAGCAACGATATAATGTTCTTTATGGGAAACACAACGTTTGTGTTTGGAGACCTTCATCAGGTCATCTGACAAGATAACAAGATAAGCTGATGAATGTCTCAGGATCAGGTCGTCTAACAAGAAAACAAGATAAGCTGATGAAGGTCTGCACACCGTAATGTTGTGTTTCCCATTAAAAAACGTGATATTCAGCATTTTAAGACAGTGTATGGGAGTGTTGCTTTTACATTGATCCACCCTCTGTCTTCTCCAACGCACCTGTCGTTCTGTTGGCAAGAGTTTTTTCTTACCATAGATAGAGTGCAACACTTGGAACGAGTGAGTGGAACAGTTCCAGTGTTCGCCACCAGGTGGTATCTATGTCCCCGACCCCCCCCCCCCCTATTTTAACCAACAAATGAATGTGCATTTGACATTTCAGTCTTATGGCAGCTGCTCTTATCAAGGCTGACAGTCAACCAGATACATTAATATTTTACATTAGCACGAGTCATTCCAATTTATCCTAATAGCTTTCAAATGTGACAATCTCACGGTGAGGGGAAATACACGGACCAGTGAACTATGGCAGTGGTTCTCAACCTGTGGGTCGGGACCCCCAGGGGGGTCCCCACAGGATTTTGAGGGGGTTCCCCAGATGACAGTGTAATGTAAGGACTTTTAACTAACTTAATACCTAAAAAAGAAATAAATGAAATGAAAAAAAAAACCCATTACTGCGTCAAACATAATCAACTATACTATAAAAACTGATCAAACATTGGCCAAATTGTCAAATAATATAAGAAAGAGGCAATTTTTTGAAAATAGCTGATCTACAAGCTCACAACGCCTCACCTCGCAAGGCGAGGTGAGGCGTTGTGAGATTGTAAATTGGCTATTTTCACAATATTTATCTGTGGAGCCGAGTCAAACCCAATTCCAAGTGCTTGTCAGGGTGAGGGTGGAGGGGTCCCCAGTTCAAATATGATTATTTAGGGGTCCCCAGTTCAAATATGATTATTTTGGGGGTCCCCAGTTCAAATATGATTATTTTGAGGGTCCCCAGTTCAAATATGATTATTTTGAAAAGGTTAAGAACCCCTGAACTATCTCTGAGTCATGTTTGAGCGTGTGGAGCGTCTGAGTGTACGCCTGATTTACATGTGGTTGTGCACCGCCGTCCGTCACGCATTGAAAGTAGAGACCGGCTATTTCCACTATTAATGTTTTTATTTTTTTAAAGTTATTAAATGTGCCAGTTATCTCTTTGTATATTTAGGTTATTTGTCATATCTGCCCTGGGCAACTTCAAAGCATTAAAAGCCAATAAGAAATAATATTCTAATTCATAACGTTCCAGTGTTCAACAACAAAAACACAATGAAATCGTTTAAATTGCAATTATTGGTGTGACAATGAATGGTCATGTAAAATGTAATTTCTCCTATAGAAAGGTGATGGCATTCAATGCCTACATCACCCCCGCATCCCTTATTTTACCCTTTTTCTACTCGGTACATATAGTGTTTTATATTTGTTGAAGATTGTATTTTGGTGTTATTTTTTATGCTATGTTGATGAATTGAATACATAGGACCACAATGGAAACAAGTCCCCAGGACTTTTTTTGTGTCATCCTTTTAGCCTTAATGTCTGCCTGTTCCTAGTGCTGTTTACATTTCTGTCCAATAAAGTATTCAATCAATCAGTGGTGGAAAGTAACTCAGTACATTTACTCAAGTACTGTACTTAAGTACAATTTGGAGGTGTTTTTACTTCACGGGGGTATTTCCAATTTTCTGCTATTTTCAAAAGATTTTCCTACCATTTATACATTTGAAAACTTGTGAAATGGGACATTCTGCATAATGAGTACTTTTACTTTTGGTACTTTAAGTACATTTTGATACCAATACTTTTGTACTTTTACTCAAGTACATTCTGAATTCCAGACTTTTACTTGTAACTTTCTACATTGCAGTATTGATACTTTTACTTAAGTAAAACATTTTAGTACTTTTTCCACCACTGCCTACTGACCCATGCTGGCGATGATGCTGTGGACGGGCAGGCGGGTGAGACCGTGGTAGATGGTCTGCTGCCGCGCCTTGCTGCCGCCCCCGTGGCCGCCGCCCCCGCCGCCCCGCCCCGAGGAGGAGGGCTGGTCCCTCTGGCCCCTGACGAAGGCAGAGTTCTCCTCCTTGGAGATGTTGATGTAGAAGCAGATGTCCGAGCCCCCCATGATGTGGCAGGGGCCCGGGTTCAGCAGGATGTTGGTGGTGTCCAGGCGGCGCACGCCGATCAGACACACGCCGTACCTGCAAGGCCACACGCAGACACAAAGCCACAGAGGTCAATGTTTTTGCAAGAAGGCATAGTTGTTGTTTTTTTTCCCCTCCTTTCCTTATTATCATGACTATTATTATTAATTTAATTCAGATAATTAATTAATATATATATTTTTCACTATTTTCATTATTATGTTCATTTCTTTTTCTTAAACAAGCATTTATAGCAGCTTGTGGCAAGCTAAACAATAACAACTGCAGTATTAAATGACATTTTGCGACTCCTTTTAACACTGTTTCAGAGACATAGCGAATTTCATTCTATAAATGTTGCAACTTTTAAAATCTATAGTATTTTTTTTGGCCACCAGATGGCGACCTAGGATTTTGTTTAAAGCCACGCCCATTTCCCCTAAGACCACGCCCCTTTTGCCTTCCAGGATATATAAAGGAAGGAACCTCCCACATTCCTCTCTGTGCTCATAGAGCATGTATGTATCTGTCATGTTCTGTGGAAGGAAGTAAAACAATGATTGCATTTGATCCTCGCATCACCCTCAGGCTGTTATAATGTACTGTACGTGGGGGTAGCTAATGTGTGCGATGTCTACTACCCAGACATCTATTTACTGACACAGGCATTCTCCTGTTGCATTGTACATGTTTGAAAGGCCAACACCCAACAATTGTCCTGACCTGATTCCCCGGACATTTTCCAGTGTTCGTATGAGAAAGGGGCTTTAGTGAATTTGACATTAGGCTCTTTACTTGGTCTGCTCTTTTTCCCCCTCTACACCAAACATCTTTTGCAGAAAATAGCAGATCTAGAAGCTTGTAGAAGCAAGCTTGTAGATCTGCTATTGTCAGCGAATGTTCCCACCAGATTAGGGATGCTAGGGGGTTTAAGTGGTTATGTAAAAAAAGAAAAAGCTGTTATCAAACAAAAAATGAATTTCCGCAAGGACAAATGAAGCATCTATCTATCTAAAGATTTGGCGACCCCCCCTGTAGTAACTCGGAGGATCACCTAGGGGTCCCGGACCCCCTGTTGAAGACCCATGAGGAGGCATGTCCAAAGTCCAGTCCGGAGGGGGCCAATCATGGCAAGGATGGCAGATTTTATATGGCCCGAGGCTTCCTTCCTAAAATGTATTATTCATGGCCCGCCGGTATATCTATGTGAAATTCATACGTTGAAATGAACCTGCAGAGATTGATATTTCTCAGGAAACGGCTTGTTCCTTGTGTTCTTTCATTCTCAAGATGTGAGAGAAAAGCTATTTCTTTATTTTACATCTGGTTACATTTGGCTACATTGCCATTTGATCAAAAACAACTTATTGGAATGCAGTGCATGAATGTGAAAAAAGGCAGAAAGAGAAATTGGCTAAATTGTTTTTTGTTTTGTTCCCAGGTCAGATGAGTGCATACTGATTTTGCATTGCAGTTAAATAAAATTGTTGTAACTAGACCATACCCGGTCGGCGCAGCGCATCCGTGGGTGGATATGCGCACATGATCTGGCAACCCGGGAGGCAGTTCGTCCCATAGCTGGGCAGCCCCGTAACCATGGCGACAGTGTTTTACACAAAAACGCTAATAAGAAGCTGAGATTTGATGAAATTGAAAAACGGGCTTCACAGTTAAGTTCAGATGGTAATGGTCAATGGCTGTGTGCAAAATCAGAGCAATTGGTCCAGCCACTGAGGAGAACCGGGTAGCTTCACCACCACCACCACTACAAACGCACAGAGGTTACTAAAATTATAGTAGGATGCGATGCATTTGTAGTTGACCTTGTTATGGTTAACACTTATTCTAACAAACAAACAAACAAATAAATAATAATACGATGATGATGGCCTTACTTTTTATGAGCATGGAAAGAGGCGAAGGTGAAACTCTTCCCATGGTACTCCCCGAAGAATTTGCTTTCCTCCAGACGGATGTGATGCACCTCATTGGCCGAGCAGCGCCGGTAGGTGCGCTGCCATTGGTCGGCCGAGGTGGCTCCGCCCTCCCTGAGACAGAAAAGGTAATAGGGACTTTTACATTAAGCTTGGGCAGATACAGGCTTTATGAATAACATTCAAAGAGCCTATCACTGATCTGCAGCTACTTAGTCAGGAGTATGTATAACGTGTTGCATGATGAAATGTCCTTGAGCTTTATGGGATTACAGTCTCTTAATGAGGAGGGAGGTGTTTGTTCAGTCTCCTCTTAAAGGCATGAACCCTACTTGATGTAATGTCTCCAACAACCACAGGGGGAAGGCTGTTCCATGTTGTTCCATGACTGATTGGCCATGAGGGGACTGTAATGCTTCCAGCTCAGTACCACCATAGACATAATGTAATATATACGTCAGTACCAGCATAGACAATGTAATATATGTCACTCAGTATAATGTAATATAAGTCACTCAGTACCACCATAGACATAATGTAATATACGTCGCTCAGTACCATCATAGATATAATGTCATATATGTCACCGCCATATTGGTACGGGCAACTGGCTAGAAGTCCACTGCAGGATATACCTGAGTCGTATATAACAGTAGTTCGCAAACTTTTTCGTGCCAAGGACCCCCAAATTGATTGTATTTGGCTGCGGACCACCATCTGAAAAAGTTTTGGGCCAGGGACCCCCAGAAGAGAAGATTTGGGTTAAAAAAAATCTAAATTATTCAAAAGTTTCCAAACCTTTTCGATATAAAAAAAAGTATTTGTTGTTTTTTTAGCAGATGTACAGTACATGCTCGCAGTGCAGATACCTGTTATGATACAGATAACCTGTATCATAACATATTATGTTGGACATTTGTAACAAACCAAACCGCTTGAAAATTGAAAATATGATGAGACTGGATTGATGGAGAATGAATGAATGAATGAATGAGTGAATGTCTTTATCGCAGACTCATAGTTCATAGAAAAACATATAAATACATACAACAAGGGACCAGTGGTGTAAAGTAACTAAGTACATTTACTCAAGTACTGTACTTAAGTACGATTTTGAGATTTTGAAGTGCACCAGTAAAGTAAAAATCACACCCTGTGTGAAGGAAGCGGTGCCTTTGGGGCGGGGCTTAACTCATTTCAGTTCGTCCCTATTGGTGGTCTGAGTCCACTTACCAAATTTGTACTTGGTAGCATGCTGCAAACTGGAATAATGGCTGTTTAAAGCCCAGCCAATGGTGGACAGTAACGGAGTAGATGTACTTGAGTACTGTACTTGAGTACAGATTCTGAGGATCTGTACTTTACTTGAGTATTAGATTTTTTTGATACGTATTACTCTTACTTGAGTACATTTCCAAGACAAATATTTTACTTTTACTCAAGTATATTTCTAGGAAGGCTATAAAGTACTGAGTACTTTTAAGCCCACTCCACATCCACAACAATGTTTCGATCGCCATGCAACTCCTTGCAACATGCAACTACTTGCAACTACTTGCAACCATTAGCCCCAATGGCAGTTGCAAGGAGTTGCATCGGTGTGGTTGACCTTAAAACAGTTTTGTTGCAAGGAGTTGCGACTAGCATTGGTGCGGTTTGGCCTTTAGGTTGGCTGTTTTTTTTCTTCCCTAAAATGCAATTGGCCTAACTTCTGCTCTCACACTAGCCGTGTTTCTGGCTTCCCCCTCCGCTCACCTCTTTGTTACATCTTGTATGGGTGTAGAGGAGTAAAAGTATTTAGTTCTGGTTCCTCAGTCATTTCTATATTTTTATAGGCATTTCTGAAGGCTTTGTATAACGTCTACAAGCAAGCACATCAGTGCATGCAGTGCAGGTGGTTTCAGAGAGTTACAGTACTTCTCTGAAACAAGAGTAACAAGGTCCTATAAATTCATTGTGAAAACATTACAGCAATTCATTGATATCAAAATTAAGAAATGTACTTCTACTTTTACTTTTACTTGTACTTTAAGTATTTTTCAAAGCATGTACTTTGGAATACTTAAGTATATTTAAAAGCAATTACTTTTTTACTCTTACTTGAGTAACATTTTGACTGAGCTACTTTTACTTATAGTGGAGTAAATTTGACCAAGGAGTATCTGTACTCTTACTCAAGTACTGGGGTCGAGTACTTCGTCCACCTCTGAGCCCAGCCAATGGGCAGACAGAGGGGGCGGGGCTTAAGTAATTACAGTTTGTCCCTATTGGTGGTTTTAGTGCATGTACAAAATTTGTACTCCGTAGCATGCTGCGAACTTGAGTTATGGCTGTTTAAAGGCCAGCCAATGGGAAGACAGAGGGGGCGGGCCTTCAGCAATGCATGCTCGTCCCTATTGGTGGTCTAAGTCCACATACTAAATTTGGACTTGGTGGCATGCTGCAAACTGGAGTTATAGCTGTTTAAAATCCCGTGCTCATCCCGTGCTCATACGGGCGGACGACATAACATACGCTGGGCGTCCCTGGACCCCTCGTTGATAACCAGTGGCACGTGTGGCCAATGAGAGGAGAGATGGCATAGGCAATCTCCACGTCCGTGTGTGTGTGTGTGTGTGTGAGTGTGTGTGTGTGCGTGTGCGTGTGTTTGTATGTGTTGCTTCTTTGCCGTGCTCATCCCGGGCTCATACGGACGGACGGACGGACACACAGACACACAGACACACAGACACGGAGTCAAAGTCAAATGTAGAGCAGTTGGCACCGCTAAAAATACCAGTTACTTGAGTAAATGTATATAGTTACTTTCCACCACTGGTAGGCAGCGAGGCCAACACGGTGGTATCTACGGTATCTATCTACACATCTATGAGTGGCCCCGCCCACACAACCATAGTCATTTCCTGTCAAGGCTGCTGTGGTAACGGCTGCTGACGTCTGTGTTCCAGGCTGCTGATCAATACGTCAATCAGCAGCACACACAGACACATGCAAGGCCACATGTCACATGGCGTCAGCCTGAGGAAGCCTTAACCCATTGAGACCTGAAGCCGATTCTACATAAATCCTACATAGATCCTAAATCTCAACAGTTTTCTGAAAAACATATGTTTCTATGTCAGAGGTGCTCAATCTTTTTCATGTCAAGGACCCCCAACATTATATGTTTTTGGCCGCGGACCCCCATCAAAATATTTTGTTCCAGGGACCCCCAGAAGCAAAGATTTGAGTTAAAAATGTTCGCTTTAAAAATATATACATATTCAGAAGATTTGCACACATTTTCACGATTTTTGAATAGCCCAAAGTGTAAAATAATGCTTTCTTAAATCAAATCTAAAAATGACACAGTTCCAGGTCTTAATAGGTTAACCCATGAAGACCGGGGAACGTGTCTGTGTCATTTTTAGATTTATTTGGCTTTTCAAAAATAGCAGATATACAAGCTCATAGCGCGGCACTGCTTATTTTTTTGAAAAAGTGTGAAATTGTGTGCAAATCTTTGAATATATATTTACACTTTTAACTAAAATCTTTGCTGGGGGGGGGTCCCTGGAACAAAATATTTTGAGATGGGACCACACATCATTTTGGGTGGTCCTTGACATGAAAAAGTGTGAGAGCCACTGATTATAGCAACATTCATTTTTATATTTAATATTTATTTTATATATGTTTTATATATATATATATTTGTAATATTTATATTTAATATATATATTTAAAGATTTGCAAAAAAAATATATGCTTAATAAAAATAAATAGCAGATCTACAAGCTTGTAGCGCAGCACTCGGTACCACGCTATGAGCTTGTATATCTGCTGTTTTTGAATAGGCAAAGTATAAAGAAATGGTTAAAGTGGTTACACAGATGCGTTCCCGGTTTTAATGGGTTAAAAAGTACAATGTCACAAGTTGAAGGCGGGCATGGACAATAATCATCTGAAGATGGATATATTGTTTCCGTCGGGCACAAACCTTGTATCTCCATATGTTTTTAATGGCCTACTTCCTCATACCAGAGTCTCAAGAAACAAAGTAGTGAAAATAGCCGATCTGCAAGCTCACATGTGACGCGAGGCGTTGTGAGCTTGTAGATAATAATAATAAAAAAGGAACAGCTTTGGACATACAAGGTTATCCCCCTGAAAGCGACGATATGGTTTAATATGTGGCGGCCAGAGGGTGTGAACAGGTGTGGGTTGTTGTGGAGAGAATGTGACCATGGGCGGTTGGGGAAAGAAAAGTACAAAAGTATTGGCATCAAAATATACTTACTGTAGTGTGTATAATACCAAAGTAAAAGTACTAAAATGTGTAAAATCTGTAAAAAAAAAAAAAAATGCTTATCTACAAGCTTGTAGATCAGCTACTTTCGAATAGACAAATTATAAAATGGAGCCTAAGTGGTTAGATTGTGTAGTGATAATCTTAATCTGCAATGTAACTTACTAAATCTGTTAAATAATTGTAGTGTAAAACATGAAGAAGTACTAGATTTGCCTCTGAGATGCAGTGGAGTAGAAGTATATAAATTATAAAAAAATGGAAATACTAAAGTAAAGCAAATGTACCTCAAGATTGTACTTAAAGGACCACTTTGGCCATTTTCAACCTACTGTATATTCATGTAATTGGTCCTCACTAATGATCATTATAATATGGTACCATTTCTGTCTATTACTGTAGGTCTGTGTTATCAGAGGGCTGTGGACAAGTTTGGTCATTTCAAACAATATTTCAAACTTTTTGCTATGTATTTATTTATTAATGCAAGAACAATGGCTTCTATTTCGGCAAGCTAAATTTCCAGGAAGAGAAAGGCCGTAGTTTCTATTAGCTTGGAATCCCAGTGGATTAGCTTGGAATCCCTTGGAAACCTGCCTACCAGTGACATCATCATGTCACTGGTAGGCAGGTTTCTGAACTGTCCACAGCCCAACCTCTGAGACACAGAGGGAGCAGACAGAAACGGTGCCATTTTTATTATGAGCATTAGCGAGGACCAGCATACAGTATATGAAGATAGGTTGAAAATGGGTGAAGGGGTCCTTTAAGTACAGTACTTGAGTAAATGTACTTAGTTACATGTCCGTCAGTGAATTTGTGGTGGCCAGTAGGTGTGAACAGGCCTGAGAACAGGCCCCGGGCCGTGGAGAGTGTGACTGTGGGCGGGTGGGCGGGCTGCAAAAAACAGAGCTTGACACGACAGTGCAGTGTGCCAGGCGAGCTTAACCCATTATGACCGGGAACGTCATTTTAAGATTTCTTTGGCTATTCAAAAATAGCAGATATACAAGCTCATGAGCTTGTAGATCTGCAATTTTTGAGAGAAAAGAATCGTGAAAACGTGTGCACATTTTTGAATATACATATTTAACTGAAATCTTTGCTTCAGGGGGTCCCTGGAACTAAATATCTTGAGATGGGGTCTCAAATACATATAATTTTGGGGGTCCTTGACATGAAAAAAGTTTGATAACCACTGATATTATAGCAGCATACGTTTTATTTCATTTTTTTAACTGTTAGGATTTAAAAGACATTTGTTGAATCCCCAGAAGCAAAGATTTGAGTTAAAAATGTTTAAAAAAGACAAAGACATCTTAACTCTTTAACTGCCAGAGTATATACACAATCTACCCCCTTCCCTGCCAGAGAAAATACATTGCAAAAAAAGGTAAAATGTGAATTTTGTCTCCGTATATTTTTTAACATTGAAGTGAATGGAGCAGAAAATCTTCGCATTGCGTTATCTCCTGCTTCCTTTGTGATAATTAAAAAAATTAAAAAGAAAAAAAAGTTTTTTTTTTTTTTTTTTTCAAAACTCTCGTTTTTCTCGTCGACGGCTGGCTGAGCCATGCGGAGAAAAACGAGAAATCTCGTCAATGGCAGGAAAAGAGTTAAAATGACACAGATCTATGCGTTCCCGGGTCTTAGCGGGTTAATGTCACTCCACAGACAGAAGGGTTGGAGAGTGACAAACACTGGGCATTTGTCATTGGCACATGCCACCAGTGCATGCCAAGGCTCACAACGGTCCAGCTGGAAGCTTAAGGACCTCTTGAGGACTGGAACAAAACCCGTTTATAGATTCACGTGGGACCTTTGCACTCCAACAACTAACAAATGATTTGTTGGCGACAAACTAATTCCCTGTTCATATCTTCTTCCCAGTGCAGGGCATCAGGACAACACTGTGCAGGATTATGTTCTGTACAGCATTGGTTCTCGAAGTGGGGTCCGGGGACCCCCAGGGGTCCTTGGGGGGGGGGGTACCAGGGGGTCCCCAGCAAAATTAGTTAATATAGCGTCACAATAATTTTAACCACTTAAACCATATTTTATACTTATGCTATTCAAAAATAGCAGATCTACAAGTTCATAGCGCGGTACAGAGTGCCGTGCTATGAGCTTGTAGATCTGCTATTCTAGAAAAATCCCTGGCAGAAAATATTTTTGAGATGGGGGGGGGGGTCCGCAGCTAAATATATATAATTTTGGTGGTCCTTGACATGAAAAAGTTTGAGAACCACTGCTGTACAGTATTTAGATTTACCTCTTTAGGTTTATTATCCCCTGCCAAGAGGCCGGAACGGCCGAAGGCGAGGGATTATGTTTTCGCCCTGTCCAACATATAGGCCATACACATGACACGATTTTCCGCAATTTTCCCGCGATGCATTGTGATCTACATTAAGTCGGTTATTGGTTCTAAATATCTGCGTCAATGTATTTTCGGTTAGTTAGTTCAGCCTTAAATTACATTTCGCCGTACGGCCCTTTTCACTCGACACATTTCCCACTATTTCTTTTTCCGTTAGTAAAAAATCACATCATTGCTGTGGAGCACCACACCACAGTGCTGCTAGAGCATACGTGAACCAGGCCTGGTTGTGTACTCACTGTCCCCTGGAGGAGTGGATCAATAGGGTGATCAGGGTGGAGGTTGCTGGACACACGCAGTTTAGAGCCAGCATGGCGTATTTAAACTCCTCTTCACACACCACATGATCTGTAAGGAGAGAGAGAGAGAGAGAGAGAGAGAGAGAGAGAGAGAGAGAGAGAGAGAGAGAGGCTCATCAGTGGCGGCTCACGCACGCCCGCCTCAGCAAAACACAAACAACAACCATAAATCGTCGCTGTCGGGTGGAAACCTTGTATGTAACCGTTACCTTGCCAGGAGAAGCTTTAATGATAGCTTTTAGGAAGGTCACTCCACAACCCGACCTTCTGGGGTTTGTTGGCCTTGCCGGCACATGTTTTGATTTCCATTTTTGTTCTTTTCCATATTTTTCCATTTTTGTTTTTATCACATGTATTAAAAATATATGTGCAAATAAACTAAACTACACTAAACTAAAGAGATGGAACGAAACATTTTGGAAATAGTGAAAGTATCTGCAGATCGGCTATTTTCACTACTGTTGCTTGACGGCCTTTTACGACGAAGTAGGGCATTAAGTGACAAAAAAACATAGAAAGTTTAAATGTGGAGATACACGGTTTCTTGCCTGACAATAATGATGTTTCACCAGCCAGGCAGAATACTTGATGTTCATCAGGGCAACAACAGTGTGCATAATTAATGTCGTTCCCGTAAATTAGCGACCTACTTCGTATTACAAGAGCGTTGATCAACATGTCACGACTCGTTATGAACTTTGATGTTGCAATTCGTTTTTTTTTTAAAGTTAAAGTGATAGAGTGTGTCAGTGTTTATTTTTTAACTATAGGTTCGAACATCTACGTTGCACCGCCGATCCGACCAATATGTCTGAGTCTTAGTGTCAAGGGCTTTGTCAGAGTACCCATTGTACCCTGTCTGTGACCTTTTTGTGGCCATATATGGAGATTTCTATATCTGTCTGTCTACCGGTGTCCCTTTTATGCCCATATATTATGGAGATCCCTGATGTATATTGGTATGCCTATATGGACATATCGGTCTGATCGGCGGTTCTGGACAACCGCATATCCGAACAACTCGACGGCGGCCAGCTTGCCGATGCGCAAGCTGGGTTTGGTAGGCTCCATGTATGCACATGACCTTATATGGGCATAGCGGTCGGATCTGTGGCTCTGGACAAACAGGTCTCCATATATATCTCTATATGGGCGTATCAGGTTTGTTTATGGTTAGGTCTGAGTCATAGTGACATGCCTATATATGGGTGTATCGGGTTTGTTTATGGTTATATCTGGGTCAGAGTGATGTGGATGCGGTCGGCCGGCCCTCGCACAAGCCAATTTTAATATAGGATATTTAACCAAAGAAAAGTATTTCCCCCATTTCCTGAAAAGTACGAGTTTTCTTTTGGACATACAAGGTTTCTTCCCGACAGTAACAATATACTGCAAGTATGATAATGCATACATACTTCTCCACTAACAGCTCACATGCTGCCTAAAAGCTGCTGTAATTGAGGTTAAAATGAAATAAGGCCTGTGGGCCGCTGTAAAGACTCATCATGCATTTCACTAATTACACTGATAAAATGAATTACTCCATTTTTTATCTCCAAAGACACACACACACACACACACACACACACACACACACACACACACACACACACACACACACACACACAGACACACACACGTACAAATACACACACACAAACCCCCACACACGCACACGCACACGCACGCACACACACACACACACACACACACACACACACACACACACACACACACACACACACACACACACACACACACACACACGCACGCACACGCACGCACACGCACACACACGTACACACACACACACACACACACACACACACACGCTGTAGATGTACAGTGTAATTGCCGTAATGTTTCAGGCAGGATATTTACACGTGTATAAATATGCATGGCCAACAGGGAATAATTAAGGGAATTAAGCCCTAGTATCTTCATGTTGTCTATTTTCCTGGCTCTGCTGGGCAGCTAGCTTGTGTTTACCCCTATATGTTATATTATTGTCTTAGTATTCGGAGCCCATGGCTCTGTTTTGCGGGGGTGCTGGGGAGACCTAGCAACGGGCCTGTGTCTTCCCCTCTGCATCCAACACTAAAGGTAGCTCTCCACCGCACTGACGACGGCGGCGGTGAGTGTTTGAAAGTTGCCAAAAATCTGCTGTTAAATGGGCGGTGGGCACACTGTCGCGTTGGGTTGCAAGTTGTAGGGAAGCTTTGAAACCGTCGGATAGCAGTGGGCTTGTTGTTGGAAAAAGACATCAAACCGGCCTGGACCACTGGCGTAGCGGTCCAGGCACCTATAGGCTCAATGTAGCCTGACAGCGTGTCGCGGGTTTGACTCCCGGTCCCGGCGGCCTTTGCTGCATTTATCTCCCCATTTCCTGTCAGCCTACTGTCCTGTCAAATAAAGGCATAAAAGCCCCCCCAAAAAACAAAGAAAAAGACATCAAGCCATAGGCTGTTTTAGCAACTTAGCAGCCGTCTGTCGGTGTCGTCTCTCAGGTGCATTCATTCATTCTATCTTTTGTGATATTATGTATAGCATATGTCCTGTTTTTTGTGTATTCTATTTTATTGGTTGTTATGTAATGTATATAACTAGCTGTATAGAACTAGTGGCCGTCGGAAGACTAGCGGTCGTTGAGGCGTCAACTAATGGGGATCCTTTTACAGAATAAACTAGGGATGTCCGATATTATCGGCCTCCCGATATTAGCATAAAAATTGATATCGGGAAAATAGCGGTATTGGTTTTTGAAAAAAAAAACATTTTTTTTTTTTATTTTTTTTTTTTTTTATAAATAAGTTACAGGAGTTCTTACTGTATATGGTGTGTGTGATATGAAATTTGAGCTTACCCTAATCACAATAATCCCCGCATATATCGGTATCGGTTGATATCGGTATCGGTAATTAAGAGTTGGACAATATCGGTATATCGGTTATCGGTAAAAAAGCCAATATCGGACAACCCTAGAATAAACCACTTTCAACCTGGGGTCTCTGTTTTGGCGATGTCATTACATTACTAAAATCGGAATAGCCGATCTACAAGCCCACAACGCATAGCACCGCGACACACTGTGAGCTTGCAAATCGTCTATTTTCGGTGAAGTATATAGCGCTTAAGTGATTAATACAGCTGTAGGAGCCAACACAACCAACAACAGTGATCAAACACAGATAACAAACAGTCTGCGCATTTATCTGTTGCTGTCTGCACACAGCTCCTTCCTTCAATGGAAAGACCGATAGAAAGATTAGTGCTTTTATATTACCAGGGAGCTGGGCCCCGGGAGCATCCAGCACCCCCCCCCCCTCCCCCCCCCGCTGTGTAATTCCTGATTGCATTATCTTCACTGACGAGCAGGCATAATATTACACCTGTCTCCGTTACCGACACGCTCATGCTTGATGTTAAAATGTGCTCCGTAGACCGTATTTCAACATCAGTAGCAAACTTCAGAGAGCAGCCCTTTTCATTTATTTATTTATTTATTTCGAACATATTAAAAGCATAAATGAGAATAAGACAAAGGAGAAAATAAGGGAAAATTAGATTAAAAAACAGCGCCAAAGTTATTTTAACGTCATCCTTAAATTATATTCCATGTTCGAAAAAGGAGTTTGTGAAAACAGTTTTGGTGACCCCATGGCCTTTCCTCTAGCGAAACACTTCATTTAACAAACAATTTTTATTAAAGCCTATACTTTGTTACAAAAATAGCCAATTGTGTAGATGAGCTTGTAGATCTGCTATTTTCGCTATTTTCGAACCTTTCAAAGATTGTGAAATTTATTTTGTGACATTTCAGACTGTAATGACCTGTCCAAAAATAGAAACGCCGCCCACTGCAGCCCGGGTCATTTGGGACACACACGCCAAGTTTGAGGTCAATCAGTTGTTCCCTGGACATGAACATTATTTTTTCATTCTTTTTAATTGTTTTGATGTTTAGTCCCACTAGCGAGAGCGCTATGCTCTAAGGATTGACAGCAACGAAATAAAGAGGCTAATTAGACTTGAAGTCATGAATGGCGTGGTGATGGGTCAGTGTTAATTAAAGCAGCTTGTTTATCAGCCAGAGCTCTAAATAGCACTTTATGTTGGTCAATGATACCAGCAAGCTGGTATTCAGTCACATCCCATTCAAAATAGAGGCTTTTAACACTGTGCTAATGGACCTTGAATAAGGACTTGATTGAATCGACTTCACTTGATTCTTAAAGCAAACAGCTTACCACACACACGCAAGAGCGCACGTGCACACATAGACACACGCGTGCACGCATACGCGCGCTCGCGCACGCACGCACACACGCACGCACGCACACACACACACACAGCCAGCCTGTCCCAATTATTACATAATCGTAATTATTTGAGATACCCAATGATTTGGCATAATCGTCATGAGTTGAACATTTTTCAAATATTTTCAAAAATAGTGTAAATAGCAGATCTACAAGCTTACAACTTGTGAGCTTGTAGCTATTTCCACTATTAATGTTTTTAAGCTTGTATAGGCAATTTAAAATATAAAATCTGTGTGTTCTCTTCTGGGGGTCCCTGGCACACAATATTAATACATTTTGGGGGTCCTTGGCTTTGAGAACTACTGATTTAGAAGGCATTTGTAGAATCGGCCTCAGGTCTTGGATGGATTAACCCATTCAATCCGGGAATGCATCTGTGTCATTTTAGATTTTAGCTATAGCCATTATTTTATAGGCTACTTTGACTTTCCGCGCTATGAGCTTGTATATCTGCTATTTTTGAAAAATCATAAAAATGTGTGCAAATCTTTGAATATATATATTTTTAAAGCAAACATTTGTAACTCAAATCTTTGCTTCTGGGAGCTTGTATATCTGATATTTTTTGCTACTTTTGAAAAATAATGATTTTTTTTGCAAATCTTTGAATATGTATTTTTTAAAGCGAACATTTTTAACTCAAATCTTGGCTTCATGGGGGTTAGGATTTAGAGGACATTTGTAGATTGAATCCTGATTGAATGGGTTAATAGCAGCTATATGGGTGTCTGCAGGGACGTGCACAGATAGACTCTAGGTGGTGCTGGAGCTGCTGCCCTTTGCCCTCTTGACCAGAAGTGCCCTTTTGAAAAAAATAAGAAAAAAAGTTTTTTTTCCCCCCAGTTTACAGCAGGGGTCTTCAACAGGGGGTCTGGGACCTCTAGGGGGTCCTCAGAGTTACTACAGGGGGTCCGCCAAATCTTTATGTGATATGATTTTTCCTTTTACCATAACCCCTCGAAACCTAGCATCCCTTTTCTGAGGAGAACTTTAGCCAAAAATAGCAGATCTACAAGCCCACAACGCCTCGCGCTGCGAGGCGTTGTGGGCTTGTAGATCGGCTATTTTTGGCAAAGAGGTATAGGTGTAGAGGGAAAAAAGAGCAGACCAAGTAAACAAAAAAAAGTATAATTTACTTGAGCACCTGCCCCTCAAAATGTCTGTGCACGCCACTGGGTGTCTGTCTGTCTGGGTGGAGCAGGTGCAGGGTTCCTGACGCACCGTGGAGACTGCTGGCCTTCAGATCCTCCACCATGCCTCTGGCAATAACCATGTACTATCTGCCTGTGTGAGTGACAGGCATGGAGTCCAGACAAAGACCAGAGCCCGCTGGGCTTTTTGTCTTACACTACCACTACACCAGTGATTCTCAACCTCTTTTCTTTCAAGGACCCCCCCCCCCCCCCCCCCCCCCCCTCAGTTTGACAATTATGCATTAACAGCACAGACCCCCCCGTTTGATAAGATTTTGTTCTGGGACCCAAATCTACACTGTAAAATCATCCGTGTTTGTTGGACATTTGTACACTCTCAGAGTTACATACAGACCCATAAGAGCAGTGGTGTAAAGTAGCTAAGTACACAAATCATATCCGAGGCTTAAGACCCTTTAAGGTCGCCCCCCCACGCAACTGGACCAAAAAATAAACCTTTTTCGTCATTTCCAGTAGTCCTTCTTGCAGCACTTCTGTAAGAACTTAAGGACTATTATCTCCCCTCGTCATCCTCTCCTGTGGTCTCTCTGCTCGAGGGGCCTGAACTCACACTACCACACAAACCTGATTACTGACCTGGAGTCAAACACATGCAACAAGACACACACACACACACACACACACACACACACACGCATGCGCACATACACACGCATGCTAGCACGCACAGTCGCGCACGCCTTTCTGTTCAACACTGAACGGAAATCAATTACCACAACGCAGCAGCACACGGCACCACAAGCCCATTCTGCTTCCATTAAAGCCTCGGTCTCTCTTTTTTGCCACACAGCCCATTTAGACGGATGCTCTGATCTTTCCCAATGAGCGTTATGCCATTGTCAAGCTATTCCTGGGGATCAAATCAAGTCTTGACTGCGGGGCTCATTAAAAGCCTCCCACACTGGCACTTAGCGAGCATTTCCCAAGCAGTGTCACATTGAGGCAACAACCGCTAAAAGCCCACGTGATGGCATGCTGATTTGTTCCCTGGGCATCCCTATCTTAATGACACAGAGTACACTGTAAAGTCTATACCGAGGATGCGGTCCATGATTATTAGCCCTGAGATCGTTAGTGTTCTGATTCATCATGAATAACTTATAAAGCCTATAGGGGGTTCTCAACCCGTGGGATAGGGACTGCTGGTGGGGCGCAAGGGTATTGCAAGTGGGACCCCAAATAATTGGCAAAACATTTCAATGATAATATAACATGGATATAAAATAATAAAATATATATATATTATATATGCAGTAAAAAAATATATCATTTTTTTCCCTTTACATTTTTGACAAAATGAGTTTTCATTGTGATACCGATTTATAGGAAACTTGTACTACGTTATTTAAATTTTCCAAGCCGGAACACAATAGATTGATCGTTAAAATAAACATGCTCTGAAAATGAACGCGGTTGGCGGCCCACCCGCAGTTGGTGGCCCACCCGCTGTTGGTGGCCCACCCATCTGACCACTTAACGCGGCAGCCAACGCTTTTGAGATTTTCAAGTGGGCCCTGATCCAGAAAAGGTTGAGGTACCACGGGCTTAAAAGGAGTAGTTCACCCTAAAAAGTGGCTTATTTTCTATCAATTACACACCCCCATGAAGCCTTGAATTCATGGAGATTTGTTTTTGTCGCATTCCTGAGCCAATAATTTGATGACCGGCAGAGACTCAATGGAGACTCTTGTCATTAAATGATTGGCTTAGGAATGCGACAAAAACAAACAAATCTCCATGAATTCAAGGCTTCATGGGGGTGTGTAATTGATGGAAAATAAGCCACTGTTTTGGGTGAACTAGTTCTTTAAGCCTAATATATAGTCTGTGGTTACGACAGGGGTTGCTCGTTGAAAAACAGCTTGTGAGACTTGTAGATCGGCTATTTTCGGCGATCGAGCATCAGCACACTTTGCTCATTCCACAGCACCTCACGTATTATTCAGCGAGCAGCAGAGACTGCTAAAGCACCTGCTGTTCCAACAATGGCTGCTTTGTTTCAAAAACAAAGAGCCCTGCACGACTTCACTCAAAATAAGTTAATTAACCTTGCGAGGCACTGAGGGGATGTTTACTCTCAGTGCCCGTCGCTGAAGATGCAACGCGGCATCCTCAGATGATACGGTACATCACATCAAACGGAGCGTGAGTCTGACCTGGCCCCCCACTCTCTCCTCCCTTAGCACAGTAGCTGTGAAATGTAAAACCTTGTGAAGCTGAAAACAGACCCTTTTTTTCTAAACAAACAAAACGCAACAGACACACACACACAAACACAATTTGAGTGGAAGGAGATCTGGAGGAGCTGGTTTGCTCATTCTTTCTCTCACCTAGTGCTTCGAGCCAAATTAATAACAATGTGAGACAATGAACAGTCAAGGGGGTAGGGGTGTGGGGGGATGTGTGTGTGTGTGTGTGTGGGGGGGGGGGCGTTTAGTGCAGCCACAGAAGTTGTCAGAGGATTCCCTTTGCCAAGGTAGCAAGTAAAACGTTAATCATTAATAGCGACAGGTGGGAAGAGGGTGGAGAGCTAGAATTGAGTTTGACACTCTCCACGCCTGCAGGCAGAGTGATGTGTGCGTATGCATGTGCGCGCGCGCACGCAAACGTGTGTGTGTGTGTGTGTGTGTGTGTGTGTGTGTGTGTGTGTGTGTGTTAGGGAGAGAGAGACAGACAGACAGAGTGGGAGAGTGAGTAGCTGTTGATTGGTATTTTGTGTCGAGCGAGAGAGGGAACATGGTTTTCCAAATGGCAACATGAAAAGGACCGGACACCCCGTGGCACACGGCCAACGCAATCTGTCCTCCACGATGCTCTGGAGACGTGGGAATAGTAGATGAAAATGCAAATGCGAATGTGAATGCAAATGTGCAGGCAAGGCCAACAGGAAAGATGACATTTGCAGTGCAAAGTGCATGGCTCTAGGAGCGGATAGGAGATCTCAGGTGGAGAACGGGAAAGGAGTCACACAGAGCAGATGCTGATGACATCACTGGACATCAACCTCAGCCGCATCAAAGCAAAGCCTGTATAACATTTGATATTGCAGAGCTTCAGCGGTAAACATTTCTGTTGTGGATCACTGCTGCTTGTGATTATGGAACGAACATGGGAACATTCTCATTCTACTACTCTGCCACCAAAATGTGGAACGCCCTGACACCATCCATTCAAAAATGTGAATCACTGGTTTCTTTCAAAACTAGCCTGAGAAACTATCTATCAGGAGACCGCAAGGGGAGGTAAATGTAAATTCCCATTGAAAGGAGGTGTCATTCACTGTTGACGTTTTTCCCTTTTCTCCTTTGTACATACAGTAGCCTATAGTGTTTTGTATTCGCTGATGACATGTATTATTGTGTTATTTCTTTATGCTGATGAATTTAATTCATAGGACCACAATGGAAACAAGTCCCCAGGACCTTTTAGCCTTAAAGTCTGACTTGTGCACTTTTACATTTCTGACTAATAAAGTATCAATCAAGTATCAAACTAATAAAGTATCAGTCCCTTCAGGTCTAAGTCATTCACATACACACCTATAGCTCTTGCATGGCTAATAATATGCACGTCGAGTCTGTACACAGTAAAGACCAGAGTGTTAAGGGATATTTACTCGCGACCCAAAAATGGGTCCCGGCCCAGTGTTTGGGAAACAGTGATGTACACCAGTCACGACAAGTGTTAACTGAAGTCTGATACAAACAGACAAGTGTGTGTGCGGTGTGTGCACTCAACAAGATAAGCCACCCAATCGAGTCTGTTCCAGTATTATCAGGCTTTCTCAGCTTACCTCCCCAACACACACACACACACACACACACACACACACACACACACACACACGCACACGCACACGCACTCCCAGCTGCCAACCTGCAAATTTGACGTGGAACTTGTTCTCCGGCTTGAGGATCTGGACATACAGGGGGCAATTCGGGGCAAAGTCTTTCACTGCCCACGCTCGAAGAATGGTCTGATGATCCTGAGAGAGAGAGAGAGAGAGAGACAGAGAAGGAGAGAGAGAGAATAGGTGAGAGGAGAACAACTCGTCATGTCAGCTGTCAATGGGTGTTGTGATAGCAGAGGTTATGTTTCATCACTAATGAGCTTCTTTAACCCATTAAAACCGGGAAAGCATCTGTCATTTCATATTTTAGCTATATACATTCAAAAATAGCAGCTCATAAGCTCATAGCGCGTCGCTTTGAAAAAAAATTAACATTTGGATTTTTTTTACTCAAATCTTTGCTTCCCGGGATCCATAGAACAAAATGTTTTATTTTGAAAACGGGGTCAGTGGCCAAATACATATCATTTTGGGGGTCCCTAACATGAAAAAATGTGTGCACCACCAGAAAACTGTTAGGATTTAAAAGAAATGTTTAGAATGGGGTCTCAGGTCTTAATGGGTTAAACCACTGACTGCACAGTGACAGCAGACACACAGCAGCATCCCAATTCTAATACTTTCATGGCTGTGTGCACCAAAGTAGGGGTTTGATGGAAGCATGGGGAGGGGCAGTGCATAGGGAGAATACCAACAGATGTTATAATAGAGCTGCAGTTATGCACTGTCCTCTAAACGGCCACAGAAAATTCAAAGAGGTGTTTGGGGGGGGGGGGGGGGGGGTGCACAAATGAGGGTGCGGTTGAGGCTGAGATGATGGGTTGTCGGGACAGTCACAGCATGGGTTAAAAGGGAAACGTTTGAGGAACGTACAGCAGCGAAGCGATCCACCTCGAACCGGTTGCTGAGGATAAAGCAGGCTTCAGCATCGTCCATCCTACGGGTGATTAGTAGAGCACGGGGTCAGAGGTCAAGCCAAGGACACAACAAGAGGTGCAGCAGCGAGAGGGAGAGAGAGAGAGAGAGAGAGAGGGGGGGTGGGGAGAGGGACGGGGAGGGAGAATCGGAGAGGCAGTGATGATGGAAGGAAAAAAGAGAGGGAGGACGTTGTCATGTTATTGAGAGAGCGAGGACAAAGGAGGTGGCTCCAGGACAATAGAACAACAAACGCGTCCTTCAAACCCACGCCATTTATGGACGAGATAGAAGGAGTCAAATTAAATTAAAAAGGCCTTTTCACTCCTTTGCTTCCTTCGCGAGGGAAGCAGAGCTCCTGCTTTTATGTCTGAGGAATTTCGCTTTTATGTCTGAAGACATAACAGAAACATTTAAAAGTTCAAAATTGCCAGAAATAGCAAAGGTAAGAAAATAAGAGAGATTTACTCGTGACCTAAAATAGCTAGGTCCCAACCAACTGTTGGAGAAACGTTGGTGTAGCCCAGTGGTTCTCAAAGTGGGGTCAAGGGACCCTCAGGGTTCATTGAGGGGGTTCCAAATTGACCCTTACCGGCAGTGGTGGAAAGTAACTAAGTACATGTAGTTAAGTACTGTACTTAAGTAAAAGTTTGAGCTATTTTTACTTTACTGGAGCATTTCCAAGTTTCAATACTTTTACTTCTACTCCACTACATCTCAGAGGCAAATATTGTACTTTTACTCCACTATAATTATTTGAAAAATTTGTAGTTACTTTGTAGATTTTGATTCTTATTACAAAACACACATTAACCACTTCAGCCCTATTATAACTTTGGCTATTTTCAAACGTGTAAAAAAACTTTTACACACGATGATAACTTGTGAAACGGGACATTCTGCATAATGAGTACTTTTACTTTTGGTACTTTAAGTACATTTTGATCACCAGACTTTCACTTGTAACAGAGTGTTTCTACATTGCAGTATTGATACTTTTACTAAGTAAAGAAAAAATATTACTTTCTCCACCACTGTAACTCGGAGGTAGTCCTCGAAATTAAAAGCGTTTTGAGAACAGCTGGTGCAGCTCGTGTCTCACATGCCTGTGGGGGACTGACTCACTTGGCCCTCATCAGGTCTTGGTCCTTGAGGGCAGAACCCTGCAGGTAGATGACCCTCTGCGCCCACAGGGGAACGTGGAGAACCCTCCGCACCTGGACGTCCATCTCAGCTGGACACAAGATCACCACATAGTAGTCCTGCACACGCACACACACGCACACGCACACACACACACACACACACACACACACACACACACACACACACACACACACACACACACACACACACACACACACGCAAGCACACACACATTTTGTCATTGATTCACTGATAACAGCAGGAAATAGCAGATCTAACAGCAGACCTAAAAGCCGTTGTACAAGCTCACAATGCGTTGCAGCAGCGTGACACGTTGTGAGCTTGTAGATCGGCTTGTAGATATTTCGGTGTGCAACCACTGTATAAATCTAAAGTATGAATCCTGCTTGCTGTTTGCTTACAGTGAGAGCTGAAAGAGGGAGAGAGAGAGATAGAGAGAGAGAGAGAGAGACATGCTTCAAATGGCAACAGACACATTTACAGGCTTGCGGATGTGCACGTTGATGGGCACACACAAACAAAGCACTAATAACTGTGACACACACACACGGACACACAAACAAACTCACACATCTGCTGTGACATAAATAAGACAGGCGTTTGATCTGCATTAATGCTGAATTAATCCTGCGTTTCGACCGCAGCTGGTAGAGCTTCTGCAGCGGATTAGAGACAAGACGCGCACGCACGCACTTAGGTACGCACGCACACGCACACACACACACACACACACACACACACACACACACACACACACACACACACACACACACACACACACACACACACACACACAAAAGTAACAAAGCACGAGACAGCATGCCCTCTTGCCCAGTGTGAAAACATTTAACCACATTTCTGTGTCCCTATTTTGGGAACACTGAGGATTGTGTAGATTTGGGTTCCAAACATAAATAAAATGGTATCAAATGAGAGTTTGTGGGCTAATACAAGGGTTCTCAACCTCGATTTTGGGGGGGTCCCCAGATGACAATTTAAGGACTTTTAAGACCTTTTAATGCCCAAAAAATTACTGCATCAAAAGTAGTCAACAAACTATACTATAACAACTGGTGAAACCAGTTTCACCTGGACAAATTGTCAAATAATAAGAAATAGGCACGTTGCGAGGCATTGTGAGCTTGTAGATCTGCTATTTTCACAATAATTATCTGTGGAACAGAGTCAAACGAAATTAAATGCCTCCTACATTCCAAGTGCTTATCAGGGTGGGGGGTCCCCAGTTCAAATATGATTATTTTGGGGGGTCACGGCCTGAAAAGGTTGGGAACCACTGGCCTAATGTACAATATATCAAACTGGGGGGTCCTTGAAAATAAAAAAAGGTTCAGAATCACTGGTTTAAGTGGTTAAACATACCTGCAGACGAGGGTGAGCAAAGAACTCATTGAGGAAGTCCATGAGAAGGTCGATCTTGAGGCAGCTGACACACAGCACCACGTGCTTCTCTGTCTGGGCGCGGTAGCGGCTGTAGTTCCCTCCCGACTTCTGGCGCTCCATCCACAGGAAAGCCAGCTGTTCGAACTGCACTCGGGAGATTACAGAGTGAAAGAAGTACAGTACTTACTTTAGAGTAAAAAGTAACAAAATAGCAATGTAAAAAATACTACATTACAAAGTAAGTAAGTGTGTTCTTTTCTTTTTGTTGCCAAGAAAGAAAACGGGTTGAGGCAACTTTCCTTCCCTTACTGAACTCTGGGTGATCTAGTCTAAATGCATGCCATTCTGCCAACTGCTTGCAATGGTTAGATATGGTGTACCACAGTGCTCTGAGGATTGTTACAGGCTGCAAGTTTCTCACTCACCAGATATCTATGCCAGAGTTGGATTGTCTTGTCACTGGCCTCACGTATAGACTCACTCACTGGTACCTATTTATTTATGAATCCAACCTTGGCTTGCTTCCATCCTATCGTTTGGGTATCATGGGTCTATTTCACAGAAAACCAGTAACTACAGCTTAACCCAGAGCCGGCGCGCCCTATTAGGCAGAGTAGGCAGTTGCCTAGGGCGCCACTAGGGGGGGGGGGCGCAAAAAAAAAAAAAAAACTTTTTTTTTTTTTTTTTTCCAGAATCTAGGTGGCGCTGTGGCAGAAAACGGTGGCAGTGCGGGGGGGGGGGGGGGGGGGGGGCATCTACCTTGAGCTAAAAAGCATTATTTTACACTTTGGGCTATTCAAAAATAGCAGATATACAAGCTCATAGCGCGGCACCGAGTGCCGCGCTATGAGCTTGTAGATCTGGTATTTTTGAAAAATCGTCAAAATGTGCGCAAATCTTTGAATATATATATTTTTAAAGCGAACATTTTTAACTCAAATCTTTGCTTCTGGGGGTCCCTGGAACAATATATTTTGATGGGGGTCCGCGGCCAAATACATATAATTTTGGGGGTCCTTGACATGAAAAAGTTTGAGCACCACTGATATAGAAACATACGTTTTTCAGAATACTGTTGGGATTTAGGAGACATGTAGAATCGGCTTCAGGTCTCAATGGTTAAGTTCAGCCGACACCCGCTTACTTACTGTCCCTATAAAGCTCGAAATGAACTTGTCAAGTGTGCTGCCCCTGCAGCTTGGAATTACTTGCAGACGGATCTGCAGCTTAAGGAACTGATCTCGCTTATGGGTCTTTTAAAAAGTTTACTTCACTGATTTTATGGCAGACTCCATCGGCACCTAGCTGCTTCTCTAACTAAGGGACTATTGGCGCTATTACTTTCTACCTTCTTAAATTATTTTAAATGTTCTGTTTTATGTAAAATGCTATGTAAATCCTACTTAAAAGCACATAAGTATTGCAGCAAAATGTAATTAAAGTGTTAAGTAAAAGTCATGGTTTGGTTCCTCTGAATGATATTTTATGATATATGACACATGATTATTAACCATCAGTAATGAATAAGTAAGCAGCATGTTAATGTTGTAGCCACTGGAGATGGAGCGTGTTAGTCCTGTGGTTCCTCCCAACCTAGGGAACTATTTTAAAAAGATTTGCTGTGGTCCAAATTGAGCAGGAGCAGGTGTTCGCAAAGACAGGCTGATGGAGACATTTTGTGGAAATTGAGGGAAATGAGGGGAAATAAACTGTTGTCAGAACTGTGGAGAGAGAGACTGGAGGACATACTTTTCACAGCCATAGAAAAATGGATCCATTGAAGTAGAGCTCTAGACAGACAGTTCATGGCTGAATGCTGATATGCTCTCCAGCTCCCCTGTGCAGACTCCAGTCTGGCCACACGCACGCACGCACGCACGCACACATCAATGGGGTGAGGTAGAGGGGGAGAGGGGGGGCACTTTCTAAATGTCAGGGGTTATTTAACCCATTAAGACCGGCAACGCATCTGTGTCATTTTAGATTTCTTTGGCTATTCAAAAATAGCAGACATATACAAGCTAGTAGCGTGGCACTGAGTGCCGAGCTTGTTGGTCTGCTACTTTAGAAAAATCATGGCATTTTTTAATATTTTATATTTTAAAGCAAACATTTGTAACTCAAATCTCTGCTTCTGGGGGTCCCTGGAACAAAATATTTTGAGATGGGGGTCCGCGGCAAAATACATATCATTTTGGGTGTCCTTGACATTAAAAAGATCATTTTGTAGAATCGGCCTCAGGCCTTAATGGCTTAAGGATGAAAGATGTGTAGTGGGCGTCATGCAGCATGTTGGCGATGCAAAGTTCACCTTGTCTTTTTGAGTCAGCTTTTTCTCGTTGTCGGCTCCGTAAAATAGACGTTTTACGTTTGTTTAATTCATTTCTTCATCACAGAACTATGTATTGGACAGGACAAGGCTCGTAACAGAAGCCAACAGTGCATTTGCCCGCAAGGGCTCCACATATGTGGGAAAAAAATCCACTAGAAATTAGACTAAACTACCGTAGACCATTTTTAAAAAAAAAGGCTTTTAACTTGAGTTTTTCTTCCTTTTTATGCTTTGAGGAATTAGACAGCAAGACTCTGCTGTCTATCATCTATTCTATGTTCTTAGTTCTCTTGACTGCACTGCTTATATTTTACCTGCACTTTGCTCGATTTGTGTTGTTTGTGAAGACCAGGGGTGTGAAGTAACTAAGTACAGCTTAATTAAACATATCTACCTAGTTTGGTGATGGATATTGGTGATGTGATCAACTGTCATTAATTTACGGACACATTTACATGCTGTCAACACAAGATGTAACAAAAGACATCTTGTGTCTTAAACTTTGACCCCCTTCTCTCTCTGACTTCAGTTTCCTGTCTCATAAAAAAAATACAAATTTCTCCCACGGGAGACAAAATAAAGTATCCTTGAACCTTGACAGAATATTCATGACTCTACCATTTAAGATCTGACAGGAATGTTCTAAACTGCGGCAGAGAGAGAAAAACAAGAACAAAAACATTCAGGTTTTCAGCCCTTCGAGCTCCCTCAGAGCTTCCCTTCACGACGTGCACGCAGATGAGGCAATATTATTCATATGGTCTCATCAGGAAATACAGGAACGCAGGGAACGCAGACAGACCAGCAAGTCTGAGTGAATGTCAGCTAGGATGATTGCATTTCAACTGGATAATCATGTTCGTGTGCAAACGGTGTTCCCAGAGTCATGATGCTCTCTCTCCATGGTGTAGTGAAATGATGTGGAAATGGACCCGGGGAGTTGAACTTGCAGAGATGAGGTTTATTTGTCGAAAATTAGTCTGGCGGAGTGGAAGTGAGGCGCACCATGTCTTAACCACTTAACCCATTTAAACCGGGAACGCATCACCACTTAAACCATTATTTTAATGCTTTGGCTATTCAAAAATAGCAGCTCTACAAGCTCATGGCGCGGCACTGAGTGCCGTGCTATGAGCTTGTAGATGTGCTATTTTTGAAAAATCTTGAACCTTTGTGCAAATCGGTCTTGGTCCCTGGAACAACATATTTTGAGATGGGGGTCGGCGGGCAAAATATATATATAATTTCGGGTGGTCCTTGACATGAAAAAGTTTGAGAACCACTGATATAGCAAAATACGTTTTTTTCAGAAAAAGACATTTTGAGGAATGAGAACCTCAGAGGCCCTAATGGGTTAAACCCTATACGGTCGACCAGAGTTCCTCATACTGCGTTCACACTGGCAGATACAAAAGATACAAAGATACAAACCAGCTCAATTATTTTGTAGCTTTCGTAGCAGCTACAAACGTCGGCTGTACCTTTGTATCTTCATGTCGCTGGCTTACATTGAAAATGAATGGTAGCCTGTAATTTTGTAGCTGGCAGCGTGAACGCAGCATCAGGGCTCTACACGAGTGTCTCGTCTGTGTTCTGTTATTGTGGGGAAAGCTTTTGCTGAAAATAGCCGATCGACAAGCTCACAACGTCGTGACGTCACATCGCGACGCGTTGTGAGCCAATCCAAAAGTATTGGCATCAAAATATATCACAAGTTTTCAAATGTATAAAATGTTTTAAAATCTTTGGAAAATAGCAGATCTACAAGCTCACAATGCGTCGCAGCGCGACGCATTGTGAGCTTGTAGATCGGCTATTTTCAAACGGCCGAAATGTATATAGGGCTGAAGTGGTTAATGCATGTTTTGTAATGTAAATCTAAATCTACAAAGTAACTAGTAACTAAAGTTTTCAAATAATTGTAGTGGAGTAAAAATACAGTACAATATTTTCCTCTGAGATGTAGTGGAGTTCACTACATACTCCAGTTCAGTAAAAATACCTCAAAATTGCACTTAAGTACAGTACTTGAGTAAATGCACTTAGTTACTTTACACTGCTGCATTCAAATAACGTTAAAAACATATTCCCCGTCCGTCGGCCGCTCTCGTTCACCACGTCACCTGGATTGGAAGCACGATGAGAGCCACAAATATCATGATGACCACCAGGAGCTGCGAGGGCCAGATCTTGGGGGTGACGTCTCCGAAGCCCACCGTGGAAAAAGTGACCACGCAGAAGTAGAGCGAGTCGAACAGGGTCAGGTTGTTACCCGCTCGCTCCAGATGCTGGATGCCACAGATACTGGTGGGGGGGAGGGGAGGGGAGGGGAGGGGGGGAGGCAGGGGTGCATAAGGAAATAAAAAGAGTTTTGGGTTAAGAGAGGAAGTAAGTGTCCATGAATAATGGATATTGATGGATAGTAGTGCTTTATCTCTCTGTGTGTGTGTGTGTGTGTGTGTGTGTGTGTGTGTGTGTGTGTGTGTGTGTGTGTGTGTGTGTGTGTGTGTGTGTGTGTGCGCGTGCGCGTGCGTGTGCACTGATGTGGGTGATGGACATTCAGTCCGAGACTCTGAGTGCCTTTATGTAAGACTGCTTGCTTGTGCGTACGTGCGTTCGTGCGTGAGTGTGTGTGTGCATGCGCGTGAGAGGGAGAGCCAATGTGTGTATACTATATGCACCGTATGCCCACGTATCGGTGTGGGTGTTTACCCGGCATTTAAGTGTAAGATGAGTCAACAGACAGACTGTCGGTCACGAAAAGGTCAAACCGTTTCATTCATGCTTCTTCTGTCTCTAGGAGGACCCTACTGGCTAATCTGCAGCTCTTTACATCCAGACACAGTGAACACGTCTCACCTCACAATCATACGATAGCAGCCGCCTTTGAGGCAGCTTTGTGCTTTTTCTCTTGCCATTTCAGACCACGATATCTCTCTCTGACACCCATCCATTAGCTTTTCATTCATGCTCAAACCAGCCAACCGTCCCCGCCATCGCCTAGCCTGTCTTTGCCCGAGGCACATCGTGCTCTTATCCTCCCAGCCTTTTTTCCCACGGGCATCGGACTGGAATTTCAGGTCAGTCAGACAGTTAGCCAACGTATCGTTAACACCCCTTGTAAATCAATGGAAAAGCACCTATGCATGCACATGTTCTTGGTGCACACCACATCTCTTCGCTCGATCAGGAGGAAAACATTTCTACTTGCACACAAGATATCTCAAAATCTAATGGGCGGATTGCTATGAAACATGCTGAGCACAACGCTCCCTGGACGATGAACCCTAACGATTTGAGTGGCCCCGTGACCTTTCCTCCAGTGCCACTCTACGGGCCAAAATGTCAACTCATATCTCATAATCTGATTGCAGAATGAACCCTAGTGATTTTGGTGACCCCATGGCTTTTCCTCTATAGAGCCAATAGCTTTTGAGTCAAACAAATTCTGGATTCTGGGCTAGTGTGACGACACACCTGTTGTGCATAATAATCGATGCACATCAGAATAAATCAAGCATCCCCACGCACACTCAGGAGAGAGCCTCTGATGTATGACAGCAATATTTCCATCTGCTCTGGCTTGTACCATCTTGCCCTCTCTGCAATAAATGTGTGTTGGTAGCGTCTTCTACCTGTGTCGCTGCTGCAGGAGCAAAGCCACGTGTGGCAGGCAAACTGCTACAATTTTCTTTTGCCAACAGCTGTTGATGACTGCCAAATGACTATGTGATCGTTTGGCAGCCGGTTGATGTGAAAACAAACGTCAAGGCTGGCAGACTATAAAACAGCTTTTCATAAAGCTGGGCATACACACTGTACGATTTTGAGACGAGTCGCCCATACACGAGACTCGACTTAGACTTGGCTTACCCGACACCATTGTCCTTTCCTTGTCTTGCGCAACGTAATCTGCGGTGCGCGCGGCCTCAGTATCTGCAATGTTAACATGGTGTGTGGGGGCTTTCATGACCTTTAATTATACAAGCTTTGCAATTAAAGAAACATGTTTAGCTCAGCAGCTCAGCTCATCTAACTTTGGTTAACTTAGCATTTGCTTTTTTTATAGGATCGTGATATTTTTTAAAGTCGGGTATTCCATGTTGCGCTGCTGTTATTAACTCATTGAGTGCCAGAATTATATAGAAATATGTTGTCCCAGTGCCAGAGTTTTTTTCAAAGTAAAAAAAAGTGCTTAGCGTTTAAAATGCTGCCCTCTACTTAAAGCTGCACTATGTAACCTTCCTGTTCTACCCTAGATTTGAACCCGGGTCTCCTGTGCAAGTGCTGCCATTTCTACCACTGAGCTAATAGAGCTTGCCTGCTTGCTCAGGGGAGGAGAAATTGAAGATTTGTGCCAAACCATAAACATTGTGTCGGGTCGTGTCCAACCTAGACACAGGATCTAAATGTCATAATAGGAAGCGAGATACAGCCTTTTTCAGTTATACGTTAAACAAGGAGTGAATGGAGCTGCAAATCTTCAGATGATGATATATTGGGTTCTGAACATGTTTTTTTTTTAAAAACATTTTTTTTTAAACTATTTTTTCAAAAACACGTCAAACACGTCATTGGCATCCAGCGGCATAGCGGTAAAAACACGTGAAACACGTTAATGGCACTCAATGAGTTAAAAAAACAAAAAAACTCTCGACTTCATTATTTCACTATTCCCGCCATACACGCACCGTTGGTCTGTAAGGTAATCTTGGCTCTTCCCTCTCTGCATCCGCTCGGGGCTTCAAGCCTGATTTTGTATGCGTCCCACATTATGAGCTTGTAGATTGGCTCTTGTTAAAGCCTTACGTCCCACACTCCATCTCTCCAGTTCTGATTTCTCCCCTCTCTCTATCAATAGTTGTTACAATAATTCATGCACCCTTGCCTCCAATCTATGTACAGTACAGTAGTCTCTCATTCACTCCTCTCACTCGACTTCCCTGGCAGCAGCGGCGCCAGGGAAAAATCTACCATTTTGAACAAGAGCTTCTCTACCTACCATGTGAACATGAGGCAGACCAGTGTGCTGATGAGAATCACTACTTGATTGAACATGGCTGAATGGGTCCTCTGGATCGCTCTGTGAAAGTCATTCTTACAGATGGAGATAGGGAGATAGAGAGAGAGGGGGGAGAAAAAAAGCGAATAAATATGTTGTTTTCTTAATCCAGAGGCCGATTCTACAAATGCCTTCTAAACTAAATTTTTCAAACACTTTAACAGTTAAAAAATAGCAGACGTATAACCTTGCAGTGCGGCACGAGGTGAAACATTTTAACCATGATAGATTCATCAAAAACACCCGTCCTTGGTTCTGGTGACTGATCCTTCCAATGAGGGGGCCGTGTCTTTTCAATTGCTTTTTTCATTCAAACAATTCTTATTGTATTACATTTTTTTTCATTTTCCCAAAATGATATTAAAATATGAAGATACAGTAAGAGGTTTCTGCCCGACAACAGCGATATTGTGACCACAATGGAAATAAGCTTTCCAGCTTTTTTGTGTTTATCCTTTTGACTGTGTTTTCACATGTACATGCGATTATGTCAATAAAGAATTCAATCAATCGATCAATCAATAGTCCCCCTGGGGGACCCCTTGTAAATGAAATATATAAGGGTTTAAATTGTTTAAGTATGGCAGAGTGAACACTGTGATTGAAGAGAAATTGGACATTGCAATGACACAGAGGGACACCTGCACGCCACCGGAAAACACTAAGCAGACGAGGCCATGAAAATGAAAGAAAAGAAAAGAAAAAAGAGGAAATATCTGTTGGAAATGGTGCCTCACTCACTATCATGTTCTCCAAGGCATGTTTGGCCAGCCAGCAGTTGAGAAATACAGGTATGAAGAGATTTCTGAGGGAGGGCAAAATCACCTGTAAACAAGAATAGAAGGAAAGCCTTTTACAACCCACATTTAATTTCATTTTCATCTTATTGTTTATTATTACAGTGACAGTGCACAATTAAAAGTAATTGCATCAGAGTTAGCTAGTAGCTAATTTGCATATCTTTTCCCTGGGTAGGTAGACAATGAACAATCACAACACATCAAATCCACTTAAAAATAACAATAAAAGGGTCACAATACAAACAGTCCTTCAGTGTGAGCTGAAATAATCAATATGACAAACATAATAAAAAACAATACAAAGAAGGCAATCATTGAGGGTGAGGCATTTGAGCTGACTTTATAGCCAACGATTGAGACTGGTTTTAAACAATGCAACGCTATTTTGGAAAAACATTAATATCCAGAAGTGTTGACAATTTATTGAGGAAGATTCAGACAGAAAAGACAATTTTAGGACTTTTAAACCCTTTTTAATACCCCCCTAAAAAAGAAAATAAATGAAATGAAAAAAGATCATTACTGGGTCAAAAATAATAAACAAACTATACTATCAAAACTGGTCAAACATTGGCCAAATTGCCAAATAATATAAGAAAGAGGAAAACGCCTACAACGTTGTGAGCTTGTAGATCAGCTATTTTCACAATATTTATCTGTGGAACCGAGTCAAACTCAATGTAATGCCTCAACCCCTACAATTCCAAAGTGCTTGTCAGGGTAGGGGGTCCCCAGTGCAATTTTGGGGGGGCCTGAAAAGGTTGAGAACCACTGCACTAAGTGACAGTACAAAAATGCTGACTGGTTAAGTTAAGAGCATCCATACTAAGACGTACAGGCTTCTTACACTTATGGACACCATCACTGGTATTGCTGGATCAGCCAAAAGAGAATAAATAGTGTAGTACAGGGGTCTTCAACGTTTTCAGGCCAAGGACCCCCTAGCTGAGAGAGAGATGAAGCAGGGACCCTCTCTAAATTGTATAACATTGTGTTTCAGATACAACTTTTGCTGCTTGTATAAAATTGTGTTTCAGATCAACTTTTGCTGCTCTTTTTTCCCTCTACACCTATAACTCTTTGCCAAAAATAGCCGATCTACAAGCTCGCTTGTAGATCTGCTATTTTTGGCCAAAATTCTCCTCAGAAAAGGGATGCTAGGGTTCAAGTGGTTAATGTAAAAAAAATAAAATCATATTACACAAAGATTTGGCGGACCCCCTGTAGTAACTGTGAGGACCCCCTGTTGAAGACCCCTGGTGTAGTAGAAATAGACGTTGGAACAATTGTTGAAGACAGCAACGGGAGCTGTGAAAAGACCCCATGCTGTGAAGCCAACACCCTTTGGTCCAAATACGAGTAGATAAATCAGAAATAATTAAAACAATTCTATTACAACGCCCACAAACATTAGAGATTCAGGGAATCTCTAATGTTTGTGGGCGTTGAATTCCAATTCCCCACCACTTTAACCCATTCAATCCGGGAACGCATTTTGTCATTTTAGATGTATTTGGCTATTCAAAAAATAGCAGATCTACAAGCTCATAGCGCGGCACTGAGCTTGTAGATCTCAAATCTTTGCTTCTGGGGGTCCCTGGAACTAAATATTTTGAGATGGGGGTCGGCGTCATACTATACATATAATTTTGGGGGTCCTTGACATGATAAAAGTTTGAGCACCACTGATATTATAGCAACATCATTTGTTTCTTAAGATTGTGTGTATTAAGTGGTTGTTGGGATGAATATAGGTCTATCTATCTATATCTACCAGAGAGAAAGACAGTCTGTCTGTCTGTCTGTCTGTCTGTCTGACTTGCATGGTTTTGAAACATTTGACCAACTTGTACGGGGGTCCCTGGCACAACGTATTTTCAGATGGGGTCCTTGACACGGAAACGTTAGAGCAGAGGTCTTCAACAGCGGGTCCGGGACCCCTAGGGGGTCCTCAGAGTTACTACAGGGGTCCGCCAAATCTTTGTGTGATTTTTACATTAACTACTTCAACCAGGCATCCCTATTCTGAGGGGCGTTGTGCGCTTGTAGATCTGCTATTTTCGGGAAAGTGGTTTAGTATAGGGGGGGAAAAGAGCAGGCTAAGTAGGCTACAGAGTGAAAGGTCAGGTTTACTAAGTATTGTTTAAGTGCATGGTTAAATGTCTGGAAATACACATCAACATGAATCCAACATGATCGTGCTGTGAAACAAGTCTATGAAACTGCCTATGAAATCTATGAAGAAAAAAAAAATCTATACAATATATAATGGGGGTCCCTGCTTTATCTCGCTCTCAGCCAAGGGGTCCTTGGCCTGAAAACGTTGAAGACCCCTGCGTTAGAGAACCACTGGTGTAGTGTATCTCCTGATGAGAGAGTCCTGTACTGAACTCACAGTGATCATGAAGGGCACGGCGCTGATCATCTCCAGAATGAAGGGAACACGTAGCACTTGCTCCCAAACGTTGCCCTGGAAACACATACCACACACACCCACACCCACACACACACACACACACACACACACACACACACAGAGAGAGAGGGGGGTCAGGGAACTCAATTGTCATGGTGACCTTCCGGGATTACCAGATAACAGATCTTGACCGGTGGTCAGAGAAGTGGGATAAATCGTTTGGTTTCTGCACTGTGGCAGGTGGGGGGGGGGAAAGGGGGAGAAAGGTGACAACATGGCTAAGTATCTATTCCATTAGGACACTGGATCCCAAACTTTTTAGCTTGAGGCGCAAAAAGAGAAATTTGATGTCTCCCCAGGACCCAAACTAGTGAAAATAGCTGATCTACAAGCTCACAACGCGTCGCGATTGTGAGCTTGTAGATCGGCTATTTTCACTACTTCTTAAGCGTTGTTTTTTAATTTATGGAATTTGTTTGATTTATTTTATTTATGAAATGATTTTGAAAAATCTTTGAATTTGTTTAATTCATACAAAAGTTAGCATTTTGGGGGATTTTTTATTATTATTATTTAAACTTTAAATAATAATAATAAAATGTAGGGAGAAAAAAAAGAAGGGATATTGATTTACTCGCGACCCATGAAAATGTGTCCGCGACCCACAAATGGGTCCCGGCCCAGTGTTTGGGAACCAGTGAATTAGGACTTACAGTATGCAGCCCCCGTTTTCTTTTTTTCCATGTGTCCGCAGTCTGCTCTCAGACTGACCTGAGTGTGACCGGTGTGGGAGGACAGGCACTGTGCAAAGCCACAGGAATCAATCAGCTCTAAATGCTGAGGTCCCAGCCTACGTGTTGCCCTGGATATATAAAAGGTTTAAAAGCAAGGGGTTCCCAAACGGTGTCCCCACCGAGGCACAACGGCGTGCTGTGAGCAGTGGTGGGCGTATAGTGCTACTTTTAGAAGTGGGGGAGCACGTAACTAAGTACATTTACTCAAGTACTGTACTTAAGTACAGTTTTGAGGTATTTTTTACTTTACTGGAGTAATTCCAAATTTCAGTACTTTTACTTCTACTCCACTACATCTCACATGCAACAATTATTTGAAAACTTTAGTTACTAGTTACTTTGTAGATTTTGATTATTATTACAAAACATACATTAACCACTTCAGCTCTATATACATTTCGGCCATTTGAAAATAGCCGATCTACAAGCTCACAATGCGTCGCATCGTGTGAACCTGTAGATTTGCTATTTTCAGTATATTTGTAGGGCATAAGTGATATAAGGTATAGCCTGTCCTATGAGGCAAGGAGCTGCTGCTATGCTAACTCACCTTGTAGCTGAGATACAACAGCAACATCGTTTCTGAAAAGCTGATGAAAGCCACAAGCACCTATAGATACAGAATGAAGAACAAGTGTGTGTGTGGGGTGGAGGGGGTGGGGGGTGGGGGAGATAAAAGACACAGAGCGACCATAGTGAAGTTAGAAGCGGTATAGTAGAAATAGAGGCATGTGTGGGTGGATCTTTTGAAGATTGATCATCCCAGGGAATGGGTTTAAGTGAAGCAATAAACCAGAGGGACTGTGTGGTGGAAGCTGGATATGTCTTGGCGGGGTAACAGGAAGAGTGGGCACTATGGAAGAGTTATGTAAAGTATGCATGATTAGAACATGTTTAATATTCGACAATTACGGTTTAATATTTCTACAATTGCTACAAAACCTGTACAGTATTATATCCAGTCGTTTTGGGGTATAAACAAGAAGTTGAAGGATAAAATTAAGTCTGATAATGATGTACCGTGCATGTTCACATCATGCAAACTTTACATTTACATTAATCTACTTAACTTTCATTTTTTAACATTTTGGTTTTGGACAAAATAGCCAATTTTACATGGAGGTCCCCACTCTTCTTGTATCCCTTGGCGGTATGCCTATCGTTAGTGTGTCATTGTTCTCAAAGTGGTTCCTTGGGGGGTTCCAGGGGGTCCCCAGCAAGAGTAGTTAATGTAGCGTCACAATCATTTTAACCACTTTATCCATTTATACGTTGGCTATTCAAAAATAGCAGCTCTACAAGCTCACAGCATGTGTGAAAATCTATGAAAAATACAATGTAATATCGCGTCATATAAGAACTGTGTTCCAACTTAGCATAAACAAATGAGCCCGGCGGTTTGACTCATACGGATATGACGCATCGACTGGCGGCGAAAAAACGCTAACGTTACGGCCGCCGAATTAAATACATTTTTTCGCCAGAAACTGACTGTATCAAATATGAGTGACTGGCTGAGTGAATGACGCTGTGACAATTTGTGTATTCTTGGACCACAATTCTTATATGACACGATTTTAAGATGAGAAATTACTTCTGTGACCAAGGGGACGAACGAGTGACGTCAGGACTTTGGTACTCTATATCACCTATCATACATAAGATGCAGCCTCCTAGGAGTAAGTAAACAGTATAGAATAATGCTTGTGTGTGTGTGTGTGTGTGTGTGTGTGTGTGTGTGTGTGTGTGTGTGTGTGTGTGTGTGTGTGTGTGTGTGTGTGTGTGTGTGTGTGTGTGTGAGAGTGTTTACTGAAAGCGTGAATGTGTGTAAGGCAGCACATGTAAACAGACTGCAGGCATGTTTACACAGGCGTGTGCTGCTGGCTCAGTGTGTCTGACCTGCAGTGCCCAGAGGGGTAGAGGCCTATCCACCCAGATGATCAGTTTCCTACACAAACCACACAGAGAGAGAGAGAGAGAGAGAGAGAGAGAGAGAGAAAGAGAGAGAGAGAGAGAGAGAGAGAGAGAGAGAGAGGAGATGATGGGACATATAGAAAGAACAAAGAGGGAAGAAAAAGAGAGACAGAAAGAACATCAGGGGAGGAAAAGACATAGCGATAATGAGAGGCGTAAATCGCACAGGGACCAATAAAGAAGACATATTTTGTCGTCTCCCTCCATCACGGAGATGCACTATGTGCGCCATAATCACAACTCATGTTCACTGCATTACGTTTAATTGCGCTGTTTACAGGCAAGGACGCGTATAGCTGCAGCTGCCAGCATGCTCGTGTCGTAGGAGAAGAGCAAAAAATTACAGCATTGTTGTGAGAGAAAGGTCTTTTTTATTTTCTTTCTTTTCTTTCTTTATTTCTGTCTTTTTTTTCCCAGCCCCAGGCACCCTAGGGCTTATCATGGCTGCCTGGCTGCCTGTGCTGCCGATTCGCCCCTATGAGTCTGCTGAGTGGAACAGGAGGCGGCCAATCCCTTTACTGAGCTCACCCTGTCATGGCCCTTATTCATTTGGAGCCAGAGCTTAGCCAGTGTCACCACCAGCCTCCAATTGGATCAATAGGTCCCTAAGCAAGCGCCATGGCACAACCCCAGGACCCCCTAACACTCCCTTAATCCTCCTCTTCCCACCACCCCCCAGCTATCCCCCTTTCTTTCTCTCTCTCTCTCTCTCTCTCTCTCTATCTATCACTCCACTGCTGTGTATTACATCGTTGCTGTCGGGCAGAAGAACGCTCGCATCTCCATATTTCCAATTTTTTTTTTTCTTCTCGTAGATTTCATCATACAAGAGCGTCGCACGAAAATAGCCGATCTACAAGCTCACGTCGCGACGTCGCGATGTGACACGTTGTGAGCTTGTAGATTGGCTACTTTCCCCCCAAAAGTCTATGTTTTTAACTTTTTACATTAATAATTAACCCATTAAAACCGGGAAAGCAGACTGTGTCATTTACGATTTTTGCGTTGGCTATTCAAAAATAGCAGATATACAAGCTCGCAGCACGTCACTTTGTGCCGCGCTGTGAGCTTGTACATCTGCTATTTTTGAACGTTTTTGAAAGATCTTGAAAGTGTGAGAATGCTGATTTAGGAGGCATTCGTAGGATCAGCCTTAGGTCTTATAAAAAGGAACAGTTTCGGACATGCAAGGTTTCCAGCCGACATCGACGAAATGCTTTGTCTGACCTGGACCGGCCGTTGATTAGGCTGAACAGGCACAACAATGTGTTATGTATTATGTTGGCAAATAATCCATACAAGTGGCACGGTGACAAATGAACGTGGAACTGTAATGTCCAATATACAGCATTGTGAAGCATCGGTTAAGTCAAGTTCCAATTGATTGTGTTACACAATGTCTGGAGCTGGTCCGGTGCTGCCAGCGCTACGGTCCCCCCGGACGCACGGCTCCCTGACCTTTATACTTCCAGGCCATTGTGATCACTCTTAACCCATTAAGACCTGAGGCTGTTTCTACAAATGTGTTCTAAATATTTTTTTCTTTTAAAAATATATATTTTTGGGGCTTTTTCTGCCTTTATTTGATAGTATAAAGTAGACTGACAGGAAATGGGGAGAGAGAGATGGGGAGTGACACGCAGCAAAGGTCGTCGGGATCGGGATTCGAACCCGCGACACGCTGTCAGCAGCCTAGGTGCCCGGACCGCTACGCCAGCCGTCCGGGCCGTGTTCTCAATCTTATCTCCACATTTTAACATTTGGTGGGTTTTTTTCTTGTCGTAAATTTACGCCCTTCTTCATCATGATACAGCGTCACACAAAGGCATCCAAAGTAGCAGATCTACAAGCTTGTAGATCTGCTACTTTGGATACTTTTGAATTTGAATCCTGAAAAGTAACAGTTTTGGACATACAAGGTTTCCACCCCGACTGAGACGATATGTATAGCTATAAATAAAAAAAAACACACAGATGCTTTCCCGGTCTTAATGGGTTAATTAGACGCCCTGTACTGCATGTGCTTCTTACCAGTCAAACTCGCTCCAAGCGCGGGCCGAAGCGTTCTGTTTGGTGCAGTTGACTCCGTCCACGCTGAGAGGAGGCAACGCAGAGAGAGAAACACGGGTGAGAACAACTTCCTGTCCGGTGACAATGTCGGAAAAGAAAATGACCATCATCACCTCACAGGACTGACGGACTGACTGACCCCCCATCCTCTGAAACAGTGGTTCTCAACCTTTTCAGGCCTTGACCCCCTCCAAAAAATAATCATATGTGAACTGGGGACCCCCCGCCCCACCCTGACAAACACTTGGAATGTAGGAGTTGAGGCATTCAATTACGTTTGATTCGGTTTCACAGATAAATAGCCTATTGTGAAAATAGCAGATCTACAAGCTCGGCTGGCACTGCGAGGCGTTGTGAGCTTGTAGATCAGCTATTTTCACAATTCTTTCTTATTTATTTGACAATTCGGTCAATGTTTGACCAATTTTTATAGTATAGTCTGTTGACTACTTTTGAGGTACTGAAAAGGTCTTAAAAGTCCTTAAATTGTCACTTATTCACTGTCATCTGGGGACCCCCGGGGGTCCCGAGTCCGACCCACAGGTTGAGAACCACCGCTCCGAACTAATGTTACTTCAAGTGGCTGCTTGTTGTCTGTATTACACTTGATTTTCTCTACGTTTGCGGTCAGTCCTTTTCGGGACACTGCAACTGTCACATACCCAGCCTTTATTTGCCCTGGGTGAGGGGAGCGATAAGCAGACAGAGAGGGAGATAAGCTTTCGCTTATTGGTCAGTTTGGCCGTATCTTCCTAATAGGGGTTATCAGAGCCATAGAGAGAGTTATGACACGCTTTGATCTCGCCGCAAAGCGGGCCGCTATGGGCTGTAGTTCCAAACATTGGAACTATCTCATTGAGATAGAACGAGCATTTCCGCATTCCATTCTTTGATTCTTACAATGATGTGAGTCAACGCTAGTGTCGTCACTCTCATAATAGATCACACTGGGGTTATATAGCAGCTGACCAATTAGCGCAAGCTAAAGCGGTATCTTCCCTAGTGGTTATACTGTATGGCAGCCGACCAATCAGCACCACAGGCTGAACTGGCTCTCTGAGTGACCTCGCTGCTTAAAGGAGTAGTTCACCCAAAAATAATGACTTATTTTCTATCAATTACACACCGCATGAAGCCTAGAATTCAGGGAGATGTTTTTGTTTTTGTCGCATACCTGAGCCAATGATTTGATGACCGGGTCATCGGTCAGTAAGAGACTATTTGAGTATCCTAACTGGAGACTCCGCTGGTCATCAAATAATTGGCTCAAGAAAGCGACAAAAACAAACAAATCTCCATGAATTCAAGGCTTCATGGGGTGTGTAATTGATAGAAAATTAGTATTTTTGTTAGGTGAACTACTCCTTTAACAGCATAAGCCTAATTCAAAAATGTTCTTAATAAAATATCTGCAAGCTTCCAATGCATTAGAGATCCGTAGATCTATTTTTGAAAATGTTTGAAAACTCTGGACAAAAATCAAACATTTTCACCTATAATGATATAAATATATAAGATATTTACCATGTCAAACACGGTTGCTGTGGTAAAAAAAATGTGTCCGCAAAAAGGAAACAAAAAAAAAACATTCAACAAAGCCAAGTATTCTGAGGAACTGTACCTTTTGTTTGCCAGTGCAGTTCCTCGTTGACAGTAGAGTTAATCCATCAACTTTACCACTTAAACCCTCTATACTTAGTTGCCCTGAGCCCCAGGGCTCTATAAAAGGTCAGTTAATTTTATGATCATACTGTAAAATATGCCTGATAAGCCTGCCCTCGGCTGGATAAGCTTGGACAGCAAGGAATGCCAGGTGATAATTCATATTTATCTCTAGGGATGTCCGATATTATCGGCCTCCCGATATTATCGGCCGATATTAGCATAAAAATTGATATCGGGAAAATATCGGTATCGGTTTTTGAAAAAAAAAAAAAAAATTTTTTTTTTTTTTTTTTTTTTTTGCTTTATAAATAAGTTACAGGAGTTCTTACTGTATATGGTGTGTGTGATATGAAATTTGAGCTTACCCTAATCACAATAATCCCCGCATATATCGGTATCGGTTGATATCGGTATCGGTAATTAAGAGTTGGACAATATCGGTATATCGGTTATCGGTAAAAAAGCCAATATCGGACAACCCTATTTATCTCAACCATTGAGCAGGTAAAGAAGACACCGCTGCTATCGTGTCTCCACCACTCTTGGCTTTATTTCATTTCATGGTCTCTCGCTCACCAGTCCTGTCTCTCCTGCTGTGGGTTGTCCAACAGCACTCTGACGATGTAGAGGAGACAGCTGAGCACTTTCAGTGCAAAGTTGAACATTCGCACACGAAGACCTGCAATGCAGAAAGAGCACACCTGGGTCAAACAAAACACACACACACAGGGGTGAAAATAATCTAGGATAGTGGTTCTTAAAGTGGGGTCCAGGGTGCCGGGGTTCCAAATAGACCCTTACAGAGTCTGTAACTCTGAGAGTGTACAAATGGAACCAAATGGGCCCGTAAGGGTCCATTTGGTTATGGTTGTCCTTGAAATTAAATAGTTTGAGAATCACAGATCTAGGAATAAATCAAAATTCCATTAACAATTGTGCAGTGTAACATCAAATTGTCGTGTAACATCAACTAAAACATTCAAAATATTACTGTAAATGAAAATAAAATGTCATATGATAAATGACGTGGTATCGGAATGGCATAGACTGTCATACTCACCGATACCAGCATTTTAGGCAGTATCGGCAGCTTTTCCGATACAGTATCGGAACAAGTCTTATTTTAAATCTGTGTTTTATACAGTTGACAGGATGTTGCTGTTTGCTAGTGTTTTGCTGTATTTGCTGTGTTTTCATGTCTCAACAACAATAGACAGTTGATACTATCTCCAACGTAAACACAGAGCCGTCACACAGAGTTTGGACAAGAAGACGAATAGAAGAAACAGAGTAAAACAGAATGGAGAAGGTCGAGGGCAAATAGGCACGGCACACACTGAAACAAACAACCAACACTCGCATAAAAAACGAACAACAAAAAAACATACATAAATGTCTTCAAAACATATCTGACTGCAGATGAAAAGAAAATGAAACCTGTAAGTAAACCCCAACAGAACAGAGCGGGCCGGGCGCCCAAACAATGAAACACGAAGGAGGGAGCCTCAAACGCAACAGATAATAACTCACTGGATCTTTGGTTTTTGATGAAGAAGAGCTTGAGGCGCTCCTTGAAAGTGTTTTCATTCACATAGAACTCTACCTGCACCCTGAAAAAAGGGATGGAGAGATAGACATAATATGAAGAGACAGGGAGAGAAAGAAAGAAGGGGTTAGAGCAGTGGTTCTCAACCTGTTGGTCGGGACCCCACATGATTATGGTTGGGGGGGTCCCCAGATGACAGTGAAGTGACAATTTAAGGACTTTTAAGACCTTTTTAATACCTCAACAAAAAAGAAAGAAAAGAAAAAGACCATTACTGCATCAAAAGTCATCAACAAACTATACTATAAAAACTGGTCAAACATTGGCCAAATTGTTAAATAATATAAAAAAAGGGGCAAAAATTGTGAAAATAGTTTTTTCACAATATTTATCTGTGGAATCGAGTCATACAATATGTAATGCCTGAACTCCTACAATCCCCATTTCACACGCATGATTATTTTGGGGGGTCACAGCCTGAAAAGGTTGAGAACCAATGGGTTGGTTGGAGCAGTGGTTTTCAACCCTTTTCATATCAAGGTCTATTATTGATCATTTGAGCCACGGACCACTATTTGATGAGATTTAGACTCTTAGACCCAAAACTTTGAATATTTTGTTATGGTTGGATACAATTTTGTCCGCAATTCCATCCTGTATTGATGAGGTACCACATAGGAGAGATAACAGGCAAACGTTGAACATATATTTAATTAAGTAATGCAGATGTTTAACAATAATTTTACTCTTGAGAGCGTAAAATGAATTTTACACTCTCAAGAGTTAAAGATCTATGAGGGTCCATTAGGTTACCAATTCCATCATTTAAGCTGGGGACCCCCTTCAAGGACCACTGGTTGAGAACCACTGGGTTAGAGGAAACAGCCCGTACAGGAGGTGTGCTGCATACAAAGAGTATACAGCTTGGATGAAGAGGGAGTGAAGAGAGACAGAACAAGAGAAGAGGGGATTGATTGAGACAAAGCAGAATGGACGTTCAAGCAAGGGGTGATAATGATTATTTGAACACCGATAAGTTGGTAAATCGGACGGTTTGTAGGGCTGGTATTAAAGACTAATGGGTTTTTAGGAGGAAATGGCGCTCCTGTTTGTCTGGCAGAGCCACGGCCTCCAGACAGCTGCAGTCAGTCTCGTTATCTCCGCTGATTAAATATAGACCAACAAATTACTTCCCTCTGATGTTCATCGCAACATGAGAGTCCATAATTACTGCTCTTTCTCCTTTCCCTATCTTGGCCCTTGTGACCAGAGGGACACGCACACACACACACACGCACACACACACACACACACACACACACACACACACACACACACACACACACACACACACACACACACACACACACACACACACACACACACACACACACACACACACACACATTTGGGTTATTAGGAATTATTACACCATTCACACACGCAGTTACGGGTGGCCACAGACCACCATGCTCGGGGAAGAGAGGCAAGATGCTACACAGCAAGCTTAATTTGGCCACTTTCAGAGATAAAACTGCACCAGCATTATTCAGAGTACCTGAAGGAGGGTTTCAAAGCAAAGGCTGGATGGCCAGGGGGTAATTTAGAGAAACTTAATTTATGCTCCATTGTACGATGGTGTTGTGCACCAAAAATATAGCCGATCTACAAGCTTAAAACACGTTGCGGATGTGACACGCTGTAAGCTTGTAGATCGGCACGTGCCACCGTCGTACGACTAAGTATACAGTATATCGGGCTTAAACCCTCGGCCTAGGCTGAGTTTGTTTTCCAGTTCAGGTTAATCTATTAAAACTGGGAAAGCATCTGTGTCATTTTAGATTTGAGCTATATATATAGCATAAAATAAAATAAAATTACACGTCTGCACTAAATAGACTGCAGATGGTGTGCGGGTCATTTTATTTTATTCTATATGTTTGATCCCTGCCTACGCTGATCAGGTGTGCATAAGACTTTGTTGTTATCAGCTATATATATACAGTATTCTGTCTGTCTCTCCTCTGTCTCTCCCTCTCTCTCTCTTCTTTCCCCCGACACGGTCGAGGCAGAAGGCCGCCACCCTAGAGCCTAGGGTCTGCCTGACGTTTCTTCCAGTTAAGGGGGAGTTTTTCGTTGCCACTGTCGCAAAAGTCTTGAGACAACTTGTTGTGATTTGACACTTTAATAAAATTGAATTGAATTGAATTGAGTATAGCAAGTTCGCAACATACGTTTTTCATACGGTCCCTGGCACAAAACCTTTTCAGGTGGGGGTTAGGGGTTAGGCTACATATCATTGTGGGGGTCCTCCTTGACACGAAAAAGTTTGAGAACTACTGATTTAGGAGGCATTTGTAGAATCGGCCTCAGGTCTTAATGGGTTAATGGGTTAGGCTGCAGAAGACTTGTCTTATAGTAGTAATACAATTATTTTTTTTATCCTATTTAGTTGACCTTGTATTTGAACTGTACTTTCATGTGCTTTTTTTCTGCAAACTTCTAAATAGTATTTAATATATCAAGTATTCAATCAATCAACAATTTTGATTGGAAGTTAAGATTTAGTGTGTCACTACTGTCTATGCTTGCACATTGGCACTCCTATGGCTCTGGGCACACCTAAATCGAACACACCCATTATTAATTTGATAAGCTGCAGTTGGCTGCATATTTTTTGGGGTGCTTTTCATGCCTTTATTTAGAGGGATAGGGAAAATAGGCTGACAATAAATGGGGAGAGAGATGGGGGTTGACACGCAGCAAAGGTCATCGGGAACGGGAGTCAAATCCGCGATACGCTGTCAGGCTGGAATTACAGCCTAGGGTGCCAGGCCCCTGCCATGTTTTTAATATGTTGTAGTTTTTAACCTACAACATATTATAGCAAACTATACAAAATCAGTCTATAGGGGTTCATGCCCCTTTAAAACAGTTTTGTCTTGTAGCAAATATTTGGTGTGAACTAGGCTTAAGGATGGAGGATGAAAACACAAGTCAAAGCACTCTGTGATTCCTTTCTTCACACGCATGCACATGTAGATTTGTATAGTCTATTATTTTTTTATAGTTTCATTCTATTCTATTTTCTTTTCTTGCTTTAATATATTTTTGTTATGAACGTATGTAGCACAATCTGCAGGACAAGTCCCGCGACTTCTTGAATCACACACACATTTGAAATGTTTATTCATGTCCACAATCCACATAAACAGAAGTACAAGAATGCCTTGTACATTCTTGTCGACTCTACACCGTCAACACTTTGTGAATGAGGCCGACATGAACGGACCGCACGGTTCCTCCGACAGTATCCTACTGAGGAATAAACAAACTGCGACAGGTCTGGTTTGATAGAACCAATTTATACATGAAAAATGAAACTGTTGTGAAGGAACTGAGGTCGACTTTTAAGAAACGCTCCTGGTTGTCTGGTGGTGATTGTTGACACTTTTACACGTATATGAACACATGAATTCTCGAATATCCAGGCATTATGCCTAATCCTTACCAAAAAGACAGGACGAATGAAGATCCGAGGATTGGACACCATTAGCCTCTTATAAAGACTTTGAAATGTATTTTTGTATTATGTTTTGTATTTAAAATATTTTTTGTGATGTATGAATTTAAAAGATATGTAGGTTAAACATGAATTCTTTCTATAAATAGACTTTATGACGAGGATCTGAACTAACAAACTGTATAGGCTATTTCTGTCTCTTCGTCTTTATTGTGTAGATTAAATGACAACCTTTCAAGAGAGGGGTGGATTTAAAGTGAGTTTTCAATGCGAAGAGAGGCTCGACTTGCCCTTTTAATAGTAAAACACTAAAAAGGCCTAATATTATGTTTTATAGTTGGGGTATGTGTCTGAACCTGTCTTCCTATCAAAGAGTGAGCCTGACTGGAGCTACTATTGCACGTTGTTTTGTTCTTTAAAGCTTGCATTGGTTGTTGCTATATACATTTTTTGTCGTAATACTATTTAGTGGAAATACTATTTTTTTCTTTTTATAACAAAAGGACTGGATAAGGGATAGACACATGCAGTACTACTATATTGTCTTTAAGCACTGCTTTCTTTCTCTTTTCTCTTTTTCTGTTTGCTAAATGTTTACATGAGTACCTTAACCCTCTTTTGTGAGGACTCAGCTGTTTGTGCATTATTTTGTCTTTACTTGGACCCCTTTATTGGAACAGACTCAGATTAATTGTATTGGTATTTGAAGACTGCAAGGACTTTATGTGTAATTTAATGTGATGACCATAATGACCTGTTGATGTGGTGTTATGTATTTGGATTATGACTGCGCTTTTGGTGTACAAATTGTTTGGAAGTTGATGATCTCTACATGGACAGGGGGAGTTTGTCTTACCCGGACCCTATAAATTGGACACTTCCGGTGCCCACAGCACACAACGCTGATGAAGGCTTAACGCCGAAACGCGTCCGTTGTTTACTGTTCTGCAGCGTACTACCATGCTTAAAATGCTTAAAATATATAAATAAATGTACCTTTAAAATGACTATTCCGTGAGTGCTGGTATTCTCTTATTGCCTTGTACAAAGGACATAAACACCCAATAGGAAAACAGCCAGTTACAAAGTGCCTGTAAGGCAGAACATTGTTGCATACAATAATGTTGGCATACTTGTCAGACAGAGCGGACATAAATCATGGATAAAGGAAAAAAAGGCTCCTTCAAATTGAGCGGCTTCCTATATAGCTGATACTACAGCAGTTACCTTGCTAACTGCTTGGCCCTCCTTCTGGAGAGGCCAGCCATTTGAAGGCCCCTCACAACCAACTTGTCCACGTGCCCTAGGCTACCAAAGATAAAAACTAAAAGTTTACATCTGTAGCCTAGCAGTGAGATTGGTCTGCTCTAGCACACACACACACACACACACATAAAAACACGTGCGAGCGCGGATGACAAAAGACAGATGGTTGTCTATTCTCCTGGCTCAGAAGGGGGTCTTCCGAGGACTCCCATCATGCCAGGAACCAAGCATCTCACATGGTCCAGCACATGGTACCAAAAACGCCCCACACATTCAAAACACTCTGGGGGGGGGGGAAGGAAAACCCAAGTTTCCTCCTTGTTGCTATGGTGACAGAAATCCGTTCTCTCTCTCTTTCCCTCTCTCTGCCACACACACACACGTCGCACACACACACACACACACACACACACACACACAGTTGAGTGTGAACACATATATGTGTGAAATGTGTTCAGCGATCATAACCGATAGTCCCCTTTCCAACTTGTTGACAGCTGCCTTCGCTCTGACTGTTTCGGTTTCGCACCAGTGATGGGAAAACAGAGGCGAGATACAGAGGAGATATGTTATGCCCTGCTCTCCAAGATCCCCCATAGACAACCAGGGTGTGTAATTACACGTTTTGATTAGAAAATTAGTTAGCTGAGGGGGCTCGCTCGCAGTGGCAGCCGTCAAGGAATGGATGGAATGCCTGATGCCTAAACAAAAATAGCCGATCGACAAGCTCACAACGCGTCACATCATGTGCTGTGAGCTCGTAGATCGTCTTTTTGCGTTATCCTTTTAGCACCATTATATAATCGTACCACTGTGCTGTTTGCAAACTGTTAATAAAGTATTCAATCGATCGATGTTTTCGGCGCACGACGCCACTGTACAAGACAGTGTAGATCAGGCTTGACGGTGAGGAAATGAAGGCGGTGTGCGAGGGAGTGGTGGTTAATGCTAATGGATCACAGGATCAGATCCGCCATGGTGGTAATGGACAGGTTATAATAAATTTGTCGAAGTACAAAGGGACTGCTGGTTCTTCACTGCTTCGTGTCAAAAAGAAAGGCTCTAGACCAGTGGTTCTCAACCTATGGGTCTGAAAGGTGTTAAGGACTTTTTAATACCTAACAAAAACAAAGAAAAGAAAAGAAATTAAATGAAGAAAAAAAAATCACACCCTGTGTGAAGGAAGCGGTGCCTTTGGGGCGGGCCTTAACTCATTTCAGTTCGTCCCTATTGGTGGTCTGAGTCCACTTACCAAATTTGTACTTGGTAGCATGCTGCAAACTGGAATGGTGGCTGTTTAAAGGCCAGCCAATGGGCAGACAGAGGGGGCGGGGCTTAAGTAATTACAGTTTGTCCCTATTGGTGGTTTTAGTCCATGTACAAAATGTGTACTCCCTAGCATGCTGTGAACTTGAGTTATGGCTGTTTAAAGGCCAGCCAATGGGAAGACAGAGGGGGCGGGGCTTCAGCAATTCATGCTCGTCCCTATTGCTGCAAACTGGAGTTATAGCTGTTTAAAATCCTGTGCTCATCCCGTGCTTGGGGGTCCCTGGACCCCTCTTTGATAACTTCAGCAATTCATGCTCGTCCCTATTGGTGGTCTAAGTCCACGTACCAAATTTGGACTTGGTGGCATGCTGTGAACTGGAGTTATAGCTGTTTGAAATCCCGTACTCTAAACGGGCGGACGGACATAACATCATTGGGGGTCCCTGGACCCCTCTTTGATAACTTCAGCAAGTCATGCTCGTCCCTGTTGGTGGTCTAAGTCCACATATCAAATTAGGACTTGGTGGCATGCTGTGAACTGGAGTTATAGCTGTTTGAAATCCCGTACTCTAAACGGGCGGACGGACATAACATCATTGGGGGTCCCTGGACCCCTCTTTGATAAGCAGTGGCACGTGTGGCCAAAGAGAGGAGAGATGGCATAGGCAATGTCCAAGTCCGTGTGTGTGTATGTGTGTGTGTGTGTGTGTGTGTGTGTGTGTGCGTGTGTTTGTATGTGTTTCTTTGCCGTCAGGCTCATACGGACGGACATACGGACAAAGTCAAGTGTAGAGCGGTTGGCACCGCTAAAAAACATTACTGCATCAAAGGTAATCAACAAACTATACTATCAAACATTGGCCAAATTGTCAAATAAAAAAATATCTGGCGTTCTGAACTTGTAGATCTGCTATTTTCACAATATCTATCTGTGGAACCGAGTCAAACTAAATGTAATGCCTCAACTCCTTCATTCCAAGTGATTATCAGAGGGGTCCCCAGTTCAAATGTGATTATTTTGGGGGGTCACGTCCTGAAACGTTTGGGAAGCCTTGCTCTAGACCTGCAACGCTGATCGAAAAAAAAACAACGCTGCATGCTCAAAATGATGACATGAACTAGCATCGAGCATTAAGCCGGGCCTTCCACAACCATAACCCGATTCTGACTCCTAAAGTAGCTCTGATAAGATTGCTAGGAATAAATTGTGACATCGGGACAAACGGCACTTTTAACATGACATGAAGGTATCCCGTGAGGCGAACAGACTTAAGTGCTGCCATTACTCCCCAAACGATGTGCTCTGTGACAGCCAAATCCATCAGGCACTGTACCTGCATTGCTGTCCCCCAAAAGGCCACCATCTGTAGCCAAACTTCTTTTCAATTCTTTCATCCTGCTTCTCATCTATACAACTCATCCATGTTCACTTTTAAACCCAACCATGGATTTGCATGCATCTCTGTTGGTCACAGTTGCCAAAACATCCTCTCAAACTCCCATAGAAGAAGTCATGAATCCCTCCCAGTTGAAGGGGATTCGTTGAAGACAGGGGTCTTCAACATTTTAAGCCCAAGTACCCCTTAGCTGAGAGAGAAGAAGCAGGGACCTCCACGACATACTGTATAACATATATAAAACTATTTCATAGATAGCTTCATCACTGTTGTGTCAATTAAAGTTTTTTTGTTTTGTTTATTTTAGGCATTTAACCACTTAAATACTTTGGCTCTGTACTTGGTTTGCTCCTTTTTCCCTCTACACCAAACCTTTTTGCCGAAAATAGCCGATCTACAAGCTCACAACGCCTTGTGCAGCGAGGCATTGTGAGCTTGTACATCTGCTATTTCTGGCTAGACTCCTCAGAATAATGATGCTAGGGTTCAAGTGGTTAATGTAAAAAACTATCCTATCACACAAAGATTTGGCGGCCCCTCTGTAGTAACTCTGAGGGGACCCCCTGTTGAAAACCCATGGTCTAAGAGTACATTTTTCCCTCCATATGCATTTTTCTGTGTGGGGAGATTTCTACTTGACTGTACAACAAAAGGCTGAGAGGTAGAAGGGTATATACAAGCCCAATAAAAAGCTGAGCTGTAGAAAGATTCGAGTGAAGTGGGGGTCTAATCTAGGGGGAGGGTGTGAGACAAAAGCCCATTAAAAGCTCATAAAGAGCATGATGTCAAAACAGAAGCAAAAGCGCACGGTGATCAATGATGGCGCCTCTCGACGAAAAATACACAATTAAAGGACTGCTTTGAAAGACAACAAGACAAGTCTTTTAAATATGGAACTGTGTGAAACAAACATAAACTGATGCAGCCATTTGAAACCAACAGCTGGAGATAGGGTATCGATAGAGATTGCATTTGTGCGCCAGTGGTCCGGGGCTGAGTAAGTGGCACACATGAGGTTTAACATTGACAGGTGGAAGAATAACCTGCTATTGTGTGTAGTCCTGGGAGACAGAGTGACGAGCTCTCTCTCTCCCTCTCCCTCTCCCTCTCTCTCTCTCTCTCTCTCTCTCTCTCTCTCTCTCTCTCTCAAACCTATTATATTCATACTGCCTATGCCTTTCTAGCTCGGAAAACATCTGAAGCATTCGATAATCACAGCTAGGTTAAACAAAGCCAGCTCTAGAGTATATATTTTTTAACTGCTAGTCCTAGGAACAGGTGATCATTGAAATAAGGGCATTACAGAGTCCTTCAGTGAGCCGTGTGAAGCTGAACTGAAGGGCTGGGGGTGGGGCGGGTATTTGCATTGCTGTATTTACATTTACAGCAGGTTCAAGTATGAAAGAGAGAGTGAGAGAGAGAGAGACATTACAGACATTCAGACAGACATAGAGAGATGTGCGTGGGAGGATCTCACAGAGCGAGAGAGAGAGAGAGAGAGAGAGAGAGAGAGAGAGAGAGAGAGAGAATGAGAGAGAGGGAGTGAGAGAGAGAGCAGGATCTTGTTCATGCTGTTTCCAGCCATGCCTGCACTCCATAATGACACAGCACCGGCCAACTAATGACACAGAGGAAGAGACCCTACTCTGCACAGCACTGATGATGAGCCCATCATTCCAACCCCCATCCACAACTCTCAAATAGCATATTACAGGCAAAGGAATACGTGCTTCTATTTAACCCTTTAAGACCTGAGGCCGATTCTACAAGTGCCTTCTAAATCAGTGGTTCTCAAACTTTCTTTTCTGCCAAGAACCCCTAAATTGACATGCATTTGGCAGCGGACCCCCATCTGAAAATGGTTTGTGCCAGGGAACCCCAGAAGAGAATATTTGTGTTTATTTACCCCTTAATGCTATCTAAAGCTAATTTGGAACCCCTGATAGACAAACTTAAGAATAATATCCAGTGTTGGAGAACGCTTCCTCTGTCTTTGGTAGGGAGGGTAAATGCTATAAAGATGGTTTCTTCCGCAGCTGTTATATATACTCCAGAACATGCCCGTAATCATTACTAAAGCATTCTTCAAACGATTGGATTCCACTATTCTTGATTTTGTGTGGGATTATAAAACACATAGAGTAGGGAAGGCTCATCTTTGTAAATCCAAAATGAATCCAAAATTCTGTCACTATTACTGGGCCCTCTCCTACTGGTTGGATGATACAGCATTGCTGCCCGATGGATTAGAGATGGAGCGAGAGCATTGTCTACCGTTTACCATAGGGGCAGTCATTTTATCACCGGTATCACTAAACAAGAAGATATAGAATTATAACCCAATAATCTATAACACAAATCATTTCAAGCTCAGGGCAATGTCGTTTTTGCTACCCATTGCAGCAAATCCCTCGTTCGCTCCTTCCAATCTTAATGGTGCTTTCCTTGACTGGAGAAAGGAATAACTTTAAATTTATATGTGGACGGGGTATTCGCTTCCTTTACACAGATAAAAGAGAAATATGACCTCCCCCGGCGAGAATTTTTTAGATACCTACAGATTAGGAGTTACGTGAGAAAACATATTCCTGATTTTTAAACTGCAAGGCCAGACAAATTGGATGAATGTTTAAAACATGCAGCTGAGACCAGACGCATCATTTCTTATTTGTGTGACACTTTACATAACATGGCTCCCGTCTCGGCTGACTCTATTAAAGCCGATTGGGAGGCAGAACTGGGCGTACAGCTGACTGAAGACATCTGGGAGTCTGGAATACATACATAACTGTTTGATTAATGCGCAACATTGTTTAATACAATTCAAAATATTATGTAGGTTACATTACTCGAAAGTTAAATTACACAAAATATTCCCAGACATCTCTCCCCAGTGTGATAGGTGTAAATCAGCAGATGCAACTCTACTACACAGTTATGCCCTGTGCCCCAACCTACACAATTTCTGGATAGAGATATTCAGACTATTTTTCCAATATACTAGAGGTAGAGATAGAGCCAGACCCAGTGTCAGGCATCCTGGGAGTGTCAGAAGGGATGAAGAAATTACGAGTAACTCAACAGCGCCTGCTCTCATACGTCTTATCACTGCAAAAAAAATGATATTCTTATTTTGGAAGAAGAAAGAGGTGCCCACAGTCATGCTTTAGCTCAATGAGATGACAAAAACTCTACACTTAGAAAGAAATAGATTTATACTAAGAATTCAACCCATAAGTACATTTTAACATTGTATTATTTTTATTGTACCTGTTTATTTTGTGTGTATGTCTGTTTTTGGAAATAGGGAAGCACTTCATAAGTGTTTGAATTGAAAATGTATATCTTTATCCTATGTTTCACAATACAAACATTTAAAAAAATTTTTTTTTTATTAAAACTGTTAAAAAATAGCAGATGTACACGCTCAGTACAGTGTGCTTGTACTGTATCTGCTATTTTTAGATCCACTGTTCTAAATCCATAGAGTTTTCTGAAAAACGTATGTTGCTATAGCTAAAATCTAAAATGACACAGATGCGTTCCCGGTTTTATCGACTGAGCTACCCGTACACATTGGGAAGCCTCTAAACAACACCGAAATCAAAAGCGATTTCACTTACACCCATAGGGGGCGCCACTAATGCATACTGGGAGCTGATGGTAGGTGTTGTGCTCCACCTCAGAAATCCATCTCCCAGACATCTAGCGCATCCTCGGCTGATACCACAATGAGCCACTCTGACCTACTTACAGTTTTTCACACAAATATATTTAACAATGAGGGGGAGTCCAGGTGTTCACTCGATAACACATATTGAGATGTTCAATGTTAAAAGTATGAATGTGACTGCAATGAAAAGCAATGGCCAAGAGACAGCTATGCAAAAAAGCGCATATACAAGAAGAAACATTCTTCTTCGCAAGCAGACCGTTTACATCCGTGCTACAATGGAAACGTTTATGTTGGTCGTTTTGAGATTTATGCTCTAGTCTATTGAAAATAATTCCCTACAGACATATGCCACTGCCGATTGAGTGAAGTGTATTGAAAGAATCACTGAACAGGATCCTCTGGGAGAGGAGGGGCGCAGTAACAGTTAACAGAAAAATGACAGGACACAATAGCAAACAAACAGGCAACAGCCAACGAATAGAGGCAAGAGAATTCTATGGGGCAACAGCAGGGTAAAAAAAAATTGCACACCGTGCTTCATTCAAGTCATTGAAAAGACAGCAAGCTTGTCCCTGACCCAGATACACAACTGTTGATGGAAGATGGAGGAAGAAAGATTAGAGAAAGCACTTTTAGAAAACATCCCTTTTCCTGTGATTAAAAGACGTTTTTCCTTTACAAGTCTGACTGTGTATCTGAGTTCCAACAGATAAATGTTAACACTGGTGAAACATCAAGGTTTATGAGTGATTGAGTGGTACAAACGTTTTCTCTGTCCCTACGTACAGTTGTTGTTAAAAATGTGAGGAGGAAACTCAGCCAATCTTCCCAGTGACTGATGCCAGTGTCTATCGGCGAGGGCCCACAACGCTCTCCCCCCCCCCACCCCCACAATCCCTCCACGCAAACTAAATGAAAGCCATCATTTACCGGTGCCTGTGTATCTTACACTGACACTAAGTAAGCGTGCTCTATAGCCTGTCACTGAAACCGATTTTCCTGGACATTGCTCTCAGTTCACATGGATTAAGACATGCTATACATCATCTGTGAAACTGCCATATGTCTCCCTTCACTCTTGGTTAAATTGATCAACCACTGCCTCTCACTTCAGGGAAGAGATGTGCTTATCTCTTTTCAAAGTCATTTCCCCATTTACTTGAAGGAGGGATGAAGAAAAAGAGCTTTGAGTTCTGGAAATGCTATACATATTCTTACTGTAGCAAGTCAGTCACATTCACTGCTGCTGGTCCATTAGAAATCGTTTGTTCAATGAAGATTCCGCTGACATCCTTCCTCTCTAAAGTCAATCGTAATGCAGCTACAAATTGGTGCAGAGCTAAATGCACGTTCACAGCTCTATTCAAATCCACCGGGTGACATTTTATCTCTTTGTCTCCTCACATTGCCAAGTACCTCCTGATAATTGCCTCTGATGTCCATGGACATTTAACATTTGATCAAATCAAAATGAAATCTGAATCCACTGGAAAAACTTTCTACAATTACTGCCTGGGAGATGACATCCACACAACGCAAGATAGATGTAATATGAGAAGAATCTTCTCTGTGGCTGCTAACGCAGGTCCTTGGGGCTGTTGCTTGGAGCCACGACAATTCCTGTGGTGTATTAAGCTAACGCAATTTGGGACGAAGGGACCTGCGATCAGTGGACAACTGTGTTTGTGACTCCCCCACACCCCCCCCCCCCCCCCCCCCCCCCCCACACACACATACACACGCACGCACGCACCCACCCACCCACCCACCCACCCACCCACCCCCACACACACACACACACACACACACACTGCTGAATCTATCCACAGCATCCAACTCTGCATGACCCCAGGAGAGCTCGGACAAATCCAAGCCAGTGCCATGATGGCTCTGCTAGCAAACTCCATAGGCTTGATGGGGCTTTATCAACCAGGATTCCTGGGATCATTCAAGCCCTGAGATTGTGAAAACAAACGTGAAAATAAGGCAGTGTAGAGTTCCAAGTATATACTGTAGGATTAAACATGCGATGGCCTTGCTTCTGGCCTTAAATCTGAAACAGTTGCAATAGATGTCGCATCGTGTAGCTAGTCCTCCTATAGTTCTAGGCTCGAGTATTTCAACGTAACTTTACTAACTGGAGGCTAACATACAAAAGAATACTTCAACAGTACCACTGATGAGATTGACTGAGTGATGGTGTAGTGGTCTAATGATCAGATGCTCAGCACAGACAGTCCATGTCCAAATCCCAGTCCTCCTATATAGTCCAATGCTAGAGTACTTTGACATTTTCATTAGAGCTATCATTGAAATGCAAAAGGCAGTGTAGAGTCCAAAGTATAATATCCACATGGAACATCCTGCCAGGGTAGTATACCGGCCTCAGAGAAAATGCCTGTGATGATGATGTGAGGACTGAAGTAGATATCAAAAGAAAATCTAAGCCATCTACCACTGAGTTTGAGGTGCCCTGGACCCTTCAAATGAATTCTCATCAGTGAGAGAAGACTGACTGCCCTGTGTGGGAGGGCAGTCAATATACTCCTACACCAAGCAGGCATATATTGTATTTTGAGTTGGCTATTCTTTCTTTGTTTGTGACCTATTTATTAGCTAGATAGTAGATGTGTTATTTTCAAATGTTTACCTATTATGACATGTCCAGAAGATGGACGCTAGGGTTCAAATGCTTATAAGCTATCTTCATTGTTTCTTTTGGGGTCACCGTCCACGTAGCCGTGCCGACGATGCGAATGACCTCCTCGCCAAAGACTACTGGGTCAGCGGCCCTCCTGGAACCCACGTCCCCTCCCCTCATCCATTCTGATTTCATTAATAAATGTACTTAAACTTACTTAAAGGTGTGGTTCTTGGTTTGTGAATAAACTGTTAAGACTGATGATGGGTTCTTGGTTTACCTATGATCCTGGATTATTGTCTATGCATTTGATGTATTACCTCGTGTTTTCCTTGCTTACTGTAAATCGCTCTGAATTAAAAGCGTCTGCTAAATGCCTAAATTGTCAATTGTTACTGTAAATTGTAAATTCTGACAATGCAGTTTAATGACGCATGACACATTACACACATCACTGTGTTATGCAGGCTGACAATAAAGGTGTCTCTCTCTCTGTTGCTGCTGTGATATTGGACCTGGGAGATGATGGTTATGAGCTAAGGGATCCGTTTATTCTTCTGGCGCACTTTTACACTCTTTCTTTTGGTTTTCTTAGTAAGAAAACGAGTAAGAGAAAAGCTCTTAAGACTCATGTTGGTTTTCCTTCCTGTCACACTTCACTCCACTCAGAATGCTTGCTGGTTCTCCTGAAAGTAGGCTCCTCTTACAGTCCTACATTTCCACCGTACAAGCCCTCTTTCATGTCTATGTCTATCCCTCCTATGCATTACAAGTCTACCCTTTTAGCCAGAGGCTGGGGACACTGACTGAGCAAAGAGAGAATTCTAATTTGATCAAACTCTTTGAGTGTGAGTGAGTGAGCCCAGGCAGTGTGTGTCATAGCTCTCTGCCTGCAGGTACCGTCATGATGTCTCCGCTGTACAGCAGTGGTTCCCTAACAGAGCACTGAAGCACACGGCTGTGTCCTTCGTTAGAACAGCGGTTTTCAACCTTTTCAGGCCGCGACCCACCGAAATATTAATATTTGACCCGGGGACCCCCCAATAATAATCATATTTGAGTTGAGGCATTTCATTAGTTTGACTCGGCAATAAATATTGTGAAAATAGCCGATCTACAAGCTCACAAACGCGTGGCATTGTGAGCTTGTAGATAAGCTATTTTCACAATGTTTGCCTCTATTATATTATTTGACAATTTGGCCAATGTTTGACCAGTTTTAAAAACAAGCACTCCTTTTTCAATCTGACTGGTTTTCCAATCATATTGTAACATATATACTGTGTACGGTGTGTGTGTGTGTATATATATATATATATATATATATATATATATATATATATATATATATATATATACACACACACACACACACACACACACACACACACACACACACACACACACACACACACACACACACACACACACACTTTTACACCACCATATATTTTAGAAAATAGCTAAAATAGCCGATCTAAAATAGCCGATCAGTAGCAATTTTCACTATGGATACAGGTGTGCCTTGAGATTTTGACTTGCTTATTGGTGTGAATTGGGCACAATAAGTTTGAGCTCATTAACAGAACCTTGTTTAGCAGGCACACTATACGAGGATTAAAGCAAAATAAAATCTCACGACTGAAACATTTTCGTATGACCATGTCCTAATCTGTGATTTGTCTAACAGGGTGAAAGGACCACACAACACTAGCGCTGTTTCCTAAACAATTAACACAATATGTAACATTATGATGTTTTTGTAATACTGTTTGTCACCTGCCAACCAGGTGAAGAAATCACAGACTGAGGCTTTAACCTTTGCTTTTATGAAACATCTGAGACCATTGGGGGGGTTTTATGGAAGATGCTTCGAAACATAATCGCTAGTTTGACCACGTCAAATGCTCTAATCTTAAAATCATAACCGAAAACAGCCTATCTAACAGTGCTCTCAATGCGTCACGCATTGAGAGCTTGTAGATAGCCTGTTTTGTTTTCACTGTGTGACATGTTTCCATAAAAGACATCGTGGCTTCTATGGAATCTAAATGACTGAAATAAGTCGTGGCAACTGAGAACTTTAATCCATAGTGTACAACAGTGGTTCTCAAACTTTTTCATGTCAAGGACCCCCAAAAATGATATGAATTTGGCTGCGGACCCGCCCATCTCAAAACTATTTTCTGCCAGGGATTTAAAAAAAATAGCAAACATACAAGCTCATAGCGTGGCACTCTGCGCCACGCTATGAGCTTGTATATCTGCTATTTTTTAATAGCCAAACTTTAAAATATGGTTAAAGTTGTGACGCCATATTAACAAATATTAACACATTTTGCTGGGGACCCCCTGGTACCCCCTCAAGGACCCCTGGGGGTCCCCGGACCACACTTTGAGAACCAATGGTGTACGAAGCCTTCACCTTACAGCCGACCTTCCTCATGCAGGCAGGACAATTGCTTCCCCCTCCTCTCCTCTAATGAGCTCTAATGAGACCTGTCTTACAGTGACCCCCCACAGAGCAATACCTCCTTTATGCCAATACTCATTAAGGTCTTTGTTGACTTTTTTTTTTCTTTCTCTCCTTTAAATTAACAGTGAAGGACACAGGGTAATGATTCAATTGTCGGGTCACACGTGTGTCACACATGTCACTCTTATCATCATCCAGCTGTGTCCCCCCCAGCTCTGCGGTGGTGGCTTCCGTCAAACACACACACACACACACACACACACACACACACACACACACACACACAAAGCCAGCCAATTACTTCTAGTTAGAGTAAGAATAAAAAGCAATGACTGTCCAGCTTACTTATACATCAAGGTATACACTTTGTTATACCCAAACTCGAAATGAAGTCTCGAGTCTGAGACCAAACACATCAGTGAATCCATGCTTCAATAAAGGATTTTTTTATAAGAATGAGAGTAGGGATGGAACGATAATTACAATTCACGATTTTTGAATCAAAAAAATAATCAAAATATGCTTAACATTTTCAATGTTCTGTTGACCACTTGAACCCCCAGCATCCATATTCTGTGGGGAACTTTCGCCAAAAATAGACGATCTACAAGCTCACAACGCGTTGAGCGATTGTAGATCTGCTATTTTTGGCGAATCGATTGAAATAAGAGCGTACCAAATGTGCTCTTCACAGGTCTGTTTTATCAAGCAGTCATTCACTTTGTCATGGTGCAGTGCACGCCATCTGTACTGCTATACGCCCCCTATTCATGCCTGCTATTCAGACAGGTTGCTTATCAAGTCTACGGTATTGTCTTCCTCACTGCAAGATGTAAATGGGGCCTCAGAGTCAATTTCAGCTCGCGGGGGGGAGAGGGTTAGAAAACTGCCACAAGTATTGATGTTATCGATGTGTTGATGGACCATGTTCCACATTGGCCTTACTAGATTAAGCCTTGGAAGGACATATTATGGGAGTAGGGGGACATGGCGAGAGACAGAGATTGAGTGAGGGAACATGTGGTGGCGACAGCCAATAAGGGATTGTCTTAAGGACAAAAGGCTGTCATTTGTATGGTAATCCCAGACTCAGAGAGAGACCCCCACAGAGGCGGCACAACTGTGCTGTTGTGCACTGGGAGCCTGTTGCATTTCACATTAACTCCAACAATCCACACAGAAACAAGTCGCGGTGTGGCAGATGTGCAAGTATCCTGAATGCACAAAACACCATCAACATCCCAGACAGATCGAGGCCCAGTGTTTTGTGTGTGATGTTGGATCACAATAACTTGTTATTATACTTTCAGAGAGAATATCCAAGAAAGACTGTCGGAAGAATACTGCAATGATACAGCACCACCTAATTCCAACACACTTTGCTAGTTTGGGATGGCTCAGGGTAGAAAATACTAAGCAAATACAAATGGGATTGATATTTAAGATAATCAAAGGGACAGCACCCTCAACACCCTCATACCTGACTAACTACTTCTCCAAAGTGAGTGGCACCCGCAGCCATAATCGAGAGGGAGCGACCATGATCTGGTAATACCCAAATTTAGAACAAAAAATCTCATTACACTACTCTGCCACCAATAGGTGGAACGCCCTGACACCATCCATTAAAAGATGGGAATCACTGGTTTCTTTCAAAATTGGCCTGAAAAAAACAACTATCAGGAGACCACATAAAGGGGAGGTAAATGTGAATCCCCATTGAAAGGAGGTGTCATTCAATGCCACCGTTTTTCCTTTTTCTCCTTTGTACATACATGTATAGTGTTTGTATTTGTTGATGACATGTATTATGTTATTTTTTTATGCTATGTTGATGAATTGAATACATAGGACCACAATGGAAGCAAGTCCCCAAGACTTTTTTGTGTTATCCTTTTAGCCTTAACGTCTGTCTGTACCACGTGCTGATTACATTTCTGACTAATAAAGTATTCAATCAATAAAAAAAGCAAACAAGAGACAGAGAGAGGCAGAGAGAGAGAGAGAGGCAGAGAGAGAGAGAGAGAGAGAGAGAGAGAGAGAGAGAGAGAGAGAGAGAGAGAGAGAGAGAGAGAGCAGTAAGTAACCCACATTATTTACACTTAATGGAGTTAATTTAACACTAATGTGCACTGTGTTGTTGACTTGACTTGATTTACATAGAGGTGGTCAGATATCTCTAATATCAACCATCAACTAAAGTGCACCCACTACAGACGCAGGGGATTTATATATTAAGCTTATTTTGGAGAGACTCTGGGCTGCCCTTTTGACTGGAGAAAGGCCTGTCAAGCCTTGAGGAGATTTGTTTCATTGTTTGGTCATCTGGCATTTGCTGATCAAAACAATAACCTCTGACTCACTGCCAGAGAATATAAATAGTGGCAGAGAAGGCACGCTCCTATGGATCTGAGCACGATCCATTTCTGCAACACCAGACTAGATTGGCATGGACAACTATTTTAGATCAATTTCAATCTTCTCTCTATCCAATTTTCGGTCTTGATGCCCCACATGTGTATAGTCCCTGTCACTGCCAACGCCTACTGTTTGGTCTTGGGGAGGGTGCAGACAACCACGTCTCCTCCGATACTAGAGAGATGTACCTATACCACTTTCTCCTTCCCGATACCAATACCCATACCCATAACTTGCATATCGGTCGATACAGAGTACCGATCCGATACCAGCGTGTGATTTAAAAAAATCACACCCTGTGTGAAGGTAGCGGCGCCTTTGATACATTTTGTCATCGATATGTGTTTATAATGTGTTTATAGCCATGTGTCACGTGAAGCTTGACCAATCACTTTGTTGACGGGTCTGACCAATCAGAACATTGACGGGTCTGACCAATCAGAACGTTGACGGGTCTGACCAATCAGAACGTTGACGGGTCTGACCAATCAGAACGTTGACGGGTCTGACCAATCAGAACGTTGACGGGTCTGACCAATCAGAACGTTGACGGGTCTGACCAATCAGAACGTTGATGGTGAACACGGACAAAGTCAGGTATAGAGCAGGATCCGCTCTATACCTAAAGGTATAGAGCGGCTAGCGCCGCTAAAAATAAACCTTGACATCATAGTGATGTCATGAATAGTCCCCTTGCCTGACAAATCAGAACCTTGACGGGCCTGACCAATCAGAACCTTGACGGGCCTGACCAATCAGAACCTTGACGGGCCTGACCAATCGGAACGTTGACGGACCTGACCAATCAGAACCTTGGCGAGCCTGACCAATCAGAACGTTGACGCAAAAGCCAGGTATAGAGGGCTAATATCCGCTCTATACCTAAAGGTATAGAGCGGCTAGCGCCGCTAAAAATATATAGGACAGTGGTTCTCAAAGTAGGGTCCAGGGACCCTCAGGGTTCCTTGAGGGGGTTCCAAATGGACCCTTACAAGTCTGTAACTCTGAGAGTGTACAAATGGAACCAAATGGACCCGTAACAATTTCAGAGTTATGGGGTCCTTGAAATTAAAAGGTTTGAGAACCAGTGCAACATCAATTAAAAATATTACTGTAAATGAAATATCCTCATGTGATAAATTACATGGTATTGGAATGGCACAGACTGTCATACTGCCAAATACAGATACCAGCATTTTATCTCTCACGAGACTGTCCATCATTGCCAGTCTGACAACCAAATCTTGCAATACTACTTTGCCTGAAACGATACCTGCCGCTGTTTAGATGCCTCAATAAAATGACGTACTGTGCACATCGAAAAACCGGTGATGACTAAACAACCAGTGATATGTCTTCTTTTATATTCCTGGACAGATTCTATGACAATGGTCGCAATCGTTCGGAAATAGTTTGTTAATAAGCTGGTCCAGCTGACTCTCATTCACTGCAACTTCCGGTGCGAGTTTGCCACCCATGAGCGTCCAGCATGTCACTTCCTTAATTTACCTTCGTTGAATAAAACCAGGAAAGAGTGGTGGATGTGAGCCAAGACCAGCGACACTATTAATTTTACTAACAGTACAGGCAGGCAGGTGGCTACTATGCCCTCAAGTGTGTAAAATCAATCATAAATCAATTCCCTTCTAAATTCTGCCAAATCCCACTCACATTCTGCGAGCTGTTAAAAGAATATGGTAGAATGTATTCCACAGAGATACTGTAGTGGAGAGCTCTTGAAAGAGGAGAAAAGCATGATATTGGAGGCACTTAAATCAGAAAAATGACGGTGTGGGGCGGGTGGAGGACCGGGAGGAGAGCCAAAGTGGTAAAAAAAAGAAGAGATATGGATGAATTTGTAAGATGAGAGCAGAGGATCATGGGAAGAGAGAGGGGGAGGTGGTCCCAGGAGGTCAACACTAAACAGTAGAGGGGATTACAAGACTCACTATTGTTTTCACTTGATTGATTGATTTTAGTGGGAAAATTAAAATACAATACACTGATATATAGCACCTAATCTATCAGGATATTGCAGTAAAGTCACATGACTTATTTCCATTGCCCTCCCGTAGACTAGGCTGGAATGCAGGCAGGAATAGAGTGTAACATGTACTCATACTGTATAGCACATTGTTACAGTATATCAATTTTATTCCATTCTTTCCCACCTGAGTTCACCATGTGTCAGGGAGATAACTTATGTGTACACACGTGTCTCTAGATGCATCCCTATGCCCATGGGGAACATGCATATCTTTAGAGGTGTTAGCTAGAGAGTGCCCTTACATTAATTGACCTGTGCTGGGGTGGTGTTTGCATTAAGCCATCTGTTAGTGCTGCAACGATCGGTTATTTCTTTAGCAATTATTCTATCGATCACGTTTTCCATTCGTATTTTTCCCATAGTAACAACTCAATTAACCACTTAAGCATTATTTTATACTTTGTCGCACAAAAGTCGCACAAAACTTTTTTACAGCAGTCCAGGCTCCCTGTCTTGACCCATGGCAGAGTTGCAGAGAGCAAGACTCAGATTTCCTTTCCTCTCGGGCAGTGGTTCTCAACCTTTTCAAGCCGTGACCCCCAAAATAATCATATTTGAACTGGGGACCTCCCACCCTGACAAGCACTTGGAATGTAGGTTAGTTTGACTCGGTTCGACAGATCCCAGTATAGTTTGTTGATTACTTTTGATGCAGTAATTATATTTTTTCTTTTTCTTTTTAGGTATCAAAAATGTCTCAAAAGTCCTTGTCTACTGACTCTGAGGAAGGTCGTAAGACCAAATGAATGAAGTTAGCCGAATGAATCAATGTTATCGATTTAAAAAAGAATATTGATAATCAATCATTTTATCCAACTAGACCTACTCTGTAACGATTCTGGACAACCGACCTATCCTGTTAGGATCTGGTGAAAACCAGAGACAATCTGGTGGAGGAGCCAAGGGCCTTGCAAAAAGAATTAAGTAAGTTGAGGGCCTCTGTCGGAGAAAATATCCGTAGGGATGTCGTGCAAACGGAAGACATTGCTCATATTGCCGACTCGGCGCCGTGCACTCAACCCCCTCGGGTTGGCGGCGTCGCACGTACTGTATTTGAAGTCGGTTGGCCGGATACGTGAACTACAGATGTACGTACATACGTGCAGAGATTCCGTGCATTTATTGTAAGATAAATAATTCATAATCGATCCCTATTTTGGGCAATTAATTATAGGCGAAAGGTAAAAATCAAATCTAAAATAGTGAAAAAGATCACAATGAGTTATGTGACACTTTGTGACCTTGTAGATCTGCTATTTTCACAATTACTAGAGGTTTGGGCTGCTATGCGGCCCTCACACCTGCTACTCGCACCGCAGATCCGACTGATATGCCCATATTGAGATGTATCTGTCAGTCCTTGTCCCTTTTATGCCCATATATGGAGATCCCCGATGTCATCAGTATATGCCCATACTGTATATGGCCATGCCCGTTTTTGTGCCCATACATGGAGCTGACTGATTTGTTTGCGCCTGATGCCATGAGGACACATTGAGGTTAGACAACACACTCCATATTTGAATGTAGCTGCATTGGGAACTCCTCATATGATCATGGCTGAGTCATGATGACAAGAGTGTGACGACGTAGTGACATGAGCGTGGCGTCAAAGGCCGTCCTCCCTTAAGCCAATGTTACAATAGAATTGCACAACACTGTTGTGAGACAAAGTATAAAGTAACGCTTCTCGATTAATCAAAAAAGTAATAAATAGAATAATGCCTACGGAAATGATTGACAGTTGCAACCCTACTGCCCTCCATAACATTTATAAAGGTATGTGCTCCAAGTCTGCATACATCTGCACTTAACGTGCACGTGCATGTGCGCACACACACACACACACACACACACACACACACACACACACACACACACACACACACACACACACACACACACACACACACACACACACACACACACACACACACACACACACACACACACAGTAAGACTGTGGAGTGATGGACAGCATGCTACTGGATACCCTATAACCCACTCAGCATGGGCTTTGTCCTAAGTGGTCTATAGTCTACTTGGTTGCCTCCATTTTCACTCTACACCGAATCTCTTTGTCAAAAATGCAACACGTTGTGAGCTTTTAGTATTTACCTATTTTTTGGCTTAAAGTTCACCTAACATGACATGCCCAGAATCAAGACTCTACAGTTCATGTGGTTAAGTGGGTGTTAAGGCTGCAATTCATTTGTTTCATGTCTGAACCCAGGTCTCCCGCATTAGAGAAAAATGTCTACTGCTCTGCCAATAAGTCAATCTCCGCTTGGTCAGGGGAGATATTAAGGTTTTAACCTTCAGGCAGTTCTATAAGGCAATCTCTGCTTTATTCTGGTGAGATAGCAAGCTTATAATGAGCTTTAGGCAGTAAGTACTACTTGCCAATCAGTAGCTGGCCTTTCTCACTGGAAGAGTAGGGAGATCACCTCCAATCATAGCAATTGTGCTAGTATATTAGTATATTAACCTATTCAGATAGGTTAAAATAATGTTTATTCATTCAAACTAGTTCCGGACTGCAGCTTTAAAGCACATCTTTTGCAGCCTTTCTGTCACACTGCCACACGTCTCACCAAACTCATCTAAATCACTCTGTTGTTAACAGCATCAACATGCCTTTGAATGTTATTGTTTTTCTCCTCCTCCTCTCTTGTAACCCTGAGGTTAAGAATCACATTTTCTTTCTTTGACTTTTCCTAGAAACAAAGCGCTGCCTCCTGCTACCACAGAAGCCAAGTAATTATGTGACTGAGGTCACACTGTACTCTGGCTTGGTAACATTAGTCCTTGGGCAACGGCTGATACATCACCAGCAAGGCCACCAGTGGTGAGTGGATCTCCATGGTCTGGGGAACAAGTGATGGGGATGGGTTTTGAAATAAATTAATCCCTCTTGGAGGCTAACCACTTTCAACCTGGCATCACTGTCAATATACGTGAACATTTTCAAAACATAAATTAAAATATATATATATACAATAATAGTGACAAATAGTAACAATAGCCAAGTTCACAGAGCTTGTAGATCCGCTATTTTCGTCGTACGTCGGCACAGTCGTTTCTGAAAAACCTATGTTTCTAGTGGTTCTGAAACTTTTTCATGTCAAGGACCCCCAAAACTATATGTATTTGGCCCTACTCTTCCAGTGGCCGCGGATCCCCGTCTCAAAATATTTTGTTCCAGGGACCCCAGAAGCAAATTTTAGTTAAACATTTTCGCTTTAAAAAATGTATATATTCAAAGATTTGCACACATTTTTCAAAAATAGCAGATCTACAAGCTCGCAGCGTGGCACGAAGTGACACGCTGTGAGCTTGTATATCTGCTATTTTTGAATAGCCAACGCTAACATCTAAAATGGCACAATGCTTTCCCGGTTTGAATGGGTTAACTAAGCATCTGTGTCATTTTAGACTTTAGATATATACTGTATATAGCACATTGGTTGGCTATTCAAAAATCTTGAACATTCTTGCAAATACATATAATTTTGGGGGTCCTTGACATAAAAAAATCAAGGCTTCATGGGGTGTGTAATTGATCAAAAATAAGTCACAATTTGGGTGAACTACTCCTTTAAAGTACCTGTCCACCACTGCGAAGTCTAGGGGTTCAACTCCACGTTGCACTCGGGTCTATACACGAACACGATTGGCCGTGTTTGGCGTATCGAAGTTCGGCAGGGAAGTTGATCTTTGCTGCTGCATGTAGCCTACTCCTATGGGCTACACCTGTCACCAGAGGGGTGTTGAATACAAGGAGTATAGGACTGAAGTGCTACGTCCTCCCGGCGGGAGCTCCTCACTGGCAGGTGAGCCAGTAGGGTACAACAATAGTGGCAACACAGAAAAGTATGGGGAGGAATTAATTGGCATTATATGACTTAATTGGGGTAAAAACAAAAAAGGAGACCACCCACTCAAGTCCACAAGCAAGTGTCTAGTTTTGGTCCAATTTCCTCCCCTAGCAACAAGGGAGACCAAGCATGAAATCGAGGTTAAGGTTTCCCATTAGAATCGATAATGAAATGGCCAAATGAGGTGTTGTATTCTCCCATCTGACATGGCGGGGGCAAGGACATCAAAACAAATTAGAGTTTAAGCACAGGTTAATTGCCTGGAACACCCACCTAAAATTGCAAGGCACACAGCAAAATCCTGAGTTGTTAATTAACATTCAATTTAAATTTAAATTAACATTCTTGATTTCGCAGTTGCAGGTGGCACATACACTCAAGGTGTAAATGGCTGTAATTATGGCTTTTAGAAATAACATGAATATTAAATAATATTTAATAAGGGAGGAGAGGCCCAGTGATATCACTCTGGGCCTTCCTCTATACTCCCTGGTTTCATCCCTGAGTTCTCCCTCTTGCTGAGGACGACCCAAAGGAACCATTAGACATGATTTAATGTAAGAGGGGACACTCTAATTACCTGACATTTAAATAATAATGATGCATAATAGGTTCATTTAAACTAGGCTATTCTTAGAATGGTACTCCTTCAAACTTGTTTTTTTCTTCTTTCCCCCTGCAGTGTCAGTCCACAGTATTAGGAGCTGCTTAATTATTCCTCAAACAATATGTATTATAGTTACCACATAAACCAGCTTAGACAGGGGGTCCTCAGACTACAGGGGGTATGCCAAATCTTTGTGTGACATGATATTCTTTTTACATTAACCACTTAAACCCTATAGCATCCCTATTCTAAGAAGATCTTTGGCCAAAAACAGCAGATCTACAAGCTCACAACACCGATGTGAGCTTGTAGATTTGCTGTTTTTGGCCAAAGAGAGGGGAGAAAAGAGCAGACTAAGTACATAGTGAAAGGTCAAGTTTACAAAATATTAACGGTTTAAGTGGTTAGATGTCTGAAAATATACATGAATCTAACATAGTCTATGAAGCATATCTATGAAGTCTATGACAACGTTTAATCTGCATTGCAACACATTTTTATACAATATGTAGTGGGGGGGTCCCTGCTTCATCTCTCTCTCAGATAGGGGGTCCTTGGCCTGAAAAACATTGAAGATCCCTGACATATGGACTATATATATATAGGCTACTCTCAGTCTCTCAAGCCCACTGGCTCGATCATGCAACCTGTTGCAGCAGACAGTCACCCACAGCAGGGGTGTGATGCAGATACACCAGTGATATTGCAACGTTAAAATACATAATATATCCTGTAGAACTATTTGTTATTATAAAGACATAGCCTTGGATCAAAACTATTGTAGATGTATATTTTATCGAGTCTGACTTTTACTTTCATATATGCAAATCTATCAAAATCTATTAAATACATCTATGATAGTCTTGATCCAAGGCTAATAAAGACACGTAATTTAAGATAATTCCGAAACTTGGGATGAAATGCAAAAACATAATCATGTATATTAGGTTACACACTTTTAAAAAAAAACAGTAGACGTTGGATCACGCATTTATAACACACAACCTGCTGCAATTGTGCGTGTAATATAAATGTATCCTAAAGCGATGTGAAGAGTTTCCAGGACCTTACCTATCGTCAGTCTGCCAGTCCCCGAGCAACAGGTCGCGGAACCGGTACCGCGGAGGCAGCGGCAGGACCTCCTTCTCCAGCTCGACCATCGTCCCCTCCTCACAGCACCGACACAACCTGAAGCAGGGAACACAAACCGCGCCTCGACACTATACAGTGTGGAGGAGGATGATGGATCTCTGTGATCCCCACCACCACACACACACCAAACTCTTCCTAATCAAAACGCAGAGAACCGATACAACTCATTGCATCCCCCCCAAAGTCAACTTATTTTCTTCCCAGAGACGCTGTTATAAGCTCCACTACTTTCCTTTCTCCGAGAGACAACAGGTCGATGGTCGACTCGTCCGTCGTAATGCGCGCGGGTAGCTCTGGCTACTTTTACTGTGACAGCTGGTGGTGGAGTCAGTCAGTGTGCAACTGGTTGTTGGATGAACATCATCGACATCCTCTGGTCGACTGGAAAAGCTGTGAAACAAACCAGCGATTGGACGAACTCGTCCGCTAGGAATCCTGTCATCAACACTTAATAGCCTACTGTCTGTCATCAACACTTTCACTTTCTTTCTTTCCTATTTTGTTTTTTTTTAAAACATGAATATGTCCATTACTATTCATGACTCATAGGCTATAGATGGGCTATATATATGAATTAATGTTGATCCGGATGGATCCATATTGAAAATATTCGGAAGCTTCTTAAATATAGATGAAAAGGCATTCCAGTTCATTTGCAAGCATAATATAGCCCACTCAGATGTGCATTCATTTGGAATGCTTGGCAGTTTTGCAAGGTTTTCTTTGGCAAGCTGTTCATGCTCTGCTGGAGCCTATAGCCTATAATAAAATAATCACATTCAGTTCAAGGCACTAAGAAGTCGTGGGATTACCAAATATTCCAAAAATATTCCTATGAATTATTCATTATTAATCTTAATTCAATTCACAAACCTATTAATTTTGCTTCTGACTGTTCCACTATGGCTACTGCTCTGCTAGTTCATTTTGTCTCGTCTTTGTACCTACAAGTTGGATAATATGTAGTCAGTAAGGTTCATCTGCCTGCAATAGAAGTTTAAATTAAATTGTAATGATGTGAGAAATGTTGTTGCAGGTGTTGAATATAATTCCTCCAAAATTGCCTCAAAATTCCATCTTTAATGACATAACATGGAAGATGGTAGCCTACACTGTAGGCTACCATCACATGTGTGTGTAGGCCCTACAGGGTACTTTGGATACTCTATATCATTGGTTCTCAAAGTGGGGTCCGGGGACCCCTAGGGGTACTTGAGGGGGTTCCAGGGGGTCCCCAGCTAAATGATGGACAGGAACCCAATGGACCCTTATGGGTCTGTAACTCTGAGTGTGTACAAATGGAACCAAATGGACCCTAACGGGTCCATTTGGTTCCATTTGTACACTCTCAGAGTTAAATTAACATTGATTTTACAATATGAATTGGGCTCCCAGAGGTATAAATGCCATTAAATGGGGGTCCGTAGCCTAATGCATGTTAAACTGTGGGTCCTTCAAATTAAAATGGTTGAGAATCACTGCTAGGGAGCCATAAAAAGCTTCTCTTATTGGGGTCCCTGGCTTATCTTTTCAAATGGGGGTCCGTGGGGTAATAAGTGTCAATTTGGGGGTCCTTGACATGAAAAAGTTTAAGAACCACTGCTCTATATGAATGAATGAGTTTATTTAAAAAAGAAACAACAATTCTATCCAATATAGACAATTTTATCCACAAGTTTCCTAGGGAGTTGTGGGCATGTATCAGGGATCAAATCGACAGGAAGTGATGCCCACAATGCCCTAGGAAACTTGTGGATAGAAACAATAGCTGATAATTTATCAGTTGTGAAATATACAGGCTTGTTAATCAATTTAGTGTCACGTTTTGGTGTAGTTTTGCCCTCTAGTGGTCGTGTCATAATTATACACGATCGTTCGTTCGGTCAATGAATGCAGTGCATGGTTCTCAAACTTTTTCGTGCCAATTAAGGACCCCCAAATTAACATGTATTTGCAATGGACCCCCATCTGAAAATATGTTGTGCCAGGGACCCCCATACTAGATTTATTTTTGTTAAAATGGTTCACAATTATGAAGTTGTTTTTAACACCATTTTCAATGACGTATAGGGTTCAAATGGTTAGAAATAATGTTCATGCTACAGTAGCCTATTTTAAACTAATCTTGCTGGGGACCCCCTGAAACCCCCCAAGGATCCCCGGACCCCACTTTGAGAACCACTGGATCAATGTATCGAAATCCAAACAGACTTGAGGCAGACAAGCTGTAGACCTTTCAAGTGTCAAGTAGAGTTATAGGGGAAAACAACTGATTTATTAGCTTTGCAATTGTGCAAATATATTTTGCCCTGCATTTTGGTCAGGAATGGAAAATTACGGCTTTGTTGGGAGGGGGATAATATGTTGAATACAGTACAAATGCATATGTCTCTATTGTTTGTTGTACATGGAAAGTATAAATAAAGTGTAAAAAAAAAGGAATGGAATATTACAAAAGGTATAGAAAGGAAGTCAAAATACGACTTCTTAACCTGTTAAAACCGGGAAAACATCCGTGTTATTTTACTTTAGCATTGCTATTAAAAAAATAGCAGATATACAAGCTCCCAGCGTCACTTTGTGCCGCGCTGCAAGCTTGTACATCTGCTATTTCTGAACATATGTTTTAACATCTAGAAAGTATGAGAACTACTGGTTTAGAAGGCATTTGTAGAATCGGCCTCAGGTCTTAATGGGTTAAGTGGGTCTCGTCCTTGCTCTGTAGCCATGGTAACGACAAAAAGTGTGGTACCAGAGGGGATACATTGTTCCAATCCTCAACCAGTTACACATTCTGATCATGAACATTTGGAGACAGACCATCAAACAGTATAAAAAACATTTCAACACCACCAAGACAAACTGGCAATGCAAATTAAAACAGTTTAAAAGAAATCAATATGAAGAATACAAAATAAAATAAAAACAAGAAAAAAACAAAAACAAAAGGTAGCCTAATAAAGGTCCCAGCCACCACTAGAAACATACTGTAGCACCAGTCTTTCCAGTTTTAGTCCAGTGAGATATTGACAGAGGCCAGGGCATCCACTGCCCAACTGGGGTACTGGTCACGGGAGGGGAACATTCGCTCCATGAACGTCCTGATAAACTCTGGGAACCGACCTTCCACGATGCTTTGTCTTACAGAACGCATCAGCGTGAGCTGCAATAAAAGGAGGATTTTTTCTTTTATTTCATTTTCATTTGAAAAACAATATTTTAATTATCTTGTTGAACACTTAAATATACAAAAGCAAAGTTGTACACAAAACCTCCTGCATCACGTCTTACTAGTTGATATGGGTTCATTCATTACACCCACGATTCATCTATGGACCGGGATTCTGTGTTGGATTGGAAATTAAATGAATGAACATTTGAATCGTGGCGTTTTGTGATTAAATGGACAATGGATCAAGTTCTGGAATGAATGAATTTGGGTCTAAACATTGGAACATGATGGGTATTGACATTGCAACATTTGGACTTTATGTTGCCCCTCTTCGACTCTGATTGGAGCCACATTGACCGCGGCTGTGGTGGAAACGCTTGAGTGACAGCAGCGCATCACAGCCATCAGAAGCGGTGAGCAATACATTTGCATAGGTTCCTTCTGTGTATTTGTTGTTTGAACACAGTTGGAAGTGCTGCTGCTTGTCCATTGGGGACTGTTGTTGGTTGTGGCTTGTGTTGTGCGCGCTGGTTTGCCACGATTGGGGGAGGTTTGGACTGTGAGGGACCTGTCCCTGCGTGGGTTCTGAATGTGGTGTGGAATCATCTGCTTGCTGTCCCTTTTCTAAATATGACGACATTCCATCTGTCACTTTAGATTTAATAGTAACACCAGATCTCTTTGAACCTAGCACCATTTTTGCCATATTAGCAGCCATATGTGTTTCCGGCTGCAGCTGCTCCTTTTCCCTTCTTAGCTGCTCCATGTGTGCCTCCAAGGCATGTCTACTGTGTCCTTGATCTTTGCTGCACAATAAGAGCAGCCATTTCTGCCTCAGGTTTTAGACAAGACATGCTGATGCTATACTTGAAGCTTTGTGCCTTTGGGTTTTTCTGCTTACATTTGACACTGTTACCAGGTTGAATTGTATCAAATGCTGCAGATGTTGCCTTATGTGACTGGGAAGAGGGCTGTTGAGCATTAGTGTGTGGCATTTCCTCCTGATGCCCAACAGGTACCTCTTCGGGTACTTATTTGATGCATTGGCATTCCAACGTCAACAAGCCATTGTTTTACATCATCTATGAAATCTCCGTTGTATTTTGTAACTCGTGAAAAACATTTATTTTGCCTTTCCAGTTAAATCAATACAATAAGTGAATCATGTTCTGCTTTTTCATTCTCATATAGCTTCATCAGTTTCTCCATTATGATTTGCACATCCTTCGCATTACCATAACTTTTCATTAGATCTTTCATTTCACATGTTTGGCTATAAGAGCAATTCACATTGAAGTGGCATCATCACTTGAGACATCATCAATGCCCTTCATCGTTTTACAGCCAGAAGTGATCAAGTGAAGAGGTAGTTCAACGTAAGTTGAAGGAAGCAATTCAAAGCTGCAATCAAGCCCAGATCCATAATGCAATGCTCCAGAAGGGAATCAATTGGATCTTCCATCCCCCTGCTGGCTCACACCATAGAGGTGTATGGGAAAGACTAAATAGATCAGTGCGAATGGTCCTCAATTCCACCCTTAATGTGCAAAATCTTGATGAGTAAAGTCTGCACACCATTCTATGTGAAATTGAAGCTATCCTTAACAGCCGACGAATCACCAAAGCTTCTACAGATCCCAATGAACTTGACGCACTTACCCCGAACCACCTTTTTCTTCTTAAGACTACACCTTCCATGGCACCAGGACAGTTTCAGAAGGATGACATTTATGCTCGCCGCAGGTGGAGGCAAGTTCTCTTCAAGTATGTCGGATTTATTCGAATCAAAGAAAGTCAAAGAATATCTTCCCCAGTTACAGGAAAGACAACCCAACATCAAACATCAGATGCAACTTCACACCAGGAGACCTCGTGATCATAGTGGATGACTCATCGCCTCGGAACTCCTGGCTAACTGGAAACATTGTGAAGACCATTCTGGACAAAAGAGGACTCGTACGTTAAGTTTGAATTAAGACCTAGACCGGATTTTTGAACAGACCAAAGTCTACTTTCAATACAGGAGACGGAGGATCTTTGAAAATTGACTTTGACATTTGCCCCTTTTACACCACAATACACTACACAAGGGGTCTTCAGCAGGGGGTCCGGGACCCCTAGGGGATCCTCAGAGTTACTACAGGGGGGCCACCAAATCTTTGTGTGATAGGAACTTCTTTTTTTTCTTACATTAATCAAAACTTTTATTTTTTGCCTTCAGTTTCATTTATCTAAGTTTCAGTACAACATGTTTGGACCTTATTGTGTTAATAAATCACCTTATCAGCAATACCTTTTCTGCTTTAGTTTGGAGTGGAAACGCGTCACAGTTCCTGCCAAAACTCAGCCTCTTGGCCCTACTTTTAAATGGTTTGAATAATTATTGGGAAGAATTAGTCGCTACAATACTGACCTGGTAGTTGATGTTGTGGATGGTGACATGATGCATGGCTGCCGTATCAGTCTTGAATAGGGCATGCAGGTACGCCCGACTGTGTCTGAGACAACAAGACAACAAGCATATACTTAACATCTTCCTTAACATGATATTCATTGTTTCATATACGCTGTTTATGTCTTTGTTTGCCCAAACACAAGGCACATTTGGCAATTGGCACTGTGGGTGCTGAAGTTCACCAAACTGGACCCTCCTTCAGAGCACTCTATTCATTTAACCACTTACGCCCTATATACTTGGTTGTAGGGTTTAACATTTTCCGGGAAATAGCTAATTTTAATTCCCGGGAATTTTCAGACCTTTTCCCGGGCTTCCCGGGAATTCCCGTTAAAGGGTAAAAAAAAAAAAGTGCCCACTAAAATGCATTTATATACTTAAATAGCCAATTTTACACCGAGGTGCCCAAATGTCCCTATTGTGTCCACCTATGAACTTGCACTAATAATGACTTAATTTGATTTTTTAAAATCATATAAATATAATATATAAATATAATAGCCTATAGTGCCCTGCCCTGGCGGAGATCTGCCCTGTTGCGCAGCGGGTGAAGACAATTAACTTAACGAGGAGCTGCGCTCAAAACGCACTCAAACAATGTCAAACTCTAGCTGCTGAAAGAAACGTTCCATTGTATCATTATTGACAAGAGAATTTGCAAAAGAAATATGTATTTATTGTCCATCAGAGCGCCGGTGAGGTCACAGCTTTTCTCTACTTTTGTAAGATATTGATTTGATAGCCTAAACTTGTCATTTGTTTGCAGTTATTCATTTATATTAGGCTACTTGCTGGATATTATAAGACTCCATTTTGGGATGTTGGCTGTATGTTGTCTATTAATCTATATTTTGTTGTTGATCAAATGTGGGGTTTTGTAGTGTGATTTTGATGTGCACATGCATGCGCTGCCAGCACTGACAATCAATGAGACAGACAGCTGTTGTGCAGTTCACTTGTTCTACTGGGTAGTTCTAGTAAAATGGTAGTTTGAACGTTCTAAAATGCAAGTGTAGGTACTGGTAGGGTAGGCTACATTAATGATGATAAAACAATCGGACCACATCGGTCTAATTCTCTCTCTCTCTCTCTCTCTCTCTCTCTCTCTCTTGAGCTCTCTCTCTCTCTTGAGCTCTCCGGTCTGTCCTCTCTCTCTATCAAAAGCATTGCTTGGCTTGTGCGCATTTTAAGCTGGAATATAGGCTCGATCAAACCTACCTAGGCCTACTGTTTATGCAGCGTTTCACTTGATGATGTTGAATCTGAACTAGTCAACTGGTGTCTACCATATTGACAGCAGAGGAAACAGTGAAATCAGCGTGCGCACTGTGCAGGGCAGGCATGGGGCATCACGGCCACTTGTGTTTTATTTTGTTCATTACTGTTACATTCATTCAGTGCGTCCCATATTGGTTCACAACGGGACGATGGGACCCTGCCCTGGTCGGCAACGCGGCAAGTAACTTGCCTAATTATAATAGTAATTCCTCCACGCTGTAGATGGGGCTTTCTACTAATTAGTATTAACTAGAAGCTCGTCTAGCCCTTCGGCTGGCCGAGGGTCTAGTCGGGGACCGGCCTACACAGGAACGATGTAAATAGGGAATGAATGCTCCACCCTTTAAATCAAACCCCATTATACCTGGTTATCTGTTGTTGCTGCTGTTGCAGCAGCTGCATTGAGTGTCCTCTTATAATATGATGATGGGTTCATCTATTTTATAGATGAACCCGTCATCATCTGTGTACGGTCTGATGTCATACTGAGGTCAGCACGTTGATGTTTCCATATATGGACACTCAGAGAGATTTTGTGTTGACTCATCTAGCGTATGTGATGTCAGAGCCTTTTATGAAGTGATGTCACAATGAGTCAGCGCTTGCTCCGAAACAGCCCGATGTCAGTCATCTCCGCATACGGAGATTCCAAACCTTTTGCGTTAGTTCCGGAAAACCGCATATCGGGTCGGGTCGAAGCCTAGCTAAGAACGTAGGCAAAGGTCTGAGCTATCTGCGTGCGAAATTGTGTTTCAGACACAGTGCCGGTTCCCCCTTTGATGCAAACCCCATTATACCTGTTGTCATAGTTTTATGCCCATATATGGAGATCTCTGTATCTGGTTGTCTGTGTCCCTTTATGCCCATAATGGAGATCTCTGTATCTGTCTGTGCCTTCGACTGTGTTGCAGACACAGTGCCGGTTCCCCCTTTAATGCAAACCCCATTATACCTGTTGTCATTGGACCCGTTTTGACTTTATTATGGAGATCTCTGGATCTGTCTGTCCGTTTCCCTTTCATGCCCATATATGGGGATCTATGTATCTGTTTGTATGTGTCCTTTTATGCCCATATATGGCATATATCTCTGTCGCTTTTTGTTTGTTTCTTCTTTAAGCAGAATATGTAGCCTGCATAAATCTGCATCATTCAAGTCATCATCCCAGTCCCACGCTTTGTTGCTATTTTCTTTTTTGTAGCGGGAGAGTTCAGCTTGAGTTTTTTTGGAGAACTTGTTTTTTGTTGGTCTTGTGCTGTTGATTTAGCTTGTCTTATGTTTCCAACTAATCCAACTCAGATCTTGACTGATCCTTGTTTTCTTCAGTAAAAGCAGCACAGTTAATTAATTCTTCATCACCGATCTCATCAAAAAAACTGTCTCCTCCTCTGTCTGCTCCTCCTGTCTTCCCACCAGATGTTGACTGTTCCATCTGCTCCCCAGGAACACTGTCTCCTCCTTCGTCTGCTCCTCCTGTCTGGCCAGCAGATGTTGACTGTCCCATCTGATCCCCAGCAACAGCCTTATTAGCTTTCCATTTCGCATCCCAATCGAGTTTTGTAATTCTTTGGTTCATTTTTCTTTTTTCCTGCTCCAGTTTTTGTATATAAAGAAGGACTTGAGTCGATGTCTTGAAGGCCTGCTCCTGCAATTCCTTCCGGCTTTCCATGAACTTGCACTGATAATTTAGAAGTACCAAGTTGTTACGAATTATTTCTCCTTCACCGGGGTTTAGCTTTGGTAGCTTTTCTGGAGTACTCATTTTTTTGAGAGCTGCTTATAGACTATATGCAGAGGTCTGTCAAGAGTGCTGGACTTAGCTTAGAAGCCGGCTTATATACTTTCATCTGTCACCTCGGAGTGAGAGGAAGAAAGACTATAGTTTATGCCACACTCAGAGATTTTTTGTTGACTCATCTAGTGTATGTGATGCCTTTTATGAAGTGATGTCACAATGAGTCAGCGCTTGCTCCGGAACAGCCCGATGTCAGTCATCTCCGCATATGGAGATTCCGAACCTTTCGCGTTGGTTCCAGAAAACCGCATATCGGGTCGGGTCGAGGCCTAGCTAAGATCGTAGGCAAAGGTCTGAGCTATCTGTGTGCGAAATTTGGAGTCTGTAGCACCAACCATGTGCTGTCAGGGCTCATCCATGCGATTTGGCCCAATTCGGCCTCGGCTTCAATTAGTAGTCACGATTTCTAACAAGAAAAAAAAAAAACGGGAAGCCCGGGAACCGAAGTGAATTCCCGGGATGGTAAAAAAAAACGAATTCCCGGGATTCCCGCATCCCGGGAATCCCGGTGTTAAACACTACTTGGTTGTAAAACGAACAGCGAAAATGGCATATCTATGAGCGTGTTGTGAGCGAGCGTGAGTGTTGTGTAGAGAGCTTGTAGATATGCAAATTTCTATCTTTATTTTTTATGACATCCCCAAAATAGGGATGCCATGTTGAAAATGTTTAAGAGCACCTTCCTCTCAGACCAGTCGGGGCACTCTCTGGATGATGTGGACTGTGGAGGTGTAGCTCTAGAGAAGGGCTATTCACTATAATGTGGGTCAACCAGACTAAAATAATGCTGTCATTGTTCATTTCTCCATTTATTAATTTCAATTGAGGCTAACATTTCATCCAATATACACCTTCATCGTTTACCGCTGCATCTCCTTTTACCTTTTGCAGGTGGGACACTGGCAGTCTGGGTCTATGGGTTGGAAGTCCTTGGCATACTGCTTTTGTTTGACCTGGAGAGATCCCCATGGCACCAGGGCAGAGCCAAACCTCTGGAGTAAAAAAGAAGAACATCACTGCCAGTAACAGTCAGACACAGATTTTTCATCAACGAAAGCCCAAACAATTTGCAGCTTTGCACGAGTTTGCCTGTTGCTATCATTAATGCAATCATTAATGTACAAGTACACTGGTGATAGCCTGTTGCTATCATTAACCCATTAAGACCTGAGGCTGATTCTACAAATGTCTTCTAAATCAGTTTTCTGAAACTGTTGCTACTGTATATCAGCGGTGCTCAAGCTTTTTGGCCCCAGAAACAAGGATTTGGGTTAAAAATGTTCACAAATATATATTAAAGATGTGTCACAAATTGTCACAAGATTCAGATTTTTCAAAAATAGCAGATCTACAAGCTCATAGCGTGTTATAGCCAAAGTATAAAACCCCACTTTGAGAACCAATGTTCTATATACAGTATATAGCTCAAATCTGAAATGACACAGATGCTTTCCCGTTCTTAATGGGTTAATGGGTACAAGTACACTGATGACAGCCACAGGCTGAAGATTCTGTACTCTTGTCAACCAAAACTATTTAAACGCATTATTGTCAGCTGTTTGAGTGCAAACCAGCCAAGTGTTTGGACTGTGAGTGTCTTGCTGACTCGTGCCGGATTTGCCTTGAGCGCAGTGATGTTTTAAAGTTTTCCTTTACAGATGAAAGATGTATCAGTGTGCAAGGCCGGAAGGTTTAAGTGCTTACTGCAGTGCGGGTGGGGAAGACGCAGTCAAACATGTCACAGCCCAGGGCAACACACACCACCAGATCCACAGCATAACTAGAACACACGAGAAACACACAGGAAGGAGTCACATCAATTAAATACACACAAAAAAACAACCAAAGAAACAAGCGATGTCGCTCATAAAATTGCATAGCAGTGGTGGCCTTTGGTGCCACAGACAGAAAACCCATTCATTTTCCCCATAGAGATTTCTGAAAATATTTATATCAATTATTTTAAGCCTGGAACCAAGCCATCCAGGCTCCTGATGAATCATGACCATAAAACATTTGATTCTGTGTCAAAATATATTTGGGCTTAAATATTTGGGCATACTAGTGAACAAGGAACAAGCTAAACATATTGCCTTTACTTCATAAAGTGGAGGAAGACCTCAAAAGATGGATGACTCTCCCCCTTACCTTATTAGGTCAAATTAACTCCATTAAAATGAATGTTCAGGTCTGGACAGGTCTAGAAATAGGTGGGAGAATGACTTAGACAAAGAGATTGACCCAGAATCATGGAGGGGTCTATGTAGATATGGTGTTACATGTTGTACACTTAACTCAATATATGGACTGACTTAATTTAACTTCTTGCACCAGACCCATCTTACTCCTTCCAAATTACGTGGGTATAATTCCATAATATCATTTTAAATGTGCAGCAGAAGGCACTTTCCTTCACTCCACTTGGCAGTGTAACAAGTTTTACAATCCTTTTGGCAGGGAATATGTGGTGCATTATAAGCAATCCATGGGACTACATTTACAAGAGATCCAGAAATATGCCTGCTGGGCAACCTTTCGAATACTAATCTTACACATTATTCCATTAAGCTTACAGCAATCTTTTCGGCTATTGCCAAAAAATGCATGGCAATGAAATGGAAATCGGAGCTCCCACTGCCAATTGGGTTGTGTCTTACAGAGGTGAACAGCTGTATACCCCTGGAAAAGATAACACTCTCTCTAAGAAATAACATACACAGCTAGAAGGTCCTGGGTTCAATTCCCGCCAGGGACGCTGTGGGCGCTGGGGGCGTGTCTCCTCCTCCACGTCATCAGCGCCCATACCCTAGGTGGGGTTGGCGAAAGGGCCCACTCTGTGTGGAGTTTGCATGTTCTCCCCGTGTCTCTCAGGGTAGTTGATACCCTCACAAAAACATGTAGTAATCCTGGTCACTAAACTCCTCCCCCATGACAGCCGGGGCGCCTGATGGAGGGGAACGGAACTGGTTGGAATAACGTGTTCCTTCCACGCGCTACGTCCAACCAGGGAAACTCCCTCCTGTCAGGTGACAAGAAGGTCAGTTGGCTCTCATGCATTGAAGGAGGCATGAGCTCGGCCCTGGCCTCCCTAGGCTGGTGAGGGGAGTGTAGTGCCCAGGATCACTTAGAAAATTGGCACCGGGTGAAAAATAAGGGTTACAAAATCGTGGGATAAAAATTAGAAAAAAAAAAACATACACATGTTTTATAGGATATGGCAACCCTTTCTTACTTATCTCAAGAATCTCCCATCCCACATGATTGACTGATCATTAGCATGGTCTGTCCCTCCCTTAAAATAATGTATTTAAATATTTTCGGAAATCTCTATAAGAAAAAGTATGTGTTTTCTATCTGTGGCACCAGAAAATGGCCACCACTGCTATGCCCTGGGCCTATAGGGAAATGTACTGCTGAAACACACCCAACGCCCATGAGGTATCGAGGCTTCTCTCGCGGCAGGCGGTCCGTGCTCAGCGTGATCATCCTCCAGAAATCGTCCTTTTCTTCTCCTCCACTCAGGCCTCCGATGGCAAAACCAGGAACGTCACGTTTAGTCATTTCTACAGGACACACATTTGAACATGATGTGAAACACAACGAAGCCATGGTTGGAATAGGGTTTGGGATTCGGAACCCGGATCCAACATTGAGGAGCCATCACATTTGGAACCGATTCCGGAACCGGTTCTATCGCACTGTTAGAGCTGGTTATGTGGACTTCACGTCTGCTATACAATTACAATACAAACTTAAGTTCTCAAACATTTTAATTTCAAAGACCGTCATAACTATGAGAGTGTACAAATGGAACCAAATGGACCCGTAAATGTCCACACTCTCAGAGTTACAGACCTGCTAGGGGCCATTTGGAACCCCCTATAGAAATCGTTAAAGGGATAGTTCATCCATACATTAGTCACCCCATGAATTCATGGATATTTTTTAGTTTTTGTTGCATTCCTAAGCCAATAATTTGATGACCGGCAGCGGTTCCGGTAGGAGACACAAAGAGTCTATTTTGTGTCTCCTATCGGAACCGCTGCCTACCGGTCCGCTGGTCATCAAATTATTGGCTTAGGATTGCGACAAAAACAAAGAAATATCCATGAATTCAAGAAATAATCGATAGAAAAAAATGTTTTTTTTGGGTGAACTATGCCTTTAAGCCGATAAAGGAATCGGACCGTTTAGAGGGACTCGCAAAGGAACCGGAATAGTTAAAATCATCCCGACCTTAGGAAGTTACACTACACTGGAGGAGCAACAACTCTTTACCTTCCAGGCAGACTTTGCGGAGCTCTGCATTCAGCCCGCCCTGGATGATCGCGAACAGATTCTGTTTGTCTGCATTCTTATTGGCTGCTATGCAGCGGTCCAGCCAGCGAACGGATCTGTGCATGGCTTCCTCCACCCGGGGTCCTGTCAGTGTGCTGCTTACCACGTCATCCAGCTGCATCATGATATCTGACCCTAAATGGATGGAACCATAACTGACCTTTAGTGACGGCATAGCAATAGCCAAGTATTTCGTTACTTTCAGTGTAATTAGATCATTTATTCCTGAGATACGGAGTCTAGACATTACATCCAACAGACAAAATAGGTATTAGATTTAAGTTTTTTGCACAAAACAACCTGAGTAAAACTCAAGCCTACTGACCCAGACTGTTTTGTATTTCTATGGACTTCTCCGGAGTTAGAAGAATCTCTTTGCCATCATATGGAGACTTGAACTTGACCCCTTCCTCTGTCACCTCAGACAGTTCAACAAGAGACACCATCTGAAAGCCTCCACTATCCTGTGATCAGAGGATAGAGCATTACCATCACACACACCTGTCAGTATCTCATGTCTGCTCTTACTGTGCATGTTTAGGATGCAAGGAGATACATTCAAATCTAGATTTGTTTAGAAGGAAAAAAAAGGACACTCACTGTGAGGATATTTCGCTTCCAGTTCATGAAGCCATGCAAATCGCCTGCTTTTTCAATCAATTCTGGGCCCTATGGATAGTGGGAAATGAAGATAAGAAGGTATATATTAAGCAGTGTACATTTACTCAAGTACAATGTTGAGGTATTTTTACTTTACTGGAGTATTTCCAATTTTCAGTACTTTTACTTCTAATCCACTACATCTTAGAGGCAAATATTATACTGATGCGACGCATTGTGAACTTGTAGGCCTACTGTAGATCTGCTATTTTCAAAGTATTTTTTCCCAGGCTTTTACTTCTAACAGAGTATTTCTACATTGCAGTATTGATACTCTTTTACTTAAGAAATGTGAGAACTTTTTTCCACCCATGACAGTAACTATTAAGTATCTATTCTATATGAATACAGTTGACCAAGAGTTTGAGTGACTGATGTTAACAACACACCAGTACTACAAGCAGCAGACCAGGGCGTACAATGAATGAACCATGAGACATGATGATTATAATGCTACTTTCATTGCAGTATTCCACATACCGGTCGCATGCCTAGGTGGTACGTGTTGCCCAGACATATGCGACACCCCAGAGCATCCAGCTGATCCACCGTGATGCCCTTTAGGGTCCCCTGGGTGCCGACGGGCATAAACACCGGGGTGCTGACCTCGCCATGTGGCAGCACCAGGTCACACGCCCTGGCCTTTGTCACTGGACATTCAGCGACCAGTCGCAGGGTCAATGGCGACACCACGGCAGAGAGAGACTTCTTCAAAGACATGCTGTTATGAATGTTGTTAGGCTCAACGCCACATTCTATGGGCGCCGCCATGTTGTATTTGAAACACACGCTAGAACCAGCGTTGCCAGATTGTGTGAGAGAAATGAGCAACCAGGTCTTTGAAAACAAGATCATCTAGCCGATCTACAAGCTCACAGCGACGCGTTGTGAGCTTGTAGATTTGCTATTTTCAAAAAAGAAAAGAAATAGAAAAATGTAGTAGTTTTGGATTTTAACAACACATCTGGTACGGGGGTCCCTGGCACAAAATATTTTCAGATGGGGGTCTGCAGGACAAATGCATATTAATCTGAGGGTCCTTGACATGAAAATGTTTGAGAACCACTGGTTTAATAACATTTAGGAAACAAGCCCAAATAAGCAACTACACTTTAGAAACAAGCCCCAAAAAACGCGAACAGCGCAACTACCAATATTTACAAGCAACTGTACAGAAAAACAAGCCAAAAGTCGCTTATAATAAGCAGACCTGGTAACCCTGACTAAAACGTGTGAGGTGACAGGCTCTCTATTGACAGTCCAGTTGACCAATGAGAAGCTGTTAAATCAAAGACAAACCCACGCCCTCTCACGAGTGAAGTAATACCTCATGTCGCCAGCAGGGTCACAATTCTCCCCGCAGTACCCGTGGAAAGCCTGCTTTACCATTTACTGCTCGGTGCTTAGATCCGTTCCAGAGCCCGCCATCTGTATCCGGGTAATTTTCACACAAATCACAAGCCCACACACATACAGTTTCCGTATCCGCTCTGGACCAGAAATGCAAACTGCAAAGTAGAATTGATCCCATTCTACAATGAAGACGAAGGCGTGATTGAAAGGCAGCTAAATCAGCCAATGAACTGGCCAGGATTCCAGACAGGAGGGAGGGGCTTCCACTCACCGGTTTTAGCATCGGATGTAGTCTCTCTCCTGACCAGTGTTGCCATGTCGGCTTATTATAAGCGACTTTGGGCTTATTTTTCTGTAAAGTTGTTTGTAAATATTGGTAGTGCTGGTTGTGTTTTTTTGGGGCTTGTTACTAAAGTGTTAGTTGCTTTTTACCCCAAAAAAATGTAATTATTATTCAAACCAGTGGTTCTCAAATATTTCCATGTAATGGACCCCCAAATTAATTGTCCCAAAACCCCAGCTGAAAATGTTTTGTGCCAGGGAGCCCCGCATACCAGATTTGAGATAGAATTTTTCAATAATATTCAAAATATTCCACATTTTATTGCAAGAGTTTTTGAAAATAGCCGAATGGTTTAAAGCGCTCATAAATTGCTTCTTTTGGGCTTGCTTTCCTAGACCTAGTTGCTTGTTTCACTCTCGGAACCTGGCAACCCTGCCCCTGACCGGATGGCGATGCGTAGAGGAAGTTTTGTTTTGTGAGTTTGGGCACTCCGTCCCCCCTTTTTTTTCCTGACTTTGAACAATTTAACGCGTTAAAAATAACAATAAAATGTTATTTTTGTGAACGGAGGGAACGCTAATGGCATAAGGTTTCCCCTAAAAGTGCAAAGGAGGGAACTGTTTCGAAGCGCTGGGTGGAATTAACTGAACACTTTAGGAGGAGAGTAACCCGAGCAGCAGCTTGCTGCTAAGCTAACGTCAGCTAGCCTCCCAGACAGGTTGTGTGTTGAGCTAGAGGAGAGGAGAGGAGAGCCGGACCCAGCCAGCCACCATGGGGAACCGGGGGATGGAGGACCTGATCCCCCTCATCAACAAGCTTCAAGACGCCTTCAGCACCATCGGACAGAGCTGTAACTTGGACCTGCCGCAGATCGCCGTGGTCGGTGGACAGAGTGCTGGGAAGAGCTCGGTCTTGGAGAATTTCGTTGGCAGGTATAACTAACTAACTTGTTATTTGTGTGTGTGTGTTCTCTCGGTCAATAATAGCCTTGGATCAAGACGATCATGGATGTATTTGATCGAGTCTGACTTTCACTTTCGTGTCTATCATAGATATGCAAGTGTCAAAATCGATAACATACATCTATGATAGTCTTGATCCAAGGCTATAGGTTAATAACAAAGATCACCTTTGCCACCCTTTTAGTTTGTTTGTTTATTACCCACTGAATGAAATTGCTCGTTTGATCGCTAATATGCAGGTGAATGTGAACCTGTAGCAGCAGCTGCCTCAGTCAGTGTTGCCAGATTTTGGTCTTTGAAAACAAGCCCAAAAGAAGCTACTATAGGCTACATGAGACCTTTAAACCTATATACATTGGCTGTTTGAAAATAGCCGATCTACAAAATAAGCCACTCCACTTTTAGCGGAGCAGCTAAGTGCTACGATCTTTCAATTTATGATAAAAGCGTGAAAATTGGCGTGAGCAGTCTCCATGGGTCACTTGACAAGAATATTGTCTGAGCCATTTGTAATTTCAAGATGGCGGCCATTTTTCAAGATGGCCGACACCTTAGTGGGCAGTTAAGTGATATGATGGTTTATTTGGTGATACAAGCATGAAAATTGGCATGAGCAGTCTCTGTGGGTCACTTGACAATAGGCCACCCACAGCTATTTGAAATTTCAAGATGGCGGCCATTTTTCAAGATGGCAAACACTTTAGTGGAGCAATTAAGTTATATAATGGGTTATTTGGTGATACAAGCATGAACATTGGCATGAGCAGTCTCTCTGGGTCACTTGACGATAGGCCACCCACAGCTACTTCAAATTTCAAGATGGCGGCCATTTTTCAAGATGGCCAACACTTTAGGGGAGCAATTAAGTTATATAATGGTTTATTTGGTGATACAAGCATTACATTTGGCATGAGCAGTCTCTAAGGGTTGCTTGACAAGAAAACACTCCCAGCCACTTGAAATTTCTATTTTCAAGATGGTCACCCCCTGGATCCTCAAAAGACATTTTCTCATAGAAATGTATGTTTTTTTTCTTCATTAAGGACGATTATTATTATTATTATTATGCTAAAACAGTTGTGTTGATCATAGATAGATTAGATAAGAGTGAATATCTGCACTACCAGGGCACACTGGTGATATATCACTGCTGTTAAACCTCAGAGTGGGGTTCAATGTCAGCTAATTGAAAGTTAGTATCCCAAATGCTGTCTAATTTACCCCAAAACAGTTAGATAGCCGCACCTGAATTGACAGGTTGTGCCAGTGCGGGAGAGCCTAGCCAAGGTTAATGGGGTTTTAATTAACCGGATGGTGTACAGATCGCATGGGATTTAAATGGCATTGGATGAACGATCGGACTAAGTGTTGGGTTAAGGCACAAACTTAGTTGTATCCCATACATCAAAGTGCTTGGTAAAAGGTGGTAAAAGGATAAACCCTCTGCCTCTGCCTATGCTGCAGACATGGCAGAAGCCATCATAACAGTTGTGAAAACTAACTGGGACAGATGTTTCATTTGTCAGCAGGTCACCAAGGAAAAACTCATTCAGCCAAGTTTATTCAACAGAGAGCACGATCGTACTGGTCATGATACCATTGCAAGAAATGTTCCATTATTTCATAAGATCAATGCTCTGCCTATCTTACTTAGTCCAACCCGACTAGATGAAGGTGATGGCATAGAAAGCACATTGACAAGAAACAGAGCAACATATCATTCAAGCTGTTCAACAACACAGAGCTGGAAAGGGCCCAAAAGAGAGCATCTACATCTGCTGAAGACACTGAAGATACCAAAGATATCCATGTCAAGAGACTAAGAAGATCTAATGTATGACCGGTCCAGTGATGTCACAACTGTGAACGAGGCCAGGCTTGATCTCTTTGCCAGAAAGCAAAGACGATATGACTTGATCCTGCCAACTCAAGCAGCACTCAAAGAGCATGCCAAACGTGCTTCTTATGAGGCTGGATACGTGTGGGGACAGGCATTGAAGCGACCTCCACAAATGCCGAGCCCATCTGACTGGAGATGGGTGGAACAGGACGAGAAGTGGAAAGTCTTCTGGACTCCACTTCCACCTATTGCGGAGAGTTGTTGGGAGTTGACCAATTGTGGGTGCACCAAGGCATGTACTGGAAGGTGTAAGTGCTTCAGATATGGACCCAGTTTCACATGCCTATGTAATTGCCCCTGCTACAACCTATATTTGCATGTTTATTTTGCCAGAGTTATTCCCCGTTGTCCTCTGTGTTTTCAAGGGTAGGCCTATGGCTCGGCTTCCCCTCGCCACATCGGCGCATCATGTTTTACTTTGTATCTAGTCTATTACTGTGTAATTTTCAGTTGTTACTTTGTAACATTGCTTCCACTACCTTCCACTGCCATATCTAACAGTGAAGCACATTTTCAGTTTAGTTCCTTAGTATAGTTTGTCATGGTTCCGTGGCTATTGCCATTCAGTGTTAGCCATTGCTCATAATTTTGGAGCACTGTCCGTTCAGCACCACAACTGTGCTTATCAGCACCACAACTGTGTTAATTTATTCATCTTATTTTTTGTTTCCCCACCCCTTAGTATCTATTTGACACATGTAATGGCTGTTGGTTTAAAAAAAAAAGATATATATTATCCTCCCTTGTGACTGTTACCTTGTCGTGGTAAGGGACCTTGTGTAAGCCTACCTCAGTGAACACTGAGAGCTATGCCGGTGGGAGGCAACTCCTGACAGGTTTTACCAAACTGGACAGCTTGTGGGCGAGGAGTCAGACAAAACACAGTCAAACAACCTCTCTTGACAGAGCTTTTTGAGGAACCCAATACATTTCTATGAGAAAAGGTATCATTTAAGGATCCACATGGCGCACGGCAGACATCTTGAAATTTCAAGTGGCTGTGGGCGGTTTCTTGTCAAATGACCTTTTGAGACGGCTCATGGCAATTTTCATGCTTGTATCACCAACTAAATGATTTCTTAAGCTTAACTGCTCCACTAAGGCGGTGGCCATCTTGAAAAATGGCCGCCATTTTGAAATTTCAAGTAGCTGTGGGTGAATTATTGTCAAATGACCCACAGAGACTGCTCATGCCAATTTTCATACTTGTATCACCAAATGAACCATTATATAACTTAAATGCTCCACTAAAGTGTCGGCCATCTTGAAAAATGGCCACCATCTTGAAATTTCAAGTAGCTGTGGGTGGCTTATTGTCAAGTGACCCACAGAGACTGCTCATGCCAATTTTCATGCTTGTATCACCAAATAAACCATCATATCACTTAACTGCCCACTAAGGTATCGGCCATCTTGAAAAATGGCCGCCATCTTGAAATTACAAATGGCTCAGACAATATTCTTGTCAAGTGACCCATGGAGACTGCTCATGCCAATTTTCACGCTTTTATCATCAACTGAAAGATTCTGCCAGAAAAAAGCATTTAGCCGCTCCACTATTTAGAAACAAGCCCAAAAGACCGCAACCACCAATATTTACAATCGACTTTACAGGAACACCAGGCCCAAAGTGGCTTATAATAAGCAGACATGGTATGTCTGTTGACGTTACGCATTCGTCGTAAACCAAGGTGCGCCCTTTGCGTGACATAAGCCAACGTTGATGGATTGTAATAATTTAAGTTTACGTGAATTGGTTATAAATGGTGTGCAAACACACACAACAGTGTGCAAAATAAACACTGATATGCAATCAAACTGCACAGTTAATCCCTCACATAATATGTATATGTAACCAACCAGGTTGACAGTAAATTCACTTGTTTCTAGTGGTAGACATTGCAGGTGCATAAATATATACCTTGGTTACATTTTTACACTATAACTGTACTCTACTATGTCAGTGGTTCTTCAACGTTTAACAGGCCAAGGACCCCTTAGCTGAGAGAGAGAGATGAAGCAGGGACCCCCCACTACATAAAGTATACAATTGTGTAGCAGATCATGCTTTTGCATAGATTTTATAGATGGCTTCATAGACTTGTTTGACAGCACTATCATCAGTGTTGTGTAAATTCATGTTTTTTAATGTGTTGGATTTGCGTTAATGTGTATTTTAAGACATTTAACCACTTATTCAATATTTAGTAAACTTGACCTTTCACACTTTCCTGAAAATAGCAGATCTACAAGCTCAAAACAACCTCGCAGTGTGAGACGTTTTGAGGCCTAGTATCCTGAGTTCTCCTCAGGATAGGGATGCTAGGGTTCAAGTGGTTAATAATGTAAAATCCTATCACACAAAAATTTGGCAGCCCCCCTGTAGTATTTCTTAGGACCCCCTAGGGGTCCAGAACCCCCTGTTGACCTTTTCTCTCTCTCTCTCTCTCTCTCTCTCTTTCTCTCTCTCTCTCTGTAAACGAGCCTCGAAAGCAACTACTCGGAAGTTAGATGGTTGCAAATACTCTTTTGAAGAATGTAATCCCACTTGAAATATCCAGTGACATGCATATTTAAATATGATTGATCAATGGGTTTTTATAAATGTTAATCGTTTTCTTTTTATTTGTAGCTTTGTTTAAGTAATTCCATTGTTTAAGTAATATCAAACACTAACTGCAGACTGTTATTCTAGACATGCCATTTTTGTCTTTGTTCTGCTTGGCCATTGTTCTGAGCATAAACTATTTTTTCCAGTGGTTCTATTTATAATTTCTTGCCACAACTAGAATGTACTATAGGTCAGGAAGGATACTCCCCTGTCACTCGAGAACCCACTTATTTGTAGATCAAAGCTGTTTAAAGCTGTTAGATTTTAGCTATAACCATTATTTTATAATTTGTTATTCAAAAATAGCAGATATACAAGCTCATGGTGCTCATATGAGCTTGTAGAACAAAAGAAATGGTGCACATTTGTGCAAATCTTTGAATATACATATTTTTAAAGCGAACATTTGTAACTCAAATCTTTGCTTCTGGGGTCCCTGGAACAAAATATTTTGAGATGGGAGTCGGCGGCCAAATACTTATCATTTTGGGAGTCCTTGACAATTATGAAACAAGTTTGATCAGGGCCAGACGGTTGGCGTAACCGTCTGGACACCTAGGCTGGTAATCCAGCCTGACAGCGGGTCGCAGGTTCGACTCCCGATCCCGACAACCTTTGCTGCCCGATCCCGACAACCTTTGCTGCGTGTTACCCCCTATATCTCTCCCCATCACCTGTCAGCTTACTGTCCTATCAAATAAAGGCATAAAAGCCAAAAAGAAAATCTTTAAAAAAAAAGTTTGAGCACCACTGATATAGCAACATAGGTTTTTCAGAAACCTGTTAGGATTTAGAAGACATTTGTAGATGCGTTCCCGGATTAAATGGGTTAATACTTTTGTATTCAGCACTTACAGCGTCCTCATGGCCCACCAGTGGTCCCCGGTCCACAGGTTGAGAATCACTGATTTAGAACATGAGGTTTATTTATGTTGAGTCAGACAGTGCAACTACAGGGCCAGTAACAACTTCCCTGCTCCTCTTCCTGTTTCGCCGGAGCTGATATGCATGTTGTAACATCTTTCAGTTTTTGTATTTTATTTTGTAGTAAATTAACCCAGTGGTTTTCAACCTTGTCCGGCCGTGACCTACCAAAATAATCATATTTGAACTGGCGACCCCCCTATGGAATGTAGGAGTTGAGGCATTCAATTTAGTTTGACTTGCTTCCACAGATAAATATTGTGAAAATAGCCTCGCCATGCGAGGCGGTGCGAGCTTTATTATTTGACAAATTTAATTTATTATTTGACAATACTATACAGTTTTTATAGTATAGTTTGTTGATTACTTTTGATGCTGTAATGATCTTTTTCATTTGCTTTCCTTCTTAAAAGTCTTTAAATTGTCACTTCACTGTCATCTGGGGACCCTGTGAAACTGAACCAGTGAATTAACCCCTAGGGCTCTTTAACACGCCGGCCGGCCCTGTCCTCTCCCACATCAACAGACAGTGTGTGTGATTCCCCTGCGGATAACGACACAAAACAAGCTCACTCTAAAGCAGCTTGTTTAGCAGGTTTCCCCCCATTGAAAGTTAACACAGTGTGTCACCCAACCCACAGACACACACACACACACACACACACGCGCACACACACACACATACAGTACACACTACACACACATGCACGTGAATGCAGGTATGTGTGCAGAGAGGGAGTAGGCCCACTTTTAAGATGGGGCATGTACAGTATGTAGACAGCCCTGTGGTGGTTAGTGGTTTACACATCTATAGGCCAGAGCATGTTGTAAGTTAACCGCCCGTAGTCGGGAATTCACACTCCGATTAGCCCGCCTCTCAACACACATTAATTCAGATGAGAGGGACTTTGCACCGTGAGGACAGTTTGACACATATCTGCTGTAATTAACATGAGACGTAGGTTGGTGACCTCGATTCTTCTGCCTGAGCGGAGCAAGGCCCCTCCCCTCCCCGTTGACAGGGCCAACATATACCCATGTCCATGCCGTCAGAGGTGGTACAACAAGCCCTTTGCAGATAGGAGAGCCGGCAATGTATTATTATTCAGCTCCATGCCATCCATGCTCAACCATTTTATTATGTTGCTTCTGAATAGCATGTCAAAAAATCTTAGCCGCTCCCCGCCCCGGACATAATATAGCCTTGCAAATGATTATTTTAAAGCGACAGCACAGTAGCTGCTGACTGACTGAGTGCAGCTGGATTTACTAGCTGTCCTTTTGGGTCAATGAGCTGGAACAGTGGCAGTCGGACACACACACACACACACACACACACACGCGCGCGCGCAAGGTTACATCTGACTTCCATACGGAAGGGGTGGTGCTGCTTGTCTTCTCTAGTAACAGACTGAGACCGATTGATCATCTGAGATGTCCATTTTAAACCTGATTTTATACTTAGTTGCGTGCCGGCATCGTGCTCAGTAAATAGCAGCTCTACAAGCTCGCAACGCATCACGAATGTGACGCGTTGTTGTGAGCTTGTATGCTGTATCTGCTATTTTACAGCAGGCAACACCAGTGTGCAAGTGTAAATCAGGCTTTGTTTTTAAACCAGTGACAGGAAAGCCTCTGAGCAAAGTCTAAAGCTTTAACGTTATGTAAACACTGTCTGAAGACATTTATATGGTCACTGTCGGCTGGAATCACCATTATTATTATTATTTCTTTCTTTAATAGATCAATGCTATTGGTCACTTTACGTCTCTCTTTGGATTATACAAATATTTAACCACTTCCGGCACTATGTAACTTTTTTAATGAATAAAATGTATTTTTCTCCCATCTCTATGGTAGAGTATGTTAATACAATATAACGTATACAATTGGGGTGGTTGTATTTTGTCTCCCTGCTCTTCTATTGAGACATTTAGCTCTGACACAAATTCTGACCTGATGGTCAAGAGATTCAATGTATCCCCTGAGCAAGCAAGCAGGCTCTATTAGCTCAATGGTAAAACCAGGGTGAAAGTAGTGCTCCCGACTAAATGTCACAACTCAATTAGGGCCATCGGAACAGGTTTTTCCATTTGTTCATATACATTTCCCAGCCAACAGCGATGCTACAGTAGTATGTCAGCTGTATTGCGACTGTCGTCTCACCAGCAAGCACGCTCATGAGTTCTGATGTGGTGTGTTGTGAAATGCTTCCTCTGTAGTGGAAAAGGGAAGATATTGAATTGAGCTGTGGCGTGTGAACACTGAGCTGGTGCTGGTGTCTGCAGCGACCACTCTGTGGTTCCTCTAGCTGCCAAGGTCTGTCTCTGTCACCATGAGAAGGGCGTGTTTGTGTGTGAAAGGCCAGATTCATCTCTATTTCCCAAAGGCAGTTAAAAAAGAATCTGTCTCTCTTGTCTAAAGCACCAACAATGTGAACAGAGTCATTCAGTAATGAGAACAAACGTGCACGTACACACACACACACACACACACACACACACACACACACACACACACACACACACACACACACACACACACACACACACACACACACACACACACACACACACACACCCTTTAGAGTGTAACTGCTCCTCCTCTCCTGTCTTTCTCTCCCGCCCAAATTCTATGCTGATGTAGCGCTGGCCAATATATCGATATTATATTGTGACATGAGACCAGATATCATCTGGGATTTTGCATGTTCGTTGTAATATTGTGATATAGCATAAGTGTTCTCCTCTCCTGATTTAAATCACTTAAGTTTTATTTTATACTTTGTCAAAACATGTAAAAGACAATTTATATTATTATCACAATATGATATTATCATTATCATCACAATATTGATCGAGGTATCAATATTGTGGTATTAAGTAACAAATATTGTGACATATGATTTTGTCCATATGGCCCAGTCCTGTGCTGATGTCATGATCTGATATGCTTGTGCTAGCAGGCTAATGTCCTGCCATATTATTTCTCTGCTGTTTCTGTTGTCATGTCCCTGCGGTCACTACACCATATGTTGGGCAACTATTTTGCAACTAGTTGTAGCTTGTGAAAGTAGGACCATATTTGCTGCTGAAGAACTCCATGGATGACTGTTTATGCGTGTTCTGCAGGACAGGAACTAATTAAATCACTGTGACCGACTCAAAGGGTATGTGTGTGTGTGTGTGTGTGTGTGTGTGTGTGTGTGTGTGTGTGTGTGTGTGTGTGTGTGTGTGTGTGTGTGTGTGCGTGTGCGTGTGTGCGCGTGCCTAGGACCTACAAGTACATTCTACAAAACGGGACTCCCAGGCTGAACGTGGGTTAAAGTACTCTACAAGCAGCCTGTTTGTTATTCCAGCCTTTTAACTGTAGCGGTTGAAGCTCATTTGAAGCTTCAGGATGAATAAATAATAGAAAAGTCCAATGCTGGCCTGCACTCTGCAGGCCTTATTTTGGAGGGTTCACCAGCCTCTCTAGACAGACCTGCCCTTAGTTCAGTGGTGTAAATGGCCCTTAACAGCTGTTAACAAACACTCCAGGAAATAATACAAAGCCAGTTCAGGCCTGTTGCCAAATGCAGCTTGGCTTTAGCATAATTGCTCTGTGTTGAATCGCATTTGGTCTAACAAAGTAAAACAAGAAGTCCCCAGTCCTCTCCATGGTTTAATGTGTATGTTATTGAATTCTGAATAACTCTTATTTAGGGATGACCAGGAAGGAAGTCTCCATTTTGACTGCGTTGTGATGTCATTGTCCCAAGAGGGCGTACGTCGTGGAGGTCATATCTTGCACAGCAAGCTGGCTTGGGCGGGGCTCTTATCTGATTCTGCTGCTGGTCGGCAAAGTGACAATACTATTAAACAGACAACCTGGTGGACTAAAAACACTGCTTGAATGAAACTGTTCTCTGAACAATGATGACATTGCTTATGTAGTCTAATTACTACATTTGATGTCAGGATTTGATCCAATTGGGCCTACGGATCCCTTTGAAGCTTGAAGAGCTTGCATCACTGGACCTTTGTTGAAAGAGTGACACTCGTTTATACTAGGCTGATGCCTTTTGGGAACACATGTCCTTCAGCAATACCCGTTGTCAGAGTACTTGGTGCGGTACTCCAGTGTTGATTTTGACAGCACATTTTGATTTAGTTTTAGTCATAGCCTTTTAAATAAAATTCTATTTAGTTTTAGTCATCTGAAACATTTTGCTGTTAGTCTAGTTTTAGTTGACTAAATATCATAAGATATTAGTCGCGACGCGTTGTGAGCTTGTAGATCTACTATTTTCAGATTGCAACACCCGAGCGCAACCAAACATAAAATGACTGGTCTTATTTCTACTGGATCTCTTCTCCACTAGATCCCTCACTAACATTTTAGTCTAGTTTTTATTTGTTGGCGAAATTGTCAATATATTTAGTCTTAGTTTTAGTCATCATAGCTTAGTTTTTATTTAGTTTTCGTCAGTGAAAAAAGGTAGTCGACGAACATTTTTCGTCATAGTTTTAGTCGACGAAATCTCAGATGTCAGAGTACTTAGTGTAGGACCCATTACCATAGTACTTGGAGACCAGTCATCATATCAATGACATGACATCAGGGATCTCCATATATGGGCATAAAAGGGACAGAGACGGAAACGTACACAGAGATTTGTGGATTTTTGGTGATCCGCTGATCTGACGGACTTCCCATTCGGCTCTGCACTCTCTTGGGTCCTCGCCGCTCCTCCGTGATAACACGGCATGTTTGAAGTCGATCGGTCAGGCTGTTCTCGAGATATGCAGGGGACACACAGCCTGGAGAGAATTTGTGCATTTATAGATGCATGTTTTTCATTTATATATTTTTATAACCAATTTTGTAGCATATATCCCATATCTTTGGTTTTGTCGAGAGCGATAGAGGGAGAGAGAGAGAGAGAATGTATTATGTAAATGTATGTTTTCTCATGCCAATAAGCCCCACTGAATTTAATTTGAGAGATTTTTGTAAACGAAAATAGCCGATTATGTTGAAGATGTTTTACCCTAAATTAGGTATGCCAGTGGTTCTGCCCACAGCATCTTCAGCCTACAGAAGCCTGGAGAGCAATCTTCCTGACTGTAGCATGGCCATGGCATGCGGGGAGCCCTGATTATTGTGCTCTGTGCCTTGTCACGGACCCACACGAGCAAATGAGCTCATTTGCATGCTGCCTGTGAGAACCATGCTGTGACCTCAAGGGGTTATTTTGCACACCAGACTTGATGTCCCCAAAATCCTGGGCAAATGGACTTTTTGCAGGGATGAGTCGTGCAGCAGCCTGCGGCTCCTTGAAATCAGTAATATGACTGTTTAGGCTATGTGATGCAGAGGCCGTCACGGTCTTTAACCCCCCCCTGTTTGTATGCTTTCCCTGTCTCTCTGTTATATTTGAGGGAGGCTCTGGGACCGAAGCTCTTTGCTCGGCCATCCATAATGCATGAAATGATACACAATCTGCTTGGCCTCCTCTATCATTTACAGCACATCAATAATGGAAGCCCGGCCTCCCGCTTGTTTCAAAATGGGCCGTTGTTGTCGGGTTATGTACCCTCTCTGAATAGAATATCTGAAGTTCGGAAACACTTCTTTTGAGGTTGTGTTGTGTTGCCCAATTTATATTTCATCACTCGGTGTATAAATTAATAGTATCAATTTTCCGTCTTCAGATTAGCGTACGTTCCGTCTGGCCTCGTTTAGCAGGTGCTTTTTGTTCTCTTCATCGGAATTGGAGCCCAAAGTGTTCCGTCTGGTAGGCATTCATCTCGTCTGCCTTGATAAATCCATTGAGAGAGAGAGAGTGGTGTGTAACTGGAGCATTGCATTAATGCATTGGCACTCAGAAGTGACACTGTGACCGATGAGCTGCGTCTCTTTCAACTCCCTCTGTCTGCATGTCGTTCATTTCCAGCACCATGTCTGCCTCACTGTCTCTCCTCTTATCTCCTTTTCTCACTCCGTCCCTCTCCATTATTCCCTCACACCTATCCAGGGCTTTCTAGTGTGTGTGTGTGTGTGTGTGTGTGTGTGTGTGTGTGTGTGTGTGTGTGTGTGTGTGTGTGAGAGAGAGTGAGAAAGCAAGCATGTGCGTGCGTGTGCTCAGGGCACAATACTACTAGTACTTTTTTTTGCTGAAGTCAGGCCATCTGGAATGTTCCAGGTACTGATGCAGGCAGCATATAGCTGCAGCCCAGGTCTAGCATGAAGTATGACTACTGATGTACTATAGCCTATATTATTAGATTTCACTTTATTGATCCCAAGGGGGAAATTCAAGTGTAGTGCAGTAGCCAAGATAATACAAAAGGCACATAAAAACAAAACAAAGAAAAACCCTTCCACACTCCTGTTCTATGGCTGCAACTTTGCTTCCAGTCTGTCAGGCCTGGCTTCCCCCCCCCCCCCCCAGGCCTGTGGATCTGGCTGTGTAGACTGAAAGATGGGGAAGATAATAATTATATGGGTTAACGACAGACTCTGATGTTGTAGATACTAGATAGGATTGTTCCAGGACTCAGGACTACTAGCGTTTTGGTGATTACCACCAGATGTAGTGTGTTGTGTTACTTTCCTTCAGAACAAGGGTACTGAAGGCAGGGTGGAGCTTCTTCATATTGGGGCTGACTCAGCTACTCGTCAGCCCCAAGTGAGTTGGGCTGAAATTCCTCAGGTGCTGTGTCACTTTAACCCATTAAGACCTGAGGCCCATTCTACAAATGCCTTCTCAATCAGTAGTTCTCAAACTTTCTTGTGTCAAGGACCTCCAAATTGATATATATATATATATATATATATATATTTGGCCTCCGACCCCCCATCTGAAAATGGTTGTGCCAGGGACCCCCAAAAGACAAGACTTGTGTTAAAAATGTTCAAACAAGCTCGCGCCACGAAGTGACGTGCTTGTATATCTGCTTTTTTTGAGAACCACTGTTTTAAACCAATGTTCTAAATCCTAAGAGTTTACTGAAAAACGTATGATGATATATATATCTATAGCTAAAATCTAAAATGATGCATTCCCGGCTTTGATGGGTTAAAAAGAATGTGTTGTGCTGTGCATAAAAGCGCTCCAATATCACATTGTTTCCTCATGGGCGAGGTGTCTACTCTACTGTCTACCCAATGCTCCGTTGCCCAGATGGTTAAACATTGTTCAACCTTGGCTCACAGTTAGGTTACATTATGCTGAAGTTGCATCGACTATGAAGTAATAGTGAGATGATGTATAAGCACACTTCCTGAGAATGTTGGAACACCACACAAGACGATATCGAGTGTGAGACGCAAGACTATAATGTGGTTAAAGCATAACCTTGAGCGATGTCAACTGTATTATTGACACAGCCAGACTGCGGTGCACACACAAAGGCTTATCGTGGCTGAGCTGAAAGCAAGGGCCTCGTCTCTGCTCTAAACAGGCCCTGTATAGCTGTTTAATTGTTTGCAGAGGAAGGAACAAGTGTGTCGATATAAAAGCGCCACAGTACAAAATCAATGCAGCCATAATAACGACAAAGAGTGTGTGTGCATGAATTGATCTGTATCGCAAGGCTGTAAAATGATGACAGAGAAAACGACTGTCACATTTGATCTGTCCGGAGACAGATTGCAGGCACGTGAAATTCCCCTGCGCACATCAATTTACCACAGACCACAGGCCCGTGATTTTTGCCGCGGACCATGCCATGAGAAAATCACGCCCACGTGGTGGTCTGTGGTATGGACCTAATGGGTGTAATGAATAATTTAACTAACTAATCTTGTTTTCTCCGTCTTGTTTTTCTTTCTCCCGTTCTCTCTCATTCTGTCTCTTTTCTTGTTTCGACTCCCTATCGACTTTCTTGTAACCCCGTGCATCTCTCTCTCTCTGTCTCTCTCCCTTCCCCTCAGGGACTTCCTTCCACGTGGATCGGGCATCGTCACCCGCCGACCTCTTATCCTGCAGCTGGTCAACAATAAAGCAGGTGAGTCTCGCAGTCCTTTGCACAGCGATGCCCCCCCCTGTGCGCTTTCATCACTGTCCCGCCACTGTGGCCTCCACTCTACAGCGCCTTGGTTTCTGCCTTTATCTCTCTGTAATGCAACATTCTCTCTCTTACTCATTGCACCTGGTCTGCCCTCTCTCTCTACCTCCCTCCTAGGCCTGTCACAATTATTACATAATCGTCTGATAGCAATTATTTGTGATAATCGCAATTATTTTTGCATAATCGTCATAATCGTTTCCATGTTGAAAAATGTTCACACATTTTCAAATATATAAAAAAAAAGCAGAAATAGCAGATCTGCTATTTCTGCTTTTTTTTACATGTATAAAATGATTGAATATGTCAATAATTTGTATGTTTTCAGTTATTTGTCATATCTGCCCTGTGCAATGTTTTATTACGAAGCCTAAAAGGCTTCATATGTTCCAATGGTCAATGCCAAACAACACACAATTAAATCGTTAATCGCAAATTATTTGAGTGACAATTAATCGTCAACTTAAACTTGTAATCGTGACAGCCCTACTCCCTCCCTTCACTGTTTGTCCATTGCTCTGTGTCCCTGTGTAGAATATGCGGAGTTCCTGCACCTCAAAGGGAAGAAGTTTGTGGACTTCGAGGAGGTGCGGTCGGAGATCGAGGCGGAGACGGACCGGATCACCGGCTCCAACAAGGGCATCTCCTCCATCCCCATTAACCTGAGGGTGTACTCCCCGAACGGTAATGCTCTCGTCTCGACCACTAATGAAAACGCAGCTAGACGAGACGTAGCCAAGAGCCGCTCTCTTAACACCCCATGTGGCAGCCTCTGTATGGCACGCTCATCCCTCACACGGTGCCCAGTGCCCACAGTGGCAAGCTGTATCCACTCGTCAACACGCCTTTCATCTTTTTTTTTTGCTTCTCCCTGGAACAACATATTTTGATGGGTAAAACCATCAAACCCAAAATGATATGTATTTGGCCACGACCACCATCTCAAAATATTTTGTTCCAGGGACCCCCCAGAAGCAAAGATTTGAGTTAAACATTTTCTAAGATTTGCACAAATGTTGAAGATAAAAAAATAAATAGCAGATCTACAAGCTCATGTGCCGCGCTATGAGCTTGTAGATCTGCTATTTTTGAATAGCCAAAGTATAAAATAACGGTTATAGCTAGAAATCTAAAATGACACGGATGCGTTTCCGGATTGATTGGTTTATAATAGCATCTCATCTTGTCACGCGCTCTCCCTTGTCTTGTGTCTGTGTGTGTGCACCGTGTTAGTGCTGAACCTGACCCTGATCGACCTGCCGGGGATGACCAAGGTGGCGGTCGGGGACCAGCCCGTGGACATCGAGCACCAGATCCGGGAGATGTTGATGCAGTTCATCACCAAGGAGAGCTGTCTGATCCTGGCCGTCACGCCCGCCAACCAGGACCTGGCCAACTCTGACGCGCTCAAGATCGCCAAGGAGGTGGACCCACAGGGTACGGGGGGATTATTATAATCGTAGAAAATGTGTAAAGATGACAAAGGAGAACCCAGTCAGTCTTATGTTATCATGGATTATCATGGATCCAAATGATTTCAGCCATTTGGATTCCATAGAAGCCAGCATGTCTTCTATGGAAGCATGTTGCGCAGCGAAAATAGCCAATCTACAAGCTCTCAATGCGTCTGCGACGCATTGAGAGCTTGTAGATTAGCTGTTTTCTGTTATTATTTTAAGCATTTGTAGTGGTCAAACTAGCAATAATGTTCAGAAGCATTTTCCACAAAATCTTAATAGTTTTGGATATTTCATACTTTTGTAAAGGTTAAAGCCTCAGTGACTTCTTCACCTGGTGGCCTGTATGTAGAACAGCAGGATCAATATATTTTAACTAAAACATCACCATGTTACATATTGTGTTAATTGTTTTGGAATCAGCGCTAGTGGGGGGGCCAAATCGCACATTAGGTCTTGGCCATACAAACATTTTCAGCCGTGAGATTTTATTGTGCTTTAATCCATGTGTTATCCACTGCCTTACAGCACTGCTCTCTGTATGTAGTTTACCCTTTCATCTCCGGCTTCTTCATGTACTGTACTTTATTTATTTCTCATTGTAAACACTGCTGGGCAAAGGAACTTTACACTGGAGCGTGTTGTGAAATAACAGAATGAGGGTCAGATAAGTTGTGTTTGATCCACTTAGTGCTTATGATGTGGAGTGTATTACATTCTCCCTTTGTCTCCAGGTCTGCGCACCATTGGCGTTATCACAAAACTAGACCTGATGGACGAAGGGACGGACGCAAAGGACATCCTAGAGAATAAGCTTTTGCCGCTGCGTAGAGGTGAGGGTGATTCACAAGTAAACACACATGGACACGTCACACACACACACACACACACACACACACACACACACACACACACACACACACACACACACCAACCACAGAAAAATCTGCTCTCTTATGGACTACATTGTGTGGTTTTGTGTTCAGGATACATTGGTGTAGTAAACCGTAGTCAGAAGGACATAGATGGGAGGAAGGACATCAAAGCTGCACTGGCTGCAGAGAGGAAGTTCTTTCTATCCCACCCAGGCTATAGACACATGGCCGAGCGCATGGGCACACCGCACCTACAGAAGACCCTCAACCAGGTCTGCTGTGACCTATGGTCTCCTTTATTTTTATTTTATTGATTTGTTTGTATTGTATTGTTACATAATTATACATTTACAGTCAACTAGATCAGTGGTTCTCAACCTGTGGGTCGGGACCCGCAGGGGGGTCCCCACATGATTTATTTTGGGGGGGGGGGGTGTCCCCAGATGACAGTGAAGTGACAATTTAATACCTTAAAAAAAAAAAAAGAAAGAAAAAATATCACCACTGCATCAAAATTAATCAACAAACTATACTATAAAAACTGGTGAAACATTGGCCAAATTGTCAAATAATATAAGAAAGAGGAAAACATTTGTGAAAATAGCCGATCTACAAGCTCACAACGCCTCGCATTGCCTCGAGGCGTTGTGAGCTTGTAGAGCTGCTATTTTCGCAATATTTAAACAAAATGTAATGCCTCAACTCCTACATTCCAAGTGCTTATCAGGGTGTGGGGGGGTCCTGAGTTCATGTATGATTATTTTGGGCGGTCGCGGGCTGAAAAGGTTGAGAACCACTGCACTAGATGTAGTCTTCTACAGTCTTAATTGCTATTCTGCCCCATTAATGAAGATCCTTTTAAACATTCACTCTCTAGCAACTTACCAATCACATCCGGGATACCCTGCCCGGCCTGCGTAACAAGCTTCAGAGCCAGCTCCTCTCTCTGGAGAAGGAGGTGGAGGAGTACAAGAACTTCCGCCCTGACGACCCCACCCGCAAGACCAAGGCTTTATTACAGTTGAGTACAGTGGTGTAAAGTAACTAAGTACAGGTACTCAAGTACTGTACTTAAGTACAATTTTGAGATACTTTTACTTCTACCTCACTACATCTCAGAGGCAAATATTGTACTTTTTACTCCACTAGAATTATTTGAAAATGTTTGGGTACTAGTTACAAAACATACATTAACCACTTCAGCCCTATATACACTTCGGCTATTTTAAAATAGCACGTCACATTGTTGAAATGAATACTGAACACATATCACTACTAGGTTTGAAAACATCTATCAAATTAATAACTATGCTTGATGATTGATCGACAGAAACGTTTATATAAGTAAATAATTATTTGTTTTAGCGATGTATCGCTTAAATCATTTTGAAATATACAAATGTACAACACTAAAATGTGACTGCTTGTCTTTGTTCCATATTGTAAAATGAAAAGTCTTTGACTGCTGGGTGAGTATAGTAAGCAATTTGAAGATAACTGCCATCATTACCTGTTACTTAATGGTCTAATTAATCTGCACAAGATAATAACCATCATTAGCTGACGCCTTAATTCCATGTCTCACCCCTCAGGATGGTGCAGCAGTTCGGCGTGGACTTTGAGAAGTGCATCGAGGGCTCCGGGGACCAGGTGGACACCAACGAGCTGTCAGGTGGTGCCAAGATCAACCGCATCTTCCACGAGCGCTTAACCTACGAGCTGGTTAAGGTGAGGGCTGCGCGTTTCCCGGTGTCCGACTTTAACCCGGGCATGCTGTGGACCGCTGTGAAGTCTAGGAATGGGACGATAATCGTTTTTTATCGTTTATAGTGATAAAAAAAAAACTCACAATAATCGTATCACTGAGATTTAAATGTGTCGAGAATTTGTTCTCCGTTATACACTACGATGAATTCATTCGCTTTTGTTGAGCAGCGAATTCAGTACCACTTAAACCCTCTGTACTTGATAAAAACGGATTTGGTACGCTCTTATTTCACTACACAAATAGATTTTTCAAAAATAGCAGATCTACAAGCTCGCAGCGTGGCACGAAGTGACACGCTGTGAGCTTGTATATCTGCTATTTTTGAATAGCCAACGCTAACATCTAAAATGGCACAATGCTTTCCCGGTTTGAATGGGTTAACTAAGCATCTGTGTCATTTTAGACTTTAGATATATACTGTATATAGCACATTGGTTGGCTATTCAAAAATCTTGAACATTCTTGCAAATCTTTGAATATGTATATTTTTTTAAAGACAACATTTTTAACTCAAATATTTGCTTCTGGAGGTATTTTGAGATGAGGGTCTGCGGCCAAATACATATAATTTTGGGGGTCCTTGACATAAAAAAATCAAGGCTTCATGGGGTGTGTAATTGATCAAAAATAAGTCACTATTTGGGTGAACTACTCCTTTAAAGTACCTGTCCACCACTGCGAAGTCTACCGGTTCAACTCCACGTTGCACTCGGGTCTATACACAAACACGATTGGCCGTGTTTGGCGTATCGAAGTTCGGCAGGGAAGTTGATTTTTGCTGCTGCATGTAGCCTACTCCTATGGGCTACACCTGTCACCAGAGGGGTGTTGAATACAAGGAGTATAGGACTGAAGTGCTACGTCCTCCCGGCGGGAGCTCCTCACTGGCAGGTGAGCCAGTAGGGTACAACAATAGTGGCAACACAGAAAAGTATGGGGAGGAATTAATTGGCATTATGACTTAATTGGGGTAAAAAAAAAGAGGAGACCACCCACTCAAGTCCACAAGCAAGTGTCTAGTTTTATTTTTATTTTTAGCGAACGTTCCCCCCAGAATATGGATGCTTGGGTTCAAGTGGTTAACAAAAGTGGCATTTTAAGTTTTATGCATGTTTTGAATATCACAATAATATCGTTAATCGCAATTATTTTTTCCGCAATAATCGTGACATGTCATTTTCATATCGTTCCATCCCAAGTGAAGTCCTTTTGTTGACTAATGTGCTGTATAAGTGTGGTAAGGTAATATCTGCTTGTTCTCTGTCCCCCAGATCGTTTTTAATGAGAAGGAGCTGAGGAGGGAGATCAAGAATGCCATCAAGAACGTCCATGGTGTCAGGCAAGTGAAACGACAATCAGGCGGATCCTCTTTTCAGAGACGGACATCCTCCAGAATGCACTGGAAGCAGTTCACCACCAGTCTTCGCTAGGTGGACCGCTGCATAATCCACCTGCTTTCTCTCCCACCTGTTATTCTTCTTCTAAATGTGTTTACATAGCTATCACTGGCTCTTTCTATATGTACTGTATGTGAAACCTAACCTTTTTAATGTTTCCACCCCCCCCATCCTCTCCATCTTTTATCTATCACACCACCCACGCTGTTTTCTTTCGCTGTTGATGCGACATGACGACTTGTGGTGTGATTTTATGTTACGCAAACGTATTTATGTCTGCAAGTCTGTCTTAATTGTCTGGCTTTACTTTGTCTCAGTTTTTCCACTTACTTGCATGACACGTCCCGTCTGCACTTGTCTATTTTAATTGCTTGTTCACTCTTTGTCACTTTCGGTATTGTTCTGTCCTTGATGGAATGGCTGCCCGTTTCTTTTCATGTCTTTTTTCCTGCCTGTCTCCTAGTTATTAACCCCCTTGGTACAACGTGTGTCTTTGTCTTACCTGCACATCTGTCCCACCCACATTGTCCGTTAACGTTCCAATCCATCTTGTCTCCGTGTCTTCTTGTCTTCTCTGTGTGCGTCCTCAGAACGGGCCTGTTCACTCCCGACCTGGCGTTTGAGGCCATCGTGAAAAAGCAGATCGTTGAGCTGAAAACGCCCTGTCTCAAATGTATCGATATGGTCATACAGGAGCTCATCAACACAGTCAGGCAGTGCACCAACAAGGTACTGCGGGTGTCCAGCATCTCCCCCGAGCCCGAGCCCGGACACAGGGCATTGGGTGGGGGGCGAGGGGTGCGGCGAGTGGAGGGCACACCTGCACGGCGCACCTGTCGGCGGGTGTTAGCGGAAAAAAAAACATTGACTGTACTTAACCCATTAAAACCGGGAAAGCATCCGTGTCATTTTAGATTTTATACATTGTGCTGTTCAAAAATAGCAGATATACCAGCTCACAGCACGTCACTTAGTGCTGCGCTGTGAGCTTGTACATCTGCTATTTTTGAAACATTTAGAAAATTCGTAAAAGTCATTAGTTCGTGTGAGAACTAATGATTTAGAAGGCATTTATATGGGTCTTAATGGGATAAGCTGAGTGTTATTTTAGTCTGTATAACGCTGGCTCTGCACGGTTTGCCCTCCCTCAGCCCCCAGCCCTGACACCAGCCCTGTGCACAGGCAGTGCTGTCGTGTTGTGGAGTGTTGTGACGAGTGTAGTGGTGGTGTCGTCGTGGAGGTGAGGTGTCTTAAGGGGATTGATGTGTGTATGAGTGTGTGTATCCCTGAGCATCTCTCTGGGTCTGGTCTGGACAAGCTGCAGGTCTCACAGTAAGGACTACTTATTGTTATTATTATGAGTTATTTATTGGGGGGGGCGGGTTGAGTGGCACTCCTTGTGACCTTTCAGTTTAAAAGAGGAACTATGAAGCGGGACGAGAGTGAAATATGACACTGGCAAAGAGAGGAACTGTCCACAGACTTGACAGGATATGAAAAACCTGCAGCTTGTCCGTCTCTTGATTTTCTTTTTACTACTACAAAATGACTAACTTGAACAAACACGTTTGTCTTCTTTTCTTATTTCCTCTCTCTCCCACGTCCCCTTTTTTTCTGTCTGTCCTTTTTCTCTGTCTTTCCCTCTTCTCTCCACTACCTCCGTATTAAAAAAAATCAAATTGCCCACCCCCAACCCCCCCGTCTGCCCCCATCAGAACGGGGCTGTTCACCCCCGACCTGGCCTTCGAGGCGATAGTCAAAAAGCAGATCCTCAAACTGAAAGAGCCCAGCCTCAAATGCGTGGACCTCGTGGTGTCCGAGCTCACGGCGCTCGTCGCGAAGTGTGCCGTCAAGGTAACTTGGAGGGACAAGACCGCCACTGTGAGAAAACGGAGGTCTTCCTCCGTGAATGGCTGCCCGTCATCCATGTCAGCCCGATTCTTAAAAATACCCACCCTTCGTCCCCATGATGTCATCCATCCTCAGTGCTTGGATCGTGTCTCGCCCTCCCCACCCCCCACACACACACCCCCATTCCACTCCCACTTCCTTCCCTTCTTGTGGAAGCCTCCATGCCTTCCAGATCAAACATTGACTTGCAAATCACGTCTGAAATGTTTCAAGTGCTTATCAAAAGTGTCCCATCTTGCCCGCTCCCTGCTGTTCCCCCCCATTGAGTTTGATTTCAACCCATTAACCCATTCAATCCGGGAAAGTGTGATTTTAGATTTTAGCTATATATAATAGAGAGGACATTGGTTCGCTATTCAAACATTTTGAATATCTTTGTAAATCTTTGAATACATTTATATATTTTTAAAGTCCCTGGAACTAAATATTTTGAGATGCGGGTCGGCGGCCAAATGCATATCATTTTGGGTGCTCCTTGACATGAAAAAGTTTGAGCACCACTAATATAGCAGCAACATAAGATTTTTTCAGAAACCTGTTATCATTTGTAGAATGGGCCTCAGATCTGTATGGGTTAAAGTGAATTTCTCTTTTTATTTCCCTTGCCCACCATGTGGTTCCCTCCTTCTCTCCCTAGTTGAGCCCCATGCCTAGTCCATCTGTCAGAGTGTCTCCACTGACCCTGCACAGCGGACTGACATTCTGCTATCTGCTTAGCTCTCTGGTTCCCAAACAACAGGCCGGGACCCATTACTGAGTCACGGACCCATTTTTATGGGGCATGAGTAAATATCCCCCTTTTTATGTTTCCCACAATTAATTTTGTATTATTTCAAAAGATAATAAGAGAAAAAAAAAAATTCAGGAAAACAAAAATCTATAGAATTTCTGAAATGTTCAAAAAATAATTCATGAATTAAGAAAACCCTAAGAAATATTGAAAATAGCCGATCCACAAGCTCGGCTATGTTCAACATTAAATAATTCATAACATATTTTGGTGGTTTTGGGTCCCAGGGAGTCATCATCACATGTATCTTTTGGGTCTCGAAGCTAAAAAGTTTGTGAAACACTGGCCTTGCTGCATGGAAAGGAAAGGGAGTGATTGACAGGGAGGGAGACAATACAAATAGCCTCGTGGCTCCCTCCGGGCCCAGTCACCAGCTTGAATGGAGCGTTTCCATAGTAACGGCACTCAGACAGTCGCCCTCTGGTGGGCAAACGGAGGAGCTGCGGCATGATGCCCACATAAGGCCACACACACGCACACATACATCCGGCAACATCCCTCACCCCAGCCGAACCCTCCACCTTGTCTCTCTGGCATTACCTAAACATTATAAGTGAAGCCCTCATTCCGTCACGCATCCTCACTCCTCCTCCTCTCAAGAAAGTATTCACTAATCTGAAATGGCATCAAAACAGTTAGAGATGACCAACATAGATTGTGCTTTTAAAAACACTATACAGTACATACATTTATGTCAATGCATTGGTGCTTTCTCCTCATGACCTGACAAACTAAATTCCTTTTGGTTGGTCTATTCATTAAAAAACAATTTTGGAACAGGCAGCATTCCTCTAATGCAGTGGTTCTCAACCCGTGGGTCAGGATCCACATTATTTGGGGGGGTCCCCAGATGACAGAGAAGTGACAATTTAAGACCTTTTTAATACCAAAAATGAAATAAAAAACATTACTGCGTCAAAAGTAATCAACAAACTCAAATAATATAAGAAAGAGGCAAAAATCTCACAACGTGTATTTTCACGATATGTATCTGTGGAACCGAGTCAAACTAAACACGTCAACTCCTACAATTCCAAGTGCTTTTTAGGGTGGGGGGTCCCTGTTCAAATAGGATTGTTTTGGGGATTATTTTGGGGGGGTCCCCAGTTAAAATATGATTATTTGGGGGGCTCACGGCCTGAAAAGGTTGAGAACCACTGCTCTAATGATTCATGTCTCACTGTGTCATCCCCAGCTGTAGTAAATGCCTTAGTGATGCCTACCCGCCTAGTGCAGAGATATATTCATCCTATTTACATACGGTACATGTAAATACATGTATTGTATGCATACATGTCTCTACTGTGTCTTGTTGTAGATGGCTGACTGTCACTTTCCTTATCCTCTCCTACTGTATATCTGTATGTTCAGTCTCACCAATGTTTTATGTATTTTTCTATGCACTGGGTGAGCTATTTAGAGCACTGTTTCCCAAACACTGAGTCGGGGCCCATTCGTGGGTCGCTGACACGTTTTTATGGGTAAAGAGTATTGAGTAAATATCCCTTTTTTTTCTTTACTACAAAAAAAAGATCATAGAGGATACTTTTCCCCCCAAGAGATTTTTTTAAAAAGTACAAAAAATCTTTTCAGAAGAAATTTCAAACATTTATTCACATAATTTCAAATAAATCAAAGAAAAAAAAAAGTTAAAGAACTAGTAGTGAAGATAGCAGATCTACAAGCTCACAACGTGTCGCTGTGAGCTTGTAGGTCGGCTATTTTCACTAGTTTGGGTCCGGGGCAGACGTCAAATTTCTCTTTTGGATCTTGAGTTAAAGGTAGGGTAAGTGATTTTCTTTGGTTAAAATAAGTGTTGAATAGCTCTATATTCTGATAGTACTCATTGCTATAGAGTGTTTGTTCAGTAAAAGGAGTCTCCTTGTCTCTCCAGGTCTTTATTAAACAGAAAATGCATTTTCGTTTCAGTTTCATTTCCAATTGTATCCAATCAGGATAGAGAACTCAATCAGGATATAAATTAAACAAGTGAAATTGGAAGTGATGACACTAAGAAATGAGCAGGCAAAATTGGAACTGGAACACTATAAAAATGAAGCTTAAAAATGGGTACCTTCTCCTGATTGGCTGAGATTTTGACACCTTCCGGAAAATGTATTTTCTGTTTATTAAAGAGCTAGAGAGACGGGGAGACTCCTGTTACTGAACAAACACTCTAAAGCAATGATTACTATCAGAATATAGTGCTTTAACCTTTTTACTAAATACTTTTTGTTTTAACCCAAAAATATCACTTACCCTACCTTTAAAAACGTTTGGGAACCACTGATTTAGTCGCTATGGGTGGTATGTTGTCTTCAGCCAGTGCTGCAGTGTGGCTGTGTGTGTTTCCTTTACAGCTTGGCTCCTACCCGAGACTGAGAGAGGAAACAGAGAGAATTGTCACCACCTATGTGAGAGAGAGAGAAGGCAAGACCAAGGATCAGGTCAGTTCTGATTCTGAAAATGCCTCTTAAACTGCTCATTACCAGGACCAGTGCTTTTTAACTGCTCATTACCAGGACCAGTGCTTCTTAACCACACCGTGAAATGTGGTTAACCCAGAAAGTGTAAAAAAAAAGAAAAAGGCGAGGTAAAGGTGGACCTTTAGTATCTGTAGATGCCATTATGCCTTATCCCATCCTGGATGCATTTCTGGGAACCAGTGGGAATGTATTTATTGTGGTTTTGTATTATTATTGTATTGCGCACATTTTTCAAAGCATCATTATCCCATTAAAACCGGGAAAGCATCTGTGTCATTTTAGATTTAACGGTTTATATTAAAAAATAGCAGATATACAAGCTCACAGCGCTTCACTTGGCGCCGCAAAGCTTGTACATCTACTATTTTTGAAGAATCTTGAAAGTGTTTGAAAAATGTTGAATAATTTTGAATTACGAAAAAGTTTGAAAACTACTGATTTTAGAAGGCATTTGTAGAATCGGCCTCGGGTCTTACTGGGTTATTCTAACTTGTTTAGACAGATGCTAGGTTAGATTATTTTTACCTGGTATCCTCATTTCTTTGAAGCACCGCAGTGTTGTCTTTGCGCTCTCATGTGACTATATTTACTCTGTCGTTAGTTGACTAGGGTCCATGCAATTTACTCTCATTCTGCACTCTGTCAGTCGCTGTGGATAGAAGCGTTTGCTGAATGCCTAAACTGTGTGTGTGTGTGTGTGTGTGTGTGTGTGTGTGTGTGTGTGTGTGTGTGTGTGTGTGTGTGTTGTAGATCAAGCTATAATTGACGTTCATAGATACTGATGGCATTGGAAGGTTGGAAAAGTTAATAACCAATCCGCAAGCCTTTCAGTTCTACTTGGTTCCATCAAACTTCTAATTATGACTTTGTCTTCAATCAAGGTTCTCCTTCTGATTGACATTGAGCAATCCTACATCAACACAAACCATGAGGACTTCATTGGCTTCGCTAAGTATGCATCATCCATCCCCTTCCCCTGTCAAATCCCCCACCTTACAGCAGCATGTAGCCCATCCCTCTCATATCAGTATAGGGGATGTTGTAATCCCCATTAATACCATGCTGCCTGATACATACCTACCTTTAGGTTGCGCCGCTAGGCTGATGTTTAACCACTTAGGGGGCTGTGTCCGCCAAGACGTTTTTTTCCTGAGTGCTGGCAGGGTATGATTTGTATTGTTTTCAATGTGAGTGCCGTGTATTTACGCTATTCTGGAAACGCCAGCAGCATGACGAGGCGCTGAGCGTTTATTCTGCGCTGCGCATTCACGACTGGCGTTTTTATTTGGCCATTTGGAAGCGTGTTTAGGGAGAGCGCCATGCATTTTCAGCTGGGACAAAATGCTTTGGTGGACACATGGCCGTAAGCCCTATTTACTAGGTTGTATGAAAAATTGCCGATGTACAATCATATCTTGTAAGTACAAGCCTATCTTGTTAGATCTGCTATTGTTGACATTTTTTGACAATATGATGACATGCTCAAAATAGGGAAACCAATTTTCTTCTTCGCATTGCACCGAAACAGCTGTGACGTCACTTTTTTGAGGCAGGTAGAATTACATAGATAATTTCCTGTCTCTATCATTAGCGTAGCAACAATTCTGTTCACCCCCAACCTCTCCATCTTTTATGTCAGATAGATTTAATTTCATCATTTGCATGATTTTCTACTCGTGTACCGGGTACACAGCAAATTTCCGTGTAGGATTAGTGCCAGTCTGACATAGCAGAGGTTGAACGGGGGTTCAACCCCGTTCAAGTCTCTATGTCAGGGCTGTCCCTCCGATCGGCGATCACAAGCACTTGAGTCATTCCCTGGTTGTGAGGGTTGTGGTGACTCTTAACAAAGAAGAGTTTCACCATTCGAATAACGACATGCTGTCAGCATAGCAGTGAGTCACAGAGATGTAGTCTGCTGATTAATGATCCACTCGCAACAGAAAGAGTGAGTTCCTGTGTAAGGGTTGGGGGGGCGGGGGGGTTGGCTGGGGCCAGAATGCTCATGGTCAATTTGGCTGTCCAGTCATCTGTCTGCATCATAGACTGTAAAAAAAAATATGGACAAAGCAAGCCAAATCCTCATTTACTTGTATTTATTGAGAGTATATTTTCCTCCAGCCTTCACTGCCCTGCAGAAGGTGAACTAGCGACATCTGCTGGGCCATTAATAGGAACTGCATGCCTTATGAGAACCAGAAAATTGTCAATTCCAGCGCCGATTCCTTGGCCCTTGGTCTGCATGCTGCTGTACTGCTCCTGCCTAACCAGTTCAATCAAGCATGCTTGATTGCTAGGCGGATACACTCCCTATGCGATGCTGGCTGTTTTGTGATGAGGGTTGTGCACGTTACTCAGGGAGGACCGCTAGAAGTGGCGTTGTAAAAAAAAAGATGTATTTACAAAAATAAAATGTGTGTTCGCCGTTGACACACAGCCGCTATTCTGCACTATGATTGCACTGTTTTTTCAGACATTCAATGGCTCATGTGGGATGTCTCCGCAGGGTTCCCCTAGTGCACGATGATGCACTCTAACGTAGTCTAACGTAGTCGATCATCGTAGCATGTAGTCGAGTGGAGCTCCCCTCTCCCCCTGTTTGAGTCACGCCATTGACTGAGTAACAAAAGCAAGCCCTGCTGTGTGTGGGTTTGTGTCTTGGCGCATGGTGAGTGGATTGCCGTAGTGTGTGAGAAGTCCGTTAGGGTTGTTTAACGGTTCACGTGACTCGTCACTTTCAGTCTCGACAACAGAAGGCTGGATGACGGTAGCCCCCCAGGGTTCAGCAACAACAGGTGGGCTGGCAGATAACACGCAGGGGTTTGTGTTTGTGTTCTTATTTACTGTATACCTTTTTTTATACATTTGTGTGTGTGAGCCTGTCACCCTTTCCACTGCCCAAGCACTTACACACCCCATTTTTAATACTCTTTTTCTCGTGTGCAAAAAGTTAGCGTAGACCAGTTTAAACAAGACATGGTCTGACTCTGTAGGATATTGTCTCTGTTTAACTATGTGTCATCTCCTCCCAGTGCCCAGCAGAGGAACACGGCTGCCAACAAGAAGAGGGCTATTCCTAATCAGGTACCATGAACCCCTCTGACCCTCAAACTGACACTACTCAGTACCCTGCCCTTCTCACCAATCCCCACCTCTAATCCCCCTTGAGTGATATCATTACCAGTCTATTTATTAACCAGGTAAATAGACCCAATCCCACCAGTAATCAGTTATAATTCTATTAATCTATTTGGACCCATCTAACTGTTAGTTGTACTCCCATGTGTACGCCCCTTAAATACTGACTGTTCCCAGTGCTAATCTTGATGTTAAACTGGCCTGTCTATGTTTGCCATGTTGTGAAGCCGGTATCTCTCCTTTCCGGTGTTGTCCACACATTTCTTGTTTATTCAAAAGAACAAAAGACAATCCTGAAATAATATTAAATGGCTGCTAATCTCCAGTGATCAATATTTGAGGTTGCAGGTAGACCGTGTTGTTCAAGGCTGTGGTATCAAATTCCGTTTCAGTGAGGGGAGAGTTGCCTTTTATAGTGAACATGAAGACCCCGCCTCCCTGCTTCACCCTACTTGGAATTAAGCATGGGTTTCCACTGCTGCCATTAATCGCTGTTTTGCACGCGCTGTTTTTACAACCCAGGCATGATGTCGTACCACGGCAAAGCAACAATTAATCTCTCGGTTATGTTGTTTTGTCTCGTTGTCGTCCCATTAACTCAACCTTTTGCATTTGAAATTCAGAATGTGAATGGAATGGATGTGCATGCATCCCGCTGCTATTGGTTGAGCAACGAATATGAAATAACCGAATTGTGGTATTGAAGTAATTCTAATTGCATGTAACTCTCTTGCTCTCTCTCTCCTCTGTCTCTCTCTCTCTCTCTCTCTCCCCCTGTCTCTTTTTTGACCTCTCCATCCATTTCTCTTGCTGTCTGATGGATTATACCCCCCCCCCTCCTTTCAAAACTGTTAATTCTGTCCATTTCTACATCCTTTTCTTCCATTTCCATCTCCAACCTCACCCTTCAACTGTCCTTTCTCCACCCCTCTCCTTCTCCACCTGGTCCCACTCTTCCACATCTTCCTCCTCCTTCACCTGTTACGTCTCTCCAACCCTCCCTCCCTCTTTCTTCCTTTCCATCTATCTCCCATCTTTGCTTGCTTGCTTTCCCTTTTTCTCTGGCTATGATTTTTTTTTTCATCCATTGCCTTTAACCCCTCCTCCTCCTCCCCTTCCAATTATCACAGGGTGAGATTCTGGTAAGTACCCGACAGATCTAAAGCGCACTGTGCCAGGGGGAGGCAGGGCTAAACAGCTACACAGAACTGAGGCCATCACACAAGTCAGCCCGTCTAGCTTTACGGTCAGGCCAATAGAGACCAACCCACGACATGCTGCCTGGAGCTTGATGCTTATTTGTCAAGTTGACTTGTTCTGTTCTCATAGACATTTTCCACCCTGCAGCTCGGCGGACTGGGAGAGGGACATGAGGAGAAGGTAGTGTCTCCAGACCGTGGGCAGAAACCCAGAGCAATTCTAATTGATCATACAGTAGCCAGTAATCGGCAACTGCCTTCACAGTAACACGCGGGTTTCCCTCGATAATTCGTAGGGTCTCGTTTTAACAAGACAGTAATTGTCTTAAAATTGTCGATAGACTGACTAACTTTACTTAACCTGCACCTACACCAAACCGTTTTGAAAACAACTTTACAAGTCTTCTCTCCGCTTGGTAATGCTCCTGTGGAGAAAAAACAATACATGTTTGTCTTCTTCTGTGTAATGCTTTGACTCTCTTTGAAAGACCTTAGAGAGGATGGTGGACCCACCCCCTCCCCCTCCCATGAGTGACTGTGGCCGGCGTCAGTTCTGTTTGTGTCTGGTTAATGTCCCTGTTGCCTCCAGCACGGCGACCAGCAGTTTGCCTTTTGGAGAATCAATCTGAACATCAACAGGGGTTGGGGTGGAGGGGAATCATCAGATCAACTGAACACAACATACAGATGATCGATCATTGATACTTTATTTTTGAGTGGAGTGCAATCCCTTTAGCAAATTCAGATTTCTTGTTCCTTTTCAATGAAGTAGCAGATTTATTCAGATCAGTGCATGCCAACATACCGTCCGTCTTACATTTCTGTCATAGCTTCACTTTGTTACCAGCCACGCCTACTGACAACTCCTAAATTGATTCTTTTTCCATGGGTTTGACCAGTAGGTTTCTGTATTCTAATCAGATCTGTCTGATTGTTAGAATCACAATACCGGTTTGGTTAGGAGTTCATTACTTTACTGATTGAATAAAAACATTTCTGTTGTTTAATCACTGTTAAGTACTATCTGCATTGTGCTTGACAATGTGAAAGTGATGCTAGTTGAGGAGGATATCGTTATTAGCTTTTGAATTGTGATCATCTTACACATTGATTACATTTTAATTCTTATTTCAATGCATACATTGAAAAGTATTCATTGTGACAAGTTATGTTAATATCTGGCAGATGAAAACTTGACGGTCTTTCCTCTAATATAGCCTCATAATAGTTATAATATTTCCAACTAACTTTAAAGGTTTCCAACTAACTTGTCCTAGTTTCTGAGCGGTATGAAGTATGCACCCGCCAAGGCAAACTAACAATTTAGCTCTAGTGTTCACTCGCCTCATTTCCCTTGTTTATGTTGGCGCTTTCTTACTAATGAGCCTTACCCATAACTCATTCTAGTCCTGTTCCGAATGGAGAGAGAGTGAAGAAGGGGTTTATAGCAGATCTTCAAGTGGACACTTAGCTAATTTTTCTTGATGTGAGCGCTCTGATCGATGCTCTTACGTCCCGGTACATTAAGCATCGCACCGGAGACCGTTTCACAAAATGGAGATGAATTGCAGCTAAGAGAGCCACTCTCCTCCAAAATACACACATATTGTCCTCGGAGACAGAGCTTCTTAAAATCCTAAATCTGCCTGTCATCTCATGGTTCTTCCTCCTTCCTCTCTCCATTCCACTTTTCCACCGTAGGCCGTGATTTATGTGTCGTCGTACGACTGAAATGCTCGCCTAAAATTACCGTTTTTTTCGGCAAACGGTCGCACGACGAAGTATAAATTCATTATCCCTAGCCGTACACCACGTAGTGTTCAGTCTACCTGCGTTCTCTCTCCGTTAAACAATCCTTTTTCTCTTGAGTCTTTCATCTTTCATGACCCAGACTTTATCCCCCACCACCAGTCCCCTGCCAGCCCACACTGGAGTGTACATTGACGTCCAGTTAACACCATTAACCCTGCCCGCCGCTGTGTTTTAACTGCCCAGTGTATATGCTAGCGTGTACTGACCCACTGACCCTAACATACCACCGTCGACCCCTTGCCCTCTGACACCCCCCACACTGTTGTGGGGCCAACATGGTCTGGACACCATCTGCACCCTGTGTTGTGTGAGGACGCCTCTGCAGACGTTGAGACGAGGACTGCACACGTTCTCAGTTTGCTCTGCTTAATGCTCCCTTCAGAGCAGTGATGCTTTATTTAATACATGTTAGGTTAGGTGCTTTACGCTCAATATGTGTGACTGTATTGCTATTGTCACCTCTTGCCATCTGATTGATATAGTTATACATATATATATATTATTATACACACAAAATTTTAGACATACTGACTTTAAATGGCTTAATGTTAAGGTAGGACACAGGCAGAGACAGTAAGTAAGCAGGTAAGGTTTTATTAGGTTTGAGTCAGTTTATTCATTAACATCGTATGATGAATGGCACAGCAACATATTATGAAGCCCTTAACATTACAATGGTAAAGTTGTACTCCCTCCATTTTCCTATTACTCTCTTCTCCCCCTCTCTCTCTCTCTCTCTCTCTCTCTCTCTGTCTCTCTCTCATATGTCCTACTCTCCATGCAGGTGATCCGCAAAGGCTGGCTCACTATCAACATCAGCATCATGAAGGGAGGCTCCAAGGAGTACTGGTTTGTCCTGACTGCCGAGTCCCTCTCCTGGTACAAAGATGAGGAGGTGAGAGCAATCTATTTGACAGTTAAGCCAGTGTTTTAAGCCACATTAACCCTGGAATCGCTATTTGGCCCCAAAAAATCTAAATTGTTAAGTCTTTTTTAAATTATTTCAGAAATGGCTGATAAAAAAAAAGCTGATAAACAACCTCAGAATATGTCGCGATGCAACGCATTGTGATCTTGTAGATCGGCTATTTTAGCAATTTGTTGTTACGTCAAAGTATAAGGGCTTAAATCAACACACATCAAACTCCTGTCATTAGCCAGCATAGGATATCAGAATGAGTTTTTATTGTCACTTCCACAATACACACTAGGCATACGGGGGAGCAAAATACCGTTCTCCACAACTCATCTCATGGGATGGAGAGCCTCTGTCCTCGGTCTTCCTTCCAGGAGGTGTGTTTGTGTGTGTGTGTCCCGGCCCAGCCTAACCAATGTGCAGACTACTGTTCAGCTGCAGCCTGATGAACAGGTAGTCTGAACACTGGGCAGGCGGGGGGGTGAGGGAGGGAGGGAGGGAGGGACGGAGGGGGGGTCGCAGCGCCGGGAGGAAGAGCCCCGAGGTCGTTGTGGCCGCAGGTCGCTTCCCCTGGGGACAGTAGGACAAAGGGCAACGGAGAGCAAACACTGCTGGTTAAACAGCTACCACATGGAGGAGCCCAATATGTCTGTCTGAGCTGATATCATCGTTAACAATCCAGTGTTTTATCCTAAAAGAAATGTTAACACACAGAAAACCTATTGGAAATTGACCTCACAATTTACAATTTAGGCATTTAGCAGACGCTCTTAATCCAGTGCGATTTACAGTAAGCAAGGAAAACACAAGGTAATGCATCAAATGCATAGAAATGGTAATCTAGGATCATTACCTTGATTGTAAGATATTTTTTGTCTGTTTTTACAGTTAACATGGAACACAGTTGGACTGTCTGCCCTCTTTGCTACATAGCTATGTGCACAGTCAGCACAAACACAGCTCTCTACAGTTTATTTATGTTTAAGGCCATTTCAGGGGTTGTGTTCGATGACGGATGGAATTGTAATTCAGTAAAAGGCACCGTCTTTGCATTGTATAATAGTACATATAAAGTGGTTTGATTAATTAAGCTACGTCCATGGTATATAACTCAAAAGATGTATCTAGGTGAACCGAGTGCTTAAAGCTTCATATAAATGTTGTAAATGTGTTTTTAAATATAATATAATATCAATGAAACTGTGAAATCACTTTACTCACCGTTAAATATGACCGAAGACGTATGGTTGAGATCTCCCCCGAGGCCTCGCTCCTATCCACTCTCACAGAAAAATGTGTATATATATACATATATATATACATATTTTTATTTCAAAAAATACCTTTTTGAAAAGATTAACGCTAAGCGTGAAAAAAATGTAACTCCAAACCAAAGCTATCGTTCCAATCTAAAAGCCACAAACGGTCAACGCACGTACCTCATACCAGTCACCTCATCGAAAAAAAAGTTGGGAAAGAAGGAGAAAGAGTTGGAGAGTAAAAGAGAGCGAGGGAGGATGGTAAAGAGTAAAGAGAGCGAGGGAGGATGGCGGAGGCAAACTGACGTGGCAGGCGGGCTGAAATGTTCCAGCCGGGATCTGACTTTGGAATTTGCAGGAAATCGTACTAGGTTACGGAGGGGGGGGGGGGGACTGGTTGTGTGTGTGTGTGTGTGTGTGTGTGTGTGCTCGTGTTTGTGTGTGCCTGACTGTGGTTCGATACATCTGCTTTAGTCTTTTGAATTTTAGAGCGTCTCACCGTGTGCATATTTGTGTGTGTGTGTGTGTGTGTGTGTGTGTGTGTGTGTGCGCGTGTTGGTGTGCCTAAAGCCCCCACACAGCATGTTTGTTTATGAAGAGATACCTGGATGCGTTTTGTCTGTCTTCGTGTAAGTTTTTGGTCCCCAGTTGGTGTGTGTGTGTGTGTGTGTGTGTGTGTGTTTTGTGGGGGCAGGGGCTTATGTGGAGCTTTGCGTGATGTAACTGTTGGACCTGCGTTGCTGTGTGTGTGTGTGTGTGTGAGAGTGTGTGTGAGCGCGCGCAGACATAAATGCTTCCAGATGTTCTTGCTCCACAGCGAAAGCTGGCACCCCACCCCGCCCCCACCCCTCTCAGTCTCAAGCACTCCTCATGCTCCGCCCTTACTCCCCCCCCCCCTCCTCATCATCATCAGCATGGTGGTCTTCCAGACCAGAGGAAATGCATTCCATGGCGTCTGCTCATTGGCGGTAGAACCGTTAGTCTGCCACCACGGTTCCCTCGCTTTGTGCTTCACCTTGAAAACATCCAGAGTAGACCTGTTTGTGTGACCATAGCTTATTGTTGTGGAGACCCCCCCCCCCCCTCCCTTAGTCCCTTCCCACATGATGACCCATTAAGACCTGAGGCCCATTCTACAAATGTCTTCTAAATCCCCCCAAAAAACTGAAAAAACGTTTGTTTCTATGTCGGTGGTTCTCAAACTTTTTCATGTCAAGGACCACCCAAAAGTAGATGTATTTGGCCACGGACCCCCATCATCTCAAAACATTTTGTTCCAGGGACCCCCAGATGCAAAGATTTGAGTCACTTTAAAATATATATATTCATAGATTTGCACAAATGTTCAATATTTTTCAAAAATAGCAGATCTACAAGCTCATGTAGATCTGAGCTTATTATATATATATATGCTATTTTGTAATCGCCAAAGTATAAAATAATGGTTGAAATTATAAAGAAGCTTTCCTGGATTTCATGGGTTAAAGCAGTGGTTTTCAAACTTTTTTTTATTTCAAGAAACCCCCAGTGTGCTATTGCATTGGGCCATGGACCCCCATAACAGTGTACAAATGTACATCATTTGAACACTCTGAGTTACAGACCTGTAAAGATCCATTTGGTTCCTTACTATCAATTTAGCTGAGCTTGTTATTTTCTATACCTAAACCCTCTCTTCTTCCCCTATGTGTCTGGTCCTTTCAGGAGAAAGAGAAGTTATTTTCTATACCTAAACCCTCTCTTCTTCCCCTATGTGTTTGGTCCTTTCAGGAGAAAGAGAAGTTATTTTCTATACCTAAACCCTCTCTTCTTCCCCTATGTGTCTGGTCCTTTCAGGTGAAAGAGAAGTTATTTTCTTTACCTAAACCCTCTCTTCTTCCCTTGTGTGTCTGGTCCTTTCAGGTGAAAGAGAAGTTCTTTTCTTTACCTAAACCCTCTCTTCTTCACTTGTGTGTCTGGTCCTTTCAGGTGAAAGAGAAGTTCTTTTCTTTACCTAAACCCTCTCTTCTTCCCCTGTGTGTCTCGGTCCTTTCAGGAGAAAGAGAAGAAGTACATGCTGCCCCTGGATAACCTGAAGCTACGAGACGTGGAGAAAGGCTTCATGTCCACTAAACACATCTTTGCCATCTTCAACACCGAGCAGAGGTCAGGGCTGCGCATAGCTGGGGAGTTGTTTTTGTTGAACTGCTTAACCACTTCAATTAATTAACAATTTGCCCATCTAAAAGCTCCCGTCTTAATATTTGTTGTTAATGTTTTTTCATCTCCTTTAGTATTTTTGTTTGTTTTGTATTTTTATTTTATGGAAATAATATTCTATTGAGAATGATTATATTTTTAAATATTTTATTTTAAATATATGTACTACCATTTGTGTGTGAGGGGGGAAAACAGAGAACTATCTTTTTTTGTCAATTGAGAAATCAATAAACATGTTGAAAACATAAAAAGGTTCAGTTATAACCCTTGTTTTTTTCTATACAGGAATGTGTATAAAGATCTGCGTCAGATTGAGCTGGCCTGCGATTCTCAAGAGGATGTGGACAGTTGGAAAGCCTCCTTCCTCAGGGCAGGTGTTTATCCTCAGAAGGACCAGGTATTATTCACCGAATAAGACTCAGATAAGCCCTAGATGAGCTCAAATCTACAAAGTAGCCAGTAACTAAAGTTTTCAAATAATTGTAGTGGAGTAAAAAGTACAATATTTGCGTCTGAGATGTAATGAAGAAGTAAAAGTATTGAAAATTGGAAATAGTACAGTAAAAGCACCTCAAAATTAGTACAGTACTCGAGTAAATAGTACTTATAGTGTAAATAGTAGTTATGGTGTAACTTTACACCATTGCCCTCCTCAGGATGACAACGATGAGAGTGCCGCTGCAGAGTCGGCCAAGGACCGCACCACCTCTCAGGACCCTCAGCTGGAGAGGCAGGTGGAGACCATCCGCAACCTGGTGGACTCGTACATCGGCATCATCAACAAGTCCATCAAAGACCTCATGCCCAAGATCATCATGCACCTCATGATCAACAGCGTGAGTCTGTCTGTCTGACTATCAGCCGCAGCTTCCCACCGCTAACGCAGCAGACTAGAACTCACATAGGCTACTGTAGTTATCTTGTCCGCCACCAACTGCTAAATTCACAATGTCGGCCAATATTAGATGGAAGCAGTTGTGTGAATAGTCTTAAAGGGATAGTTCACCCCCCAAAAAATCCTTATTTTCTATCAATTACACACCCCATGAAGCGTTGAATTCATGGAGATTTTTTAGTTTTTGTCCATTCCTGAGCCAATCATTTGATAACCAGCGGAGACTCATTGGAGACTCTTTGAGTCTCCTACTGGAGTCCTACCGAAATGTAAAAATGTAAACGTAAAAAAAAAAAAGCAGAAATAGCTGATCTAAAGGCTTACAACGCATTACTTCGTGACGCGTTGTGAGCTTGTAGATAAGCTATTTTTGCTTTTTTTACATGTATAAAAATTCTTAAAAATGTTAATAATTTATTTATATATTTCAGTTATTTGTCATATCTGCCCTGTGCAATTTTTTATTACGAAACCTAAAAGGCTTCATATGTTCCAATGTTAAATGCCAAACACACAGTTGAATAGTTAATCACAATTATTTGAATGACAATTAATCGTCAACTTAAATTTGTAATCGTGACAACCCTAATCAATTATCGATTGTTATTTCTGATCAATGACATGGATTAGTTGGATTAACTGTTGCATCCCTATTTGACATGGCCTGCAGACAAAGGAGTTCATCCACACAGAGTTACCATCCTACCTCTACTCGTCTGGGGACCAGAACAGCCTGATGGAGGAGTCGGCGGACCAGGCGCAGCACCGAGAGGAGATGCTGCGCATGTACCACGCCCTCAAAGAGGCGCTCCACATCATCGGCGACATCAGCACCACCACCATCTCAGTGCCCGTGCCGCCGCCCCTCAGCGGCGCCGGCGACTGGATCAATCAATCCAGGTGAGCGGAGAGAGCCGATGAGCTGGGTGTTTGTGTTCAACTGTGAGGAACTACTAGTACTAGAACTCACATAGGCTACTGTAGTTTTCTTGTCCGCCACACAAAAAAACAGGGGTTCTCAAAAACATTTTCATGTCAAGGACCCCCACATTGATATTAGGCCACGGGTCTTCAACAGGGGGTCCGGGACCCCTAGGGGGTCCTCAGAGTTGCTACAGGGGGTCCGCCAAATCTCTGTGTGATAGGATCATTGTTTTTTACATTAACCACTTGAACCCTAGCATCCCTATATTCTAAGGACAACTTTAGGCGAAAATAGCCGATCTACAAGCTCACAACGCCTCGCAGGGCGAGGCGTTGTGAGCTTGTAGATCTGCTATTTTCGGCAAAGAGGGAATAACGAACAGACCAAGTACAGAGTGAAAGTTCACTAAGTATTGATGGTTTAAGTCGTTACATGTCTGAAAATACACATTAATATGAATCCAACATCTATGAAAAGCTTTAATCTGCAACACAATTTTATGTAATATATAGTGGGGGTCCCTGCTTCATCTCTCTCTCAGTTAGGGGGTCCTTGGCCTGAAAAGGTTGAAGACCCCTGTATTAGGCCATGGATGCCCATCTGAAAAGGGTTTGTGCCAGGGACCCCCATAAGAGAAGATTTGTGTCAAAATGATTACAAATTGTTTTTAAAATTTAGCAATTTTTAGAAAATAAATCTACAAGCTCACAATGTGTTGAGATGTGAGCTTGTTCATTGGTTGGTTGATTTATGAACTATTTTTGCTGGGGACCCCTTGGGGGCCCACTTTGGAAAAAAAACACAGCTTTAAAAGCAGTGAAACACTAGCTACATTTTCTGAATTTATACCCACGAGCACTGTATCCAAGACATGTTTTTAGGTCATGACGTGAGCCCGTTTTTCTTTCTTTTCCTCCATCATAGCCCAACCCCTCAGCGCAGGCCGGTGGCGGCAGCAGCAGCGGCCGCCCCGGCCCCGAGCCGCCCGCCTGCCGTGCGAGGCCCAACGCCAGGACCGCCCCTCAACCCCAGCCCGGCCTTCGGGGCGCCCCTCAACCCCTCTCCTGCCTTCGGCGCGCCCCCCATCCCTTCTCGTCCGGGCGGCCCACCAATGAATGCCTTCAACAGCGGCGGCCAGGACCCCTTCAGTGCCCCCCCGCTGATTCCCTCCCGGCCAGCCCGCGTCCCCCCCGGCGTACCCAGGTAAGACACGCCCTCCTAGTCTCCAGACAGGTGAGAGGGAGCCAACATGAACTTGATTAACCCATTAAGACCGAGAACGCATACTGTATCATTTTAGATTTTTTTTGCTATAACCATTATTTTATACTTTGGCCACGCTATGAGCTTGTATATCTGCTATTTTTGTTTTTTTTTAAAGACATTTTAACTCTAATCTTTGCTTCTGGAGGAAGTACAAATGTTCGCTTTAAAAAATATATATATATTCAAAAGATTTGCACACATTTTCACGTTTTAAAAATAAATATCAGGTCTACAAGCTCATAGCGCTATGAGCTTGTAGATCTGCTATTTTTGAATAGCCAAAGAAATCTAAAAATTACACAGATACTTTCCCGGTGTAAATGGGTTAACAGTGCTTTGTGTGTTGTTCACGCGGTGTGTGTGTGTGTGTGTGTGTGTGTGTGTGCGCGCACATTCTCCAGTTTCAGGTTTTAATTTGATTCCCCTTATAATTCCATCACCAGCATCTCATCTCATCTCTGTCTTGTTTTCCAACCGCAGGCATGCCATCGATTCTCTCTCCCCTCGTACCATTTATTGAACTCGTCCATCTCCTGTGCATGTCGTTTTCCCCCTCTGGTGTTTTCAGTCTCATTCCCTCTCCCTCTTCACCTGTCGGGTTGTTTTGTTTCCCCCGTCTCTCCAAGTGAGCGCGTCTCACTCCCTCTTCTCCTCTTCCTTGCAGCCGAAGACCACCTGGCGCACCTCCGCACCGGCCCACCATTATCCGCCCTGCAGAACCTTCCCTGCTAGACTAGACCTGTGGCAAGGCCTTCCTGTCTGTCTTTGTGTGTGTGTATGTGTGAGAGAGTGCGTGTGTGTGTGTGTGTGTGTGTGTATGTATGTATGTATGTGCGCACAATATGGTCAGGAGGGGGGAGTGTAATGTATGTGCAGTGATCTGCATCGTCCAGCCTTAATAAAACTGAACTCAAGCGATGTTAAATAGGCTGCTAATTTAGTCTCCACCAGGTGGGAACAGTCCGCATGCACAAGAAAGGAAACCTTAATTAACCACTGGAATATTACGAAAATATATATTTTTAACACTCAATCTAGGCGAGCTGATGCGGGCGAAGTACTCCTGTTCAACCAGCAGGAGGCATCAGGCGGTTCTGCAGATCTGGTCAGATAATATACTCGGCTTGAGATCTGTTTTATTATAATGGTAGACTTGCAAATTCTTCTCCTGACAAGGTGCCCAGCAGCAGCCCTTTAACCACTTTAACCCTGGCCTCCCAATTTTAATTGTGGACATGTAATTTCTAGGCGAAAATGTAAAACAAAATAATAATAATAATAATAATCTATAGTCTAAAATGTTCTAAATTAAAAACAAATTGAAAATAGGCCATCTACAAGCTCACAAGTCACAGCACATCGCTTAAGTATTCAGAACATTTTTGTGGTTAAGTGGCTAACCCTTTTATACACTGTTTAAGGCTGGACTTCCTCTCCCCTCCGTCCCTCTGTCTTTAGATTGACCTTCAAGCCTGACCCTTCACCTCTGTGTAATATACACACTTATTCTATTGTCAATGTTCTCTGGGTTTTCCATGTTTCTAACTGATTTCATACTGAAAACGATGGCTTATTATCATTGTTATTTTGGTGGTGTTGTTGATCACCCCCCCTCCCCCTCCCCCATGTCTATTTTATTTGACCCCATCAATGTAGCTTTAAAAATGAATTTCTAATTGCAGCAGCAAAAACATAAAAAATCATAAAAAGACATTGAAGTTGCACGAAATGAACCGTAGCTTCAGCCTGCCGTGTGAATATCATGTCGCATTAGGAAAGTGTCAGCCAGATGGACGACTTTAATCCAAGCACTTCTAACCACTTCTAGCCTTCCAACAAAGCCACTCATAACAGTGAGATTTTAATCCATTGTGATATTGTCATATTATTATTATTATGCACATGCCGACAGACAGACAGACAGACAGACCAGACCAGACCAGACAGACAGACACTGCACTTTGTGGGGCAGATTTTCTTCTCCTCCACGTCTGGGTTGCAGGAAACACAGAGAGCACTGATCCCTTCAGTCACTGAGTGGACCTTACTTAGTCATTCATGCTTTAACCCGTTAAGACCTGAGGCCGATTCTACAAATGTCTTCTAAGTCCTAACAGTTTTCTGAAACACTTATGTTTCCACATCAGTGGTTCTCAAACTTTTTCATGTCAAGGACCCCCAAAATTATATGTATTTGACCACCGACCCACATCTCAAAGATATTTTGTTCCAGGGACCTCCAGAAGCAAAGTTTTTTTTTGATAAAAATGTTCGCTTTAAAAAAAATTATATATTCAAAGATTTGCATACATTTTCAAAAATAGCAGATCTACAAGCTTGCTATGAGCTTGTATATCTGCTACTTTTGAATAGCCAACACTAAAATCTAAGATTACACGGATGCTTTCCTGGTTTTATTGGGTTTAACCATATGATTCATGAAACCTGGCATCCCTATCCTGGGCCTGTCTTAATAGGTGAACATTCTGGGAAAATAGCAAAGACATTTGATGTAGAGGTTAAAAGAAAATGGAGGGGGCCAAGTACGGATCCCTGTGGGACCCCGGTCAACTAAGTATATACTAGGATTCAATATGGTTAATGGATCCCCTACTGGACAGCACGTGTAGTACGGTCTCCTCTAAAATGAGGATGACGCGGTGGGGTGTGTGTGGACACGGGGGAGTGGCACCATGCACAGAGAGTTTGGCACGTCCCTTTAGTGGCTTGGTTGACGAGGACGTTTATGGTCGCTCTCATTTTTTTGTCTTGCCATCCATAGAATATCGTTGTATATAACTAGCCTTAAATGGAGAGGTAATGAACACTGATGGCGCGTTTTAACTCCAGGGCCAATGGGGCGTGCGTACACACGAAAAAAAAAAAAGATGCTATCGATATTGCTATTGAAAACCCAACATTTTAAATGTACATCATGTAGACATCATACTAATTGAAGCACTAACAGTCATTCTACATACTAGTAGCCTGGGATTTATGGAAAGATATTTTGTCATTTCCTGATGTATTATTATTTATAACCTGGGCATTTGTCATTTCTTTTACGATGTATTGATTGCCATTCTGTTGGCTCTGTCCAAACATGTTTTACTCAGTGCACCCCCCCTCCCCCCTACAATCTCCAATAACATCTTGAGGTAACCTCAAGGTAGTAGGTTTGATATATATATATTCAGTCACCCCTGCAAATTAATAAAACGTGCAGACCCAGTCGAGTGCTCCAGTATTTTATTTGGGTCTCTTTTGAAGTGCCCAAGTATTTTTCTTTTCATATGCCATCGTCACTCACCGAAAACAGCCGTTATACAAGCTCACAGCGCGGTGTGTTGCCATGGGTTGTGCGCTCGTAGATCGGCTATTTTCGGTTACATTTTGCACAACTAAGTATAAAGCAGACATTATTGTGGATTGTAGGACAGGGTTTGGCTGTCTGTACAGGGTGGGGTAACTAGGGCAAAACAGTCTCCACAAGTTGTGATTATTTGCTCATGAATATCTTGATTGCTCTGTGAGGGTATTTTGATCAATATATTTTTCTTCTTGTTTCTTGAACTTTTGTGGGAGTGGAAGGAAAGGAGAAACGGGTCCCGGGGGCGGGGTTTTAACAATGGACTACTTTGATGTTTTCTGTTTTGGATTTGATGAGTAGTGCAGGAGGTGGTGGTGTGGTTGTGAGTGGGTGTTGGAACTCTGTTGTGGTGTGTGTGACTGCACATCCTGTCTGGAGAGGCCGTCTCCACTGGATAGCAACTAGGGTTGGGATCCGGAACCGTAGGAAACCGAATCGGTTCCATCACATTTGGAACCGTTTCTGGAACCGGGTTTTATCACACTGTCAGAACTGGCATGTGGACTTCACGTCTGCTATACAAATTACAATACCAGTGGTTCTCAAACGTCTTTATTTCAAGGACCACGGGATCATTTGTACACTCTCAGTTACAGACCTGTAAGGGTCCATTTGAAACCCCCTATAGGAATGGTTAAATGGAACCGTTTAGTAATCGGACCGTTATGAGGGAGTCGGAAACGGAATCGTTAAAATCCTAAAGGATCCCAACCCTAATAGCAAACCCAATACACAGCGGCAAGTGGACCGAGGTGGTCCTTGAACAACAGCCTCTCGAGGCAGGATGCACTCTTTTTTTTCTACCCCTGTGTTTCTCAGCAATTCTGGCTACAGTGACAGTACTACTTGGGGGCATCATAAAAAAAAAGGAAGTGATTATGCTATTCCCTGAATTATGTTTAATCATGTGAAGGCATCCCCAACCACCCAGTGGTTTCAAGAGAATTCATAGAACAACTAATTGCAATCATTCAAATTCCGATCGGCCTGCTACGGTGATGAAATTTCCGTCCCATCAGGCGTCTGTCACTCAAGCCTGTCCCCCTGACAGCCTGTAATGTTACTGCCCTGTGATAAAGTTAGCTTGTGGTGACTTGATCTTTTCATTTTCCTCTCCTCCCCCCCCCCCCCCCCCCCTTCCCCCTCCCTCTGTCCCTACACACTCTGGATGTGAACGTTGGGTAAACCAACCTTTGCGCATCGCTCTTTTTCTTTTGTTTTGCAAATCCATGTCAAGTGCCTCTGTAGCAATTAACGGATTTGAATAAACAAAATGATCTGATTTTTTTTTTTTTTTTTGAAAGGAGCGTTAATAATAAAGAGGTATTGTGTACAATAAAGGGACTGGCTCTGGTGGTTGGTGTCTCTTTGTGTCCTGTTTTGTCCACTCTCCTTCCTCTCTCTCTCCATTCATGCAACCTTCCCTGCCTGGACTGCCTGTTCTTGCCTCCTTCCCTCCTCAGCAGACATAACAGCCCGTGTAGAGGTTCCCATGGCAACTCTTCAGCGGCAGACTTGTCTGCCTCAGGTTATTGAGGGTGGGAATTCCAGAGAAGCATTGTTTAATTACAGAAAAGCACCGATCAATAACTTGTCACAAGTTGTCAGTGGTAAAAGCTGTAGGCATTGAATACTTTATTAACAGTTTAGTTTGCTAAATAGTACAGTGGTACAATTATACAATGATGCTAAAAGCATAACACAAAGTACTAAGGTGTGCGAGTTATCATGGCTCCCCAGCAGTGAGAAGAAATTGCATTGCAGAATTACAGAACTCAGAAATGGCTTAATAGGATATTTGAAATGCATTCATTAGTGCGTCAAGTATAATTGTAGTGGTTTGTGACTGGATAAAATAACACCATGTGTGATACCTAAATGAAGGCTAGACCTATCAAATGCGTTCCATTCTTGATCCTCATGACGGCACAAGATCTCTGTGTCCACTCAAGTTATATACGGGGAGGTAGTGACGAATCGGCCACACTTTCTGATATGAACGATAAGGCCATCACACACTTAGCACTTACAATAACAAATGACACTGATCATCCCCTATATCGCTATTTCGAACTCATGCCATCTGGACGAAGATACAGAACCTTGAAGTGGGAAAAGGTTCGTTCTAGCAGGAGTTTTATCCCCTCAGCCATTGCGGCATTAAATAAACGTCCCCGTTGATAGGATGGTTTTCTATGTGTAGTGGGGACCATGTATTGTCTTGGTGTTGTTTCGTGTGATATGATATGTGCTGTATTTGAACAGATTGAAGACGAATATCCCTTTGGGGACAAAGATTATCTTTTATAGTAGGAAGCCCCATTGAAAATAAGCCCTTGCCATGACAGTAAGTGGCATTACTTGCATGTCAACGAGTCCATCAGAAGGAGTGGAAAATGATTAATGTTGGTCTTGTCATTGCGATTGTTCCTGAACAGGCGCCCTGCCCCTCGACGAAACCTGTGGTGACTTCAACCATTTGGACAAGACCTGACACCTTACCACGGCAAGAACTGTTGGACAGCGGAACCACTGATACTAATGTCACGCCAAAGAATAAGTGTATGCATTCCTGTCAAGCCAATAATGCTTAATACATGCTCACAATCTTCATAAAATACAAGAAGATTATTGTTATGCATACAGGCCAATGTTAGATATTGACTTGTGTCTTGACAGTATATCCACATTGACAATAATGAACCAATTTATGATACTGGAGTGAGTGAATTTCATGACACTCAGTGGTTTTCAAATTTCAGCTAATTTCACAACATAACAATATCATTGCTTATTCATACCAAGAACAGTAATTTGAGAAACATTTTCCATGGGAAAATTGCTTGACAATGTGCCAGCAGTCATAACAGCTCAAAATGTGGAACTCTAGATGACTGGTGTCTAGGAATGTCTGGCCTAACTGAAGGCATTATATAACACTAATTCCTAGCTTTTGGTCTATCTGAAATTTCAGACCACAAAAAAAGTGGTGCTAAGCATTGTACTTGGAAATGTCAAGTTGTAAATACCAAACTATTTTTTGCTAAGAGAAATGTGTAATAAAATACACTGCAAAATCCTGAGTGTTAATTTAACTCCCAGAGTAAAATGAACATTCAGGATTTTGCAGTATACATGATATGCCTTAGGTAGTGTTTACTACAGTAAGTGTATTTATACCCAGGCAAGTGCAATTGTATAAATACTGCTTTAATGCATACTGTCAGGGGCCTACAGTGTGGCCAAAAGTGTGCTGTTTTAGCCAAAACAAACTTGCCTTCTATGTTGCTCCGTTAGACATTTTTAGGTAGGTTCGTCCCAGCTGGAAAACTTGATCAGGGAATTTTATTTTTAGATTGTGTGAATATGTTTTTTTTAGGAGGTCAATGATTGTATTTAAAAGGGATTTGATTTAATTTGATGTGTGGAACAATTTGTGATTTAGCCTACAAGGATGAAGTGTAGTTGTGGTAGTATAGCCTGGTAAACCCCCCTTCCGGAAATCTCCGGAGGGAGGGGTTTACCAGGCTAGTGGTAGTATGCTGGGGGTGAGGTTTCTGAATTTTGGTTGGGCTGATTTTGTCTCATCCTTATCACACAATGTAGTAATAATGTCATAATGTCAACAACTGTAATAACAGAAACCCAATTAAAAACATTCCCTTGAGAACAGCACGATTCAGACTGCTGCACTGATATTTCCAAAAAAGATACGAGGAGGAAGAAAATTTGTGTTTATTAATGCAATACAGTATATACAGTAATAATCTCATTAATAAATACTCTGTTGCTTTACAATTATAATTAAAAAAATAAGATCCAACTTTGAACTGAGCTGGCTTGAAATTCAGTGCTTCTGACTGGCATGAATAGGTTTGGCACTAGAGCTTAAGGCATAGTTTAGGTTTTTAATTAAAAAACTAATTTGATTCATACTAAACTTGGCACGCTTCTGGTGTTGCCATTTTGGAAGAAGAGATTGCAGTTTTACAGAGAAAAACATTTTTTTTAGTAGCTCCTTTCAAGCCGTGTTTCATAATATCGGCATAATTCTTTCCCAAGAAATGTTTTTGCCAGTATATATAATCTATCTAATAGGAATACAAGAACGCTCGCCCCAAAACACGCTCGCCCCGGGTCAAATCCGTCGCCACCAGGTGTTCCTTAATGTAACCTCAGTAAACTATGCTTAAACCTAACCTCGGTAAAACGGTGCCAAAACCTAACCTTATTCCTAAACTTAACCTCAGTAAAACTATGCCTAACCCTAAACTTAAATCTAACCTTATCCTCAGTAAAACAAATACAAGAATAAAAGAACCGCTGGGGGCGAGCGGTCTGCAAAAGGAAATGGGGCGAGCGTGTTTTGGGGCGAGTCTTCCGGTTACGTAAAAGAGTCTTTAAGTCTTGCAGCTCTGCAGTAAGCACACTTGTCGAGGGCCTGTGCTACGAACAGACCCTTTTCTTGCTCTCGAAGAGGCGTTGCAGCATGTAGATCTGAGTGACGGCTACGGTCAGGATGACCAGCAGGTTGACACATGACCAGAAGGACACACGCCACAGGTTGTCTTCCAAAAGGTAGCGGTCCCGGGCCTCGAAGGCGCGGAGCATGGTCTGGACCTTCCGGCTCTTCTCCAGGTGCCAGTAAATGGTTTCTATGGTTGCCTATACGCAGGAAAAGTGCAGCAAACATCAGATCAGAGCGGTGCGGGTGACAGCTACACAGTAAAATCCTCAGTGTTCAGAGTGTACAAATGGACCTGTGGTACAGTATGAGAGATCAAAGGGTAACTATGACATTAGTTTTGTTGTTGCAGACCAGTGGTTCTCAACCTGTGGTGTCGAGACCCACGGGGGTCACCAAATGATTTTGGTGTGGTCCCCAGGTGACAGTGAAGTGACAATTTAAGGATTTTTAAGACCTTTTTTAATAACAAAAGAAAAAAGACCATTACTGCATCAAAAGTAATCAACAGACTATACTATAAAAACTGGTCAAACATTGGCCAAATTGACAAATTATAAAAGAGGCAAATATTGTGAAAATATCTGATCTACAAGCTCAACGCCTCACATTGCGAGGCGTTGTGAGCTTGTAGTTCCGGCTATTTTCACAAAATAGCCGAAATTTTCACAAATCTGTGGAACCGAGTCAAACAATTGAACGCCTCAACTGCTAGGGGTTGGGGGGGGGTCCCCAGTTGAAATATGATTATTTTGGGGGCCTGAAAAGGTTGAGAACCACTGTTGCAGACAGTGTTTTGTTCCAGTGACTCTCACCCTGAAGTCCTCCAGTTTGTACTCCACCATGCTGTCCTGGGTGGCCACGTCGTCCGCCCAATCCTCAACTTCTTCGTGGCTCTTGTCCTGACTGCTGATGATCACCTCGAAGAACACCGTCTTCTCCGCCAGCTTACTGAAGCTGTTGTCAAAACACAGCCGGTAGTCTCCGGCCTCGGTGAGATCCACTCTGGGGGGAAAAGGACGACACCGTTTCACTCCACTTCTCCCCTCACTGCCTAAACACTGAACATTGACTGAATACTCTCTCATAATGATGAGCTATCGTAAGATGATTTAATTGCACACATTGTGCAGAGGGCATTTCTGGCATGTCTCTCCATATTTCAGCCTGTTTATTCACTTGTGTTTCAGGTTTAATAGCTTTAGGTTTAATAGCACATTTACACGAGATGTTTTTTCAAAATGTAATAACGACTGAAAGTCAAAAACAACTGAAAGTATTATTATACTGTACAACTGTCCTCACAGGCACCAGGCAAAACATTCAAGTCTTTCAATTTTTGCCTGACTGCTCTTGATGTCACGCCACTCAGTGAAACACAGACAGTCTGAAATCAGTGGGACAATCTGCAAAATAAATATAGTATTTATTCCGAAATGTATAAGAGGAGAGAAGAACGAGGTGGACAGGACAGACTCTGTCTGTAGGATACACCACTTATTAAAAGCTCATTAGCTGTGTATTTTGGGGGTCCCATGCTGGCAAATAAGGATATTATAGTGCAGTGGTTCTCAAAGTGGGTTCCAGGGGCTCTCAGGGTTCCTTGTAGGGGTTCTAAAATGACCGTTACAAGTCTGTAACTCTGACAGTTTACAAATGGAACCAAATGGACCCTCATGGGTCCATTTGGTTCCATTTGTATACTGTCAAGAGTTAAGGTGTGTCCTTGAAATTTAAAAGTTTGAGAACCACTGTTATAGTGTATGCAGAATAAAACCAGCCCTATAGAAATCTACAACTTACGTGTGGATCCCATCAGATCTCCTAAAGTCAGAGACCAGCTTATATCCGCTGGGGGAGATGAGGGTAAAGCCCACATCCAGACCAGACCCTGCTATCACCTGGTAGGGGAAAGAAAGAGATACTGGTAAGAAGAACACAGGGCATTCAAGACTACTAAGGCTGATTTATACACCGTCATATGACAGAGCATGGGTGTGTTCTGTTACAGCACCCTCACTACCCTGAGGGGGGAGGGGCACTGACCAGACCCCCACAGAAATGACATCTAGTCCAACAGAGTATTGATACTTTTATCAGGCTTGCTTTACTAACATTTTAAAATGTCATCCATTAAAACGCTAAAAGTAGGCCTACAGAAATGTATTTGACGACTGAAGCAAGTTAAGTAAAATTATTATATTTCTTTATTATTAAAGACCCATCTTTAATAATAACCATTCATTACTTAAAAGTGAATATCTCTGTATGATTGCATGCACTTATCAAACCCCAAGGGGGGGGGGGGGGGTCTGGGCGGTCGTCCCCCAGAAACCTTTTAACGTAGTAGATACATGTTCTGGTGAATTTTGGGAGTTTGATACCAAATCAAGGAGATTATTCACATGACTAGCATGTTCTTATTTTGCCTTCCAGAGACCCAGCTCACAGGCCGGGGCTAGGCCTTGATCTGTCTCTCTAGGCAACAGATTTTCATATTCAAATTCAAGTTCCCTGCAGGACAGTAAAACCTTCAGAGTTCAATTGGATTTTACAGTGCACCTTTTGCATGAACTCAAGTTAGCTCACAGAACTGTACAGTATGCCCTGAAGGCTGAAGAAGGCCGTGCAGGTCGCTACGCATAGGTTATCCCAGTTTTTAACAAATTCCATTATGAAATAGCCACATCAATAAAGGCTTTTAAACCTTTTTCACCAGAAGAGTGCCTTGTTTTTTTCCCCTTTGTTGCACGTTTTCAGTCCCCTACCAAAGAGCACCTTCGCTACACTTTTTTGAACTTCCGAGCACCCCCTTTCCTTTCCTTTTTTACAGTATAACTGAGCTGTGCTTTGTTGTGTTATTTTTATCCAGTATTGCTAGGACGTTATCATACCATAAATGCCACCATGTTCCCAAAATACAACACCATCAGCAGACCTTGTGAGAAATCTATGAATAATATCACATTATGAACCAGCCCCTTGGCTTCACAGGCAAGCATTAGTGTGGTTTCCCTTTGTGAGCAGGTGAGATAAAGAGGTCTGCATAAGGAATCTCCATCATTACAGCCATTCAGCAATCAGCCCAGTGTTCATGCCCCTAAGCAATGTGTCAGCTGTTTGAGGATATCCTGGGAATCCTGGCAGGCTCCACTCTGACTAGTACATGATTTTGGGGGGGTCCCCAGATGACAGTGAAGTGTTTAACTGCAGTTTTTAACGGCAACAAAAGTCATCAACAAACTAACTGGTAAAACATTGGCCAAATTATCAAATAATATAAGAAAGAGGCAATATTTTTTTAATAGTTCAAATAATATTATTATTAATAATAATAATTATTATAATAGTCTACAAGTTCACAACGCCTCGCAACTCAAGGCATTGGAACCGTGTCAAACCAATTTTTATGTCTCAACTCCTACATTCCAAGTGCTTGGAGTGGAGGGGAGTGGGATGGGAAAGAGTCTGAATAGCCTACTGTATGTACAGGCACTGTGCTCTGACGTGTTAAAGCACGAGTTCACCCATTTTCAACCTATATTCATATACATTGGTCCTCACTAATGCTCATTATAAAATGGTAAAAGGTTTGTGTACCCGTCTCAGACGAGGGCTGTGGACAGTTCAGAAACCCACCTACCAGTGACAGCAGGTGTTTTATTTATCTTTCTAAACAAGATTTCAAATTTTGTATTTTGATTTTTACTAACATGAGAAAAAGGTCTTCCTTCTATTATAGCACGCTAACTTTCCAGGAATAGAAATAGAAATATGGGCTGTATTGCCAAACATTGGAACTTCCTCATTGAGATAGAAAGAGCATTTCTGCATTCTATTCTTACAATGGGAGTCTATGATAGTGTCGTCACTCTCATACTAGATCAGCTGGCTTGGATTCCCCATCAATGATGTCACTGGTAGGCAGGGGCGGATATTTGAACTAGGCAGACCACGCACTTGCATGGAGCCCCGAGGCAGGGGGTGACCCCACCTCCCCCCTAAAAAAAAATATATATATAATCTCATGAAATCACAATAAAAAACAAACACAAACAACATACACAAACATAAATTATCTATACATCTATACACATAACACATTACAAGTATAGATTACAACAAAAACTCTTATTTTGAAATGCGCATTGTTTTGAAAGGAAACAGATTTCTGAGTCAAGCCTACGTTCCCCATGCATGAGTAAAAGTAAACAACACGGACGTGGTGGGACATTATGGAATATAAAGACTTTGGGGCAAAAGTTCATATTTACCACCATGCTCTCTGAAACCAAGACAATGTGGGCCTATGGGACAACGTGTGTTCTCTTTCTCATCTTTGCAGAAGGTGAGTAAGTAATTAATCTAGTGCTGACAGTGGTGGTGTGTGTCCAAATAATGATATTTGAACTGGGGACCCCCCAGCTTGACAAGCACTTGGAATTGTAGGAGTTGAGGCGTTTAGATTTAGTTTGACTCCGTTCACAGATAACTATTGTGAAAATAGCAGATCTACAAGCTCACGACCCCTTGTAGATCAGCTATTTTCAAAATGTTTGTATTTCCTATATATTATTTGATAAATTGGCCAATATTTGACCAGTTTTTATAGTATAGTTTGATGCTTACGATGCAGTAGGCCTAGTGGTCTTTTTCATTTCATTTATTTATTTTTAGGTATTAAAAAGGTCTTAAAGTCCTTACATTGTCACTTTTCTGTCATCTGGAGACCCCCTGGGAATCCCGACCCACAGTTTGGGAACCACTGCTTTAACTTTACCTCGGATTGTATGCAGCCTTGCAGCAGTCAAGGAACCAAATAGAGGAAAACAAACAACCTGATCAAAGTCCATTTCCACGTGTTCAGCGGATGGTATCCACTATTGATTTATATATAAACCTCCAACCACTGATTCAAGGTGTAAAGAGAGAGAGAGGGACAGAGATATTACCTGGTATTCTATTTCCATACTCCAATTTTTCGCAGTGGTTTGGAAAAAACATTCCGTTTTGCCAGCAGGTAATAAGATGGTGAATTCAGCGTCTTGGTTAATTTGTCCCAACCCGAAAGTCAAGTCCATAACAAGCGCAAAACATGTCAGCACACAGAGTTTAGCAGAAACTTTAGACACTATCCATTCGCAACACATTGCTTAAGAGGCTAATTCCTGTGTCTACTGAGATTTGCTCATACGAGATACATAGGCTAATAAAACTATGTTTGTTACTCTCAACTCATATTCTTACTGTGGTTTAAAAATAAAGAAAAACATGAACCTTCTCGACCAAAGTTGAAATGAGTTAAATAGAGATTAGCCCAATAGCGCTGTAGTCTGACCGGTGGCCACCTGTCTGTCCACCTCCAAACCTGCAGAGCTGGCGCCCCTGTGTGGGACACAACCAGTGGTGCAACCAGTGGTTAGACTCCTGACCTTACGACCTCTGTAATGTCAACTCTCCATCTCTCCTGACTGTCTCTCTAGTAAGAGTGAGTCACTAGCTGTCCTGTCTCCTTTCAAATAAAAACAAATACTGAAATCAACCCAACGACTAATGCTTGTCTCCAAGCATTGGAGAATTGTGTTGTTGTTTTTTTTACTGGTATAGTTGCTTGTTTTAATCGGCTTATTTTGATACTCGACTATTTATTTTCAGTCATATTTAATTTCCATTCATGTGTGTGTGTGTGTGTGTGTGTGTGTGTGTGTGTGTGTGTGTGTGTGTGTGTGTGTGTGTGTGTGTGTGTGTGTGTGTGTGTGTGTGTGTGTGTGTGTGCGTGCGTGCGTGCGTGCGTGCGTGCGTGCGTGATCTCATCTGCGTGCCGTGTTGTTCCAAATATGCATAGCATTTGTCATTTCATATGTAGTCCAGGCCTGCCAAGTTGTGCCAACATCTGACTGTGAGAAGGGGGGGGGGGGCTAGGGGTCCTCTCCCCGAAACTTTTTAACAATCAGGCTTGCATTGACTAGCATTGGGAAATGATGGATACATCCATTAAAACAAAAAACTAGGTCATACAGAATGTATTTGATCATGACTGAAGCAATGTAAGACCAATCTTTAATAGACCAATTATTTGTTTACTAACATTGAGACTGGACGCACAGGTGATTGTTTCACACAATCAATTCCCAAACTGTTGTTTTGGGGTGCGCTGGTTTCAGCACACCCCAACCCCCTCTTGTGTGTTGGCTAGTGAGGCGCGTCCTATAGCGAGACCTGACAGAATGGGTTTCATTGCGTGCATAATGGTTGCACGCATACTGGTTCTTATCAGTGTGACGTCGTCTGTTAAGGGGTCTATAATAATCATTCATTACTTAGCTACCCGCTCTGTAGTATGTCTGTATGTGCGAGTGTGTCTCCAGCCGTTCACACTACTGTATGCCTGCCGAAAGTTAAAAGGTTGGAATTTACACCAACGTGTGTGTGTGTGTGTGTGTGTGTGTGTGTGTGTGTGTGTGTGTGTGTGTGTGTGTGTGTGTGTGTGTGTGTGTGTGTGTGTGTGTGTGTGTGTGTGTGTGTGTGTGTGTGTGTGTGTGTGTGTGTGTGTGTGTGTGTGTGTGTGTGCGTGCGTGCGTGCGTGCGTGCGTGCGTGCGTGCGTGCTTGCGTGCGTGGGCTGTTTGAGATTTGAGAACCACTGTAGGCTACTAGACCACTCACTGGCTGCAGTTACATGGACAGTTTTATTCGGAATGAATGCACTTCTATTCGGAATGAATGAATTCATTCAGAATAGAAATGCTCATGTAAACACCTCAATTGGAATAGAATATTCCATTCCAGTCTGACCCGAATGCATTTTCATTCGGTTTAGGAGGGGTGGTATATACCGTTTGAATCGGTGTATACCAATCGGAATTGACCATATAAACACTTTATTCCGAACGCTCCTGTCTGTTTGGAATACATGCATTCCTTTGCGCATGTCCGTGCTTAGTAGTACTGTCAGAATTGTCCAAAAATGACCTATCTAATCTCTAATTCGGCCACGGCTGGTGCTGAGAAGCGCTCGCTCCTGCAGGATAAAATGAATGATTCTATTCTATAGCGTCATTTAATAAGCCGGCTGTAATGGTTAAGCCCAGATTTGTCCAGGAGAACGGACGCTCCGAGGATTTCTGGCCTATAGGTTACATTTATATGGATCGTTTTCTAAACGGATATTTTAGTCCTCCGTTTTTAAAAAGAATCCCTGATTCCCAGGACACATGACAAAGATAAAAAAATAATCCCTGTCCACACATAAACGCAGAAACGCATTAATGCGTTTCTGCGTTTACGTGTGGACAGGGATTTTTTTCTGATCAATATTATTGATCAGCTAGCTGATCAGATTTCAGATTTACATTTATTTTATATATAAGGGGCCAAATACATATACCTTTTTAATCACATGTTAAGGCCCAATACTGCAATAGCTGCATTATTTTAATAGCATACGTGAACAAAAATAAACGAAAACAACATTATTATGGCGCAGCTACAGCGCAAACAGCTGAGTTTTACTTCATCAATTCATTCCATGGGTAGCCGGAACGGTCGTCCCAAAATACCCCGTCCCACGCACCTTTTCAGCGGGCCATCCACGGCCGTTCCATGGTCGCTGGATTTTGACCCGGGGTGATTGTGTTTTAGGACGACAGACCCCGCATTCAACCCGTGTGCGCTACTCGGCGCAGAAAGAGGGGTTTCGTCACAGTGAATGAATTGCAGCATTTTTCAAAGCCTTTTCATAATACATTCGGCATAAGGAGTAGCCTATACTTTCTACTTTAAGTATATTTTGATGCCAATACGTTTGTACTTTTGCCATAAATGAGCGTGCCTTGTTTCCTAGACTGTAGTGTTGCTCTCTCTCTCTCTACATGTATTATTATAATGACCATGAGCGGTCCGGTGTTTATTATTATAATGACCATGTGCAAATTGTATGTTAAGACTTAGACAGGGGCCATTTTCGAATTGCAACCTCCTGAAGGTGTATCTTTAGGGCGGTTTTGAAAGTGACTAGGGGTTTACACTCCTTTACTCCTTTTGGTAGGGCATTACACATTTTTGATGAATAGCATGAGAACGTGTTCATTCCCTTTGTTGTGCCAAATCTGGGTTGAACATGATTCGTGGAGCTGCCTCTGGTGTTACGATCGTGGACTTCATTAACGTTTTGGAAGTATTTTGACAAATACAGGGGGATCCCAATGTTGTGGTGTATCTTGAAGACCAGGCCCATAGCAAGTTGCTGTACTCTGTCCTCAACCCTAAGCCATCCAATCCTAGCAAAATGAGCAGGGGTTAGATGGGTTTTGTGATGAGGCCAAGAAGTAGCCTTACTAGTTTGTTTTGGGATGTTTGGAGCCTTGTTTTTAAGCCCTTGGAGGTGTTGTGATACCATGAGGAGCATGCATAATCGTAATAACCTTGTATGAGGGCCCCTGCAAGAATCTTCAAAGTATTCTTACTGACTAGACTTCCAATCCTATACAAAAAGCGTATTCTTTGGTTGACCTTTTTGATTGTTTTTTGTTACCGGAGAGGTTTGCCTCCAAGATGGAACCCAGGTAGGTCATTTCCTCCTTTCTTGTGATAACATCATCACCCACTTTGATCTTGAAACTCTCAGCCTTGCTAAGGTTAGAACTGGACCAAAGAGGATGGATTCAGTTTTACCCAGGTGTAATGATAGTTTGTTGTCGGAGAGCCAGATACAGATCTTGTTGAGTTCAGTGCTGAGTTTTCTCAACCTGCAGCTTGTCCCTGTCCGAGACCAGCAGAGCCGAGTCATCTGCGAACAGGAACAGTATGCAGTCGCAAGCTGAAGACATATCGTTCACATATATCAGGAACAGTAAAGGTCCTAGTATACTTCCTTGCGGAACACCACAAGTCACTGGGAGGGGACTGGGTGCCGTTTACTTCCACCACTTGCTCCCTCCCTTCATCAAAACATATTGCTTTGAGCTTATCGATCATAATTGGGTAATTAACGGTGTCAAAGGCCTTCTGGAGGTCCAGCATGACAATGCCGCAATATTTGCCATTGTCGACATCTTGTTTGATAGAGTCGTTCAAATAGAGAAGGCATGTGTCAGTGGAGTGGTTTGTTCTGAAACCAGATTGGAATTTGTAAATTAGATTTTTCTCTGCAAGATACTTATCGACCTGTTCGTAGACTATTTTTTCCATGACTTTCAAGATGGAGCTAAGAATATAAATATGGCGGTAGTTACCAGGGTCTAATTGGTTTCCTTTTTTGTACAGAGGGGTCACCCTTGCTTTTTTTAAGTCGTTAGGGACCCGTCCCTGTATGATGGAGAGGTTTATTATGTGAGTAATGATTGGAGCAATGGAGGCGGCTGAGTCTTTTAGAAATTTGGAGGGGATATTGTCGAGGCCTGTGGTTCTGTGTTGTTGTAGTGCGCTCAATTTTTTAAACACCTCATCTGTTTTCACAGGGGAGAGTTTAAAATCATCTTTGCGTAAATGGTAAAATGGTAAATGGTGCATTTATATAGCGCTTTTATCCAAAGCGCTTTACATTGATTGTGCCATTAACCCATTCACACACACATTCATACACTGATGGCGGAGGAAACCATGCAAGGCACCAACCTGCTCATCGGGAGCAATTAGGGGTTCAGCGTCTTGCTCAAGGACACTTCGACACTAACTCTAGGGGAGCGTCCCAGCCCGGGATCGAACTGGGAAACCTTGCGGTTTTCCAGTTCACTCTACCCGGCCACGGCTTTGTTTTTCGTAAAATGAGTCAACATACCGTACTCTTTACCGTAGCTCCCAGAGTGAGGGGGTAGTTTTACAACCAGATCTGAGGCTATGGTCGTAAAGAATATGTTGAGGACACCCTATGGTGGGACCATAGCGGCGCCATTGCAGGGTGTAATCCCTGACATCAGCCGTGTTTACTGCTTGTGTTTTAGTTACAGCAGTGGCGGACGCACGATCTCTTTATGAGTAAGGCCAGGCAAATCAGGCGGTCGCGGTGGCGACGCGTTGGCGCCTGGCTGACGTTCGTTTAGGCGTCCTCGCGTCGATGAGTTTGCTCTGGACAAACTTTTTTTTTTACGCTGGTGCCATTGCTGTCTAGCTCTCTGCTGTCTCACACACACACACGCACACGCACACACACACACACACACACACACACACACACACACACACACACACACACACACACACACACACACACACACACACACACACACACACACACACACACACACACACACACACACACACACTTATCATCCAAAACAACCAGATACAGTAAACACAACAGACCTATATCACTATAGCACCCAATATTACTCATACCGTCTGATGAGTCGTCTACTAGGCCTACTGTATGTTGGAGAGTTTTCACAGGTTAAATCCTGCGGTGTTAATTTAACTCAGAGAATGTGCATTATGTAAACTGTACGGGTCCATTTGGTCACACTTGGTTACACATTCTCTGACAGATACAACCGATAAAGTAAAGTAAACATAACAGATCACTAGTATCGCTGTAGCACCCATATTAGTCATCCTTTCTGAGTTGTCTACTGTACTGTATGTAAGATTTCAGTTAAACCTTTAAAAGAATCCCTGGCTAATAAGCCTTATATGTCTTAATACATTAAGGCCTGAGTCCGATTCTTAAAATGTTTTCTAAATCCAAAAAAATAAAAATATATTTTTTCACGATTTAAAAAAAAACAAAACATGATTGAAAGCTCATAGCTCAGCACTCGGTGCCGCACTATGAGCTTTCAATCATGTCGTAATTATCACATTTAAATGACAGTTCAAATGAGCACAATTGCCCCAATAAATGAAAATAAAATAAAAATCAAAAAGCAACACTCAGAGTACTTAAAGGGGCTACACCATGAATTTCATTTTTTTTTAGGTTTTTAGTATTTTTTGGGCTCCCCAGTGTCTCTTGTACCCCAAAAAATATTTGTTTTTAACATTCAGTCATTCATGCTCATTTCATGGATTTCCTGAATGGGCGTGTCTGAACAGGCCATTTCAGAATGGCTGTGCAAGTGATGTCACTTGCACTGATTTTGCATTGACGATGGCCAGACAGAATTGCTCAGTAGCTCCCCCCTGCCCAATAGGACGTTTTGGTATTGCAGCTGAAAAAGCTTGGAATGACAGACAGTCAGATTGTGAGAAAAAATATCTGGATGTTTTTTAGGCTTACAACCTGTTTAAAACGTATTAGGGGGCAATATTTATATATAATATATTTTTTTTTAATTCATGGTGTAGCCCCTTTAAATACAGCTGTGGGGCGATGTTTCAATCATGTCAGTATGTTATTACGTCATTACTCTGGGTTCTGCTTTTTGATTTTGGCAATTGTGCGTCATTTAAATGTGATAATAACGTACTGACATGATTGAAACATCGCCCACAGCTGTATTTAAGTGACTGATTAGCCAAAATGCCAGATAGACCCTGATGAAGACATTCTAGGTCGAAACGCGCTGGTCATACTCATTTGCTCTCCACGGAACACTAACACAATTTCTCCCAAAGAACATGGATCGTTTTGGTTATAAGCCCACTTGTTTCTATGATGAAAGAGCAAGTTGAAATGTTACTAACTTTCCGTGGTTTTGTCTGCTCCGAGGACGCTATTGTTAAATGAGTTTCGGTTTGTTTCCAGTGGGAATTGAGCAGCACACATGTAAATCCCGCCCACTACATTTGATTGGGTAAAGCGCGGCCTGCTTCCTGATCTGAAGGCATGCCCACGCCACGCCAATGTGCACGGGTTGTCAACACGGCTACCGACAGATCCAAGCGCAGCGATGGATCTGTTCTTGAGAGATTAGCCTTGCTCTAAATAAATTCATAAATTTTTTTCACATGAGACGGAGTGCATTGGAATTCTTTTCTTTGTGTGCCTGTGTGTGTGTGTGTGTGTGTGTGCGCGCGCGTAAGTAGTTGTTTGCATGCTTGTATATGTTTAGGGCCTTATCAACTTGCTCTTTGGGAGACTGTGAACCTCCTTGGGCCATTGTGGCTGTGAAGCTGTCCTCAGTGCTGTTGTCAGAGGAACAGAGGACACATGTCTAGAATGATGATGTTGTCCTCAGTGTCGTGCTGTGGTCAGAGGAACAGAGGACACATGTCTAGAATGATGATGTTGTCTTCAATGCCATGCTGTTGTCAGAGGATCAGACGACAGCTAGATGAGCAGTAGCGGGTCAGGGGAAGAACCGCCTGTGGCAGCTGATGAGACTCTAACCCCTTAACAGGCAGTAAATCCTCAACAATCTTCTTGAGCAAGGAGGAGAGTGGAGTGCAGTCTGTACTGGGGGAATTGCACATCAGCGGGAGGGAGTGGACAACTTTGAAAAGATGTCAGGGGTAACGGAGTGTGTGTCGGGCATCCTGGGTGCTTCCGCTGGTGGTCTGGTTAGAGAGACACTGAGGCTATTGAGGTGAACTGTCCCTTCAAGTGGCATGTTGGCTGGGAGTTATTGCCTTATGGGAGGACCATAAATAATGGCACCAGATCCAGGGACAACTTTACCTGACAGAAAGGAAACACTTGTGACTTTACAGAGGAAGCTCGAGGCCATCAGGGCCAGCCACTCCCACCCCCTCCACACGGAGATGGAAGAGCAAGAGGATGGAAGGATTTGTTCCTTTACCCCGAGATGAGGTTGGAGGGACTTTGTCAGTCCTTTGTGCCGGCTGCTATGAGAATGTACAGCGATGCACGCAAGGGTCAACACTAATTTACTTTCTGTGACTCATATGGCGGTATGCAATTATTGTAACATGCACTCTGTTGTCATCTGTAACGTTACCTGTGGTTTGTGCTGATGTCATTCATAACTCTGCTTGCTTATCTATGCTTAATTTCTTTCTCATTCTGTATCAGGCAGGATGATGTGTATACATTAGTATACTTTTTATTAATAATTGATGGTGTCTATCTATCTAAAATGCAAAAAGTAGGTCTACAGAAATGTATTTGATCATGACCGAAGCAACGTAAGAGACCCATCTTTAATAATAACCATTCATTACTTAAAAGTGAATATCTCTGTATGATTGCATGCACTGACCCCCCCCCCCCCCCAAGCGTCTAGTCTGGACCGGCAAAGAAAGTGTTTCTTTCCATTGCTCATGATGACAGGTGGATGCCCAGCTTTGCTCTCCGAGACTGAGTCATTCTACAAACCACTCGTTACTGAATCTTAAAGGGAATTTCCACCCGGGGTCTCTCTATCACATTTGTTGAAAAAAGTATACTTCCCTACAGAGTGGAATGACCTCACAACCAGCTCTCTAGCCAGACCAGTTCCGTATAAATTGCATTTGCTATTTTGTTTTGGGGAGGCATTAGTTCAGTGTTCATGTTTATTTGTCTGTCTGTCCGTCTGTGTGTGTGTGTGTGTGTGTGTGTGTGTGTGTGTGTGTGTGTGTGTGTGTGTGTGTGTGTGTGTGTGTGTGTGTGTGTGTGTGTGTGTGTGTGTGTGTGTGTGTGTGTGTGTGTGTGTGTGTGTGTGTGTGTGTGTGCGCGTGTGTGCAACATAGAGAAGCTCTGTCAGTGAAAAGAGGACACTGACAGAGGAAGTGGTTTTCAGTGTTTTTTCTGTTTGCAAGCAGGGGTTGTGAGGGGGATTTATAGCACGCTGGCTAGGGCCATTGCTCGTTCTGATTATCTGAATAAATTGCACTTCAGATTGCACTTATTTTGCCATCTGAAGACACATTTGAAACATTTTTTTTGTTACACTGCTGCTATTACTAAACCATTCACAGATAATGTTTGACATAGTCAACAAATCAGAGCATGAAATCCCACCATTAAACCCCGCCTTTCTGCCTGAAGCAGTCATCTCCTAACAAATGCATCTCAATAGCAACCTTTTTAATAAGAGATCTCTGTTGGGACTTATGTTGACCAGTGCTCAGCAAAGCTGGATAAGTAACATCATCATCGACATCTCAGTTGATGTGGAATAAAGTGCAAAATCCAGTATTGCTTGAGTCACGCATTTGCTTGTTCCAAGTTGCATGTTACTGTGTGCTCTGCTCATTGCTAATGTTCTTCCGGAGGGACAGTAAGACGAGTCACATTGTTAGCTTGAGGATCAGTTCTTGTTGGCAAGGAACACTGTTGTGTGATGGAGTATATTAGGCTTTAACCAATTAAACCCTATCTAGGCCTACTTAGTTGACAGGGGTCCCCAGGGGTCTGTTGTTGGTCCCCCCCCCCCTCCTTTCTGTCGTGATCATGGCCTCTGTCTGTGTAAGGTGTGCCTCTGTTTTGTTTTGTCTCTGATGTAACTGTTTTCCTGCTCCTATTTCCCCTCAGCCAGTCTCCTCTCTCCTCTCCCTGAGGCCAGGAGTCTGATTGCCCTGAGTGCTGTCACCTGTGAGGACCAGCTGAGCCTGGTTGGGTCACGAGACCCTGAGACTATAAAGACGATAGACTGTCTTATTTCTGTTCTTGTGTGTGTTCAGTGCTAGCCTGGAAACCAGACGAATCTGCCATTGCAAAGAAAAAAAAGTAATTACCCTTTGCAGATTTGGTCTGGGTCTCTGCTTGGTTGTGATTGGATTTCGCTGCCCCCTAAGTTGTGTGGCACCAATCAGGGCCCAGTATGCAAATGAGGGACGGGTTTATCATCAGAGGCATTTTTTTAATCAGCCCCTTGGAAATGCAGTTCCGCACAGAGATTCCAGACTAATATCTACGCAGTGACATTAGTCTGTCCATGCCAGGCTAGCTCAGTGCTGGGTCATAAGTTGTGTGTGAGGTTCTTTGTTGCGAGTGTTATGTTTGAGTTCAGTTATTGTGTTAGTTACAACAGTCTGTGTAAGTTATGTTAAGTGTGTGTGTGTGTGTGTGTGTGTGTGTGTGTGTGTGTGTGTGTGTGTGTGTGTGTGTGTGTGTGTGTGTGTGTGTGTGTGTGTGTGTGTGTGTGTGTGTGTGTGTGTGTGTGTGTGCGCGCTAGGGCTGGTAAATTAATATTCGAATTTCGAATATTCCTCAAATATGGGGGAAATATGTATAATCGAATATGAAAATTAATATTTGAATAAAAATAAAAAAAATCATGTTTATTTGACAGGAACAATACAAAAAACAATGTATTATTGGATCCGAACACTTGATACATTGTTTTTTGTATTGTCCCTGTTTAATTTTTTCATTCAATATTTTTTTAAATAATGATAATAATAATTATATTCGAATATATTCGAATATCTGCCAATTTTTAAGACCAATATTTGAATATAATTTCTGAGGAAAGTTACCAGCCCTAGTGCGTGAGCGTGCGTGCGTGCGTGCGTGCATGCATGCGTGCGCGTGTGCGTGTGTGTGTGTGTGTGTGTGTGTGTGTGTGTGTGTGCATGCGCAGATTGTTTATCTGTATCATTCAAGTCAAGTTTGAGTTCCTGCACTTGGGTCCTGACACCAGTTCCTGACAGTCTTAACAAAACAGCCGATCTACAGGTTCATAATGCACTGTGTCATGAATTTGTAGATCAACTGTTTTCACCAAATAACTGCCTATTTTTGATGAATGGTCCCCGGGCCTACAGTTTGCCCAGAATAGGAATATAATGTTTCATGTGGTTACCAGGACTTGATCCTCAAGGTTAAGAAGCACCACTTTCAATCAATTGTGTCTTTAAATCTATCCTCAATACCACAGTTTTGTCTGTAAGCCCGGGCTCCATTCGTAGGACATTTAAAAAAATGTTTTTATAGAAATAAATGATTCCCGCAACTATATTTTCAAAATATACACAAAACAATTATAAAAAATAAATCCTGCTGGGCACCGGCCTAATCGGGAATGATTCAAGTTGGAAATGCATTCCCCATCCGGTTATGCAATACCCGTTGTAACCGTTTTTCTGTCTGTTTGTGTCCCTTTTATGCCCATTAGGGATGGGCATTTGGACCTTTTTTGGTAAAGGTTTAGCCGTTGGTCTGTATACTGTCTATAATGTCATAGTACAGGGGTCTTAAACGTTTTCAGGCCAGGGACCCCCTAGCTGAGAGAGAGATGAAGCAGGGACCCCCTTTATATACATGTTTTCCCCCTCTACACCTATATACCTCTTTGCCAAAAATATCAGATGTACAAGCTCACAACGCCTCGCAGTGTGAGGCGTTGTGAGCTTGTAGATCTGCTATTTTTGGCCAAAGTTCTCCTCAGAAAAGGGAAACTAGGGTTCAAGTGGTTAAGGTAAAATAAAAAATCCTATCACACAAAGATTTGGCGGACCCCCTGTAGTAACTCTGAGGACCCCCTTGGGGTCCCGGACCCCCTGTTGAAGACCCCTGTCATAGTAGACATCTATAGTAGGAATTCAAAGATCTTCCAGATTTATTTTCTCTCAAAATGATGAAAATAGCAGATGAGCTTGTAGATCTGCACATTTTTTCAAATAGGTCCCCACCCCATTAGAGATCTCGTGTGGGAAATAACAGAGAAAGTCCAGCGGATCATGCATCAGTCATTTCTGAGAAGACTGAACCAAAGTCTAGCCAGACAACAGCCGTCTGAGGAGGACCATTGTAAAGTACGTCTGCATTAGCATTTATGCACGCATGCTCATGGTGCAACTATTTGATTTTTTCTTTGTTCTCTGGTTTGATCTCCTTTACCCCTTGCCCCCCCCCCCTTCTTATTCTTCTTCTCTTTCTTTTTTTCTATGTAAATAATAACGATACGATGGGAACTATGCACGAAAACTTTTTTTTGTTCTTCTGTAAACCTGCGATGTGACAATAAAGCTGATTCTGATTCTGATTACAGAAAAGGTCTTTGCATAAAGTGAAAACAACTTTTATAAGCCTGACAGAGATACTGTCTTTGAGACTGTTGTCACAACAGGGTTGTGAAACACCAATATAAATCCTGCAGCCCCATACATTGGGGTTCATTTCACCACTTCCTGATACCAAGTGATAAGACATAAAAGAACACAAATGTTTTCATGTAACAAAAAGGTGGCTTGCCGTAAATACGTACTGTGCACGTGTCAGCTGTCACACATGTCATAGTTGTTTCACGTAATGGAAGTGAGTGTAGTGAGAAAGAGAAGGAAGTCAAAAATGTGAGATATTTCAACATTGTTATCAAGTGGGAGGCCGTAAAGGGGGAGGTTAAGATGCATTGTACATTTAATACGTCTCTCAATTTAATACGCTCATCTTTTACCTTGGTGGTGTGACTTGTCCTAAATCTCTGTAGCTGTGGATGCATTTGTTAATAATTTTGATTGCTTTACTTGCCCCTGCTGTGAGCACGTAGCCTAGGGGTGTCTCTCTCTGGTTTCTCTAGTGAGACATTTTTGGTTGGATGTGTATTGCGTATATATATCTGTGGTTGACAGTTCTTGTCTGAGTCGCCTTGCATCTTGAACCGACTGTAACCGATCCCACCCACACACTCATACTCATTCTCACTACGAGGAAGTCTTCATTTCTCGTCACAGACCCCTGAGCCCCTCTCGGACTACGACGTAAACGCGTCCTTCTCCTGGATGATCATTTCTTCTTTTCGTACATCTCCCGTTTGAGAAGTAGAACAGATACTGAAGCCATGGATCAGGGTAGTAGTGCCCAGTATCCCTCTGTGTTTGTGGTAGACAGCCATGGGGCCTACCCTCCGATGCCCCCCAGGATCAAGCGTCCACCACGGCGTGCCAAGGTGGCTCAGACCCTGCTGTTCTTCCTGGTGAGCATGGCACTGTTCGGCATGGCCATCGAAGCCTGCTTCATCTATCGTCTCTACCACCCTGGCCCGGTAAGTGCTAACATTGTCTGTAGTGTATGGATCACCTCCCTATAGACCCTCAACCTGTGGGTGGGGACCCCCACATGATTTCTTTTTTTTTTGGGGGGGGGGGTGCCACAGATGACAGTAAAGTGACAATTGAAGGACTTTTAAGACCTTTTTAATACCTTTTTTTAAAATGAAATGAAATGAAAAAAGACTTACTGAATCAAAAGTAATCAACAAACTATTCTATAAAAACTGGTGAAACATTGGCCAAATTGTCAAATAATATATGAAAGAGGCAAACATTGTTCAAATAGCCCTGCAAGCTAACAACGCCTCGCATGAATATTGTTTTTCACAATATTCATCTGTGGAAGCAAGTCAAACTAAATGTAATGCCTCAACTCCTATACAATTCCAAACGGTGGAGGGTGGAGGGTCCCCAGTTCAAATATGATTATTTTGGGGGGGTCACTCTCTTTAGCTGAGAGTCTCACTTTCACTTTAATATTTATTTTTGTCCAACACCTTATTTTAAAGTCATATTTTATAAAAACAGCATAGATATCGGTGCTGTCTGGCTCAAACAATGTGTCTCTATATTTGACCCTTTTCTGTTTTATTTACAATGTTGTGCAAAAGTATAGCCAAAACAGCCGATCTGCAAGCTCACTTACTTCTAGAGCTGCTGTTGTTGAAACATTTTTGAAACATTGATCATTTTCAAATCAATCCACTTTCAGCCAGGTTGTAAGTGGTTCTACAGTATGTGTAGAATCTATACATATGGAAAGTACTAACAAGAGCTTGTGACTAACTAATAACTACATTGGATCCATTGGAACACAGGTTTCCTGAAAAGTAAGGATTTTGGGCATACTCTACAAGGTTTTCTGCCTGACAACTTGTACATTAGCAGCAGAAGAGACAAGACAAGCTCACAAGCAAAGACACAACCCAAAAAATCATCCAAATCTACATAATAACATAAAATGCCATGCCATACACAGTAATTGTTGTTGATTATTGAACCAACAAGAACATTACACAATACGAATTAAATTCCCCGATTATGCTATGAACTGAGCAAATGAATTGATCATTTAGAATACTGTAAAGCACACAGTATTTGATGGAGAGAAAAATGTGTATGCATGTGCCACATCAGCTATACTCTACATTCCATCATTCTAGGATTCAATCAGATTCTGCCCCAAAGTGTGGGACTACTGTATATTTTTGTCATAATACTATTTTATGCAAAACAAAACGCTGACAATTCAAAATAACTTTGTATATTTCAGCAGTGAAAGAAGTTGTGACTTGAGGGCCTTCACTTTCCATTCCTTATGTAATATTTCATTTAATGAATGACGTTTGAGATGGAAATGAAAGTGACCCTCCTACTCTTTCTTTTAAAAGTGCTGATGGTGAAATTATTTCACTATGAGGAAGAGGATGGAGTGGAGATGGAGAAGTATCTTAGCCGTAACTTCATTTCGGAGAAATTACGTTCTAAAGGGCACGCACGATGTTCCGTGACGATGTCTGGTCAGGTGCCTTTGCAATACTGCATAGGTTCCGTTTCCACTCACTAAGGGTCCTCCTTATGTGTGGAAACCGAGTTTGTGGGCAGGGTGAAAGAGGTGGTCTTGTTTGCTGCATGGGGGCTGTGATCTACTTTTCTTTCTTTGTTTTCTGGATTCTAGCTTTTTGGGAAATATTATGCTTTTAGGATGCAATGTTAATCAAAAATGACAGTACAGTAATCAGAAAGAAAACAAAACATGTTGCCCATCTTTAAACCTAACCCTAACCCTAACCTTAAACCTAATCCTAACCTTGAACCCAACCCAATCCCCTAAATCTAACTTTTAAATTCCTAATCTTAACTTTGACCCCAACGCAAGTCTTTTTAATTGTAACCTTACCTTAGCTCTGAACATCTTTCTTAGCCATCAAAACTACCCTTTCATGGGGACCAAAACAATGTCCCCATAAGGTTAGGTTTGTCTGGCTGTAGGCTACTATCCATGTGGGATACTTTGGGCCCCAGATGTATAGCTAAACAAGTACACACACATACTGTGCGCACGCACGCAGGTGCGTGCGCTCGCGCAAACACACACACACACACACACACAAACACACACACACACACACACACACACACACGCATATTGTGCTGTATCAAGGAGGAGTAATCCCTTTTCATTCCCATTCTAGGCGGAGTCAGCAACTGCTTCAAAAGTTATTGGAGGTACGTATTTGTCAGTCTCTGTTTCTTCCTTGTTCCATTAATTACGTTCATCATATTGTTACTGTCGGGTGGAAACCTTGGCCAAAACCGTTCCTTTTTTATTATTATTTTGAAACCATTTTTAAATATTGAAAATAGGCGATCCACAAGCTGTTCTTGTGCTTGTTTGAGGTTGTATATCGGCTATTTTTACTACTTTTGAGTGACACTCTTATATGATGAAGCAGGGCATTAATTTACGGGGGGAAAAACATTGGAGACACAATATGGAGATATGAGGTTTGTGCCAACAGCAACGATATACAATAAGATGCATTCCTGTTCCCAACACAGAAGCTGTTCCACCACCAACTAAACGACCAAACCCTGTGGTCCTGCCTTCCAAACCTGTTGCACACCTGAAAGGTGAGATCTTTACCATTCAAAGTTTTGCTCTCATATGGGTGGATTAGTACCATCACACACTGTTGAGTGATTATTGATATTTCATCACCTTCTTCCCTCGATATCTGATACATAGCTCATTGATCATTGACTAGAAGGTTCACAACCACAAATAATCCGCGATTGATTGATTGATTGATTGATTGATTTATTGAATTCTTTATTAGTCAGAACGAGGTACAGTCAGACATTTAGGCTAAAAGGATAATACAAAAAAGTCCTGGGGACTTGTTTCCATTCCATTTTAATCAGTTTATATAAAGAAAATGCTCTGATTTTACTGTGTATGATGTCAATCTGTGACCATTATCTTCTCTGTTTTACAGCCAGTCAGCCACAGGCCAGCGGAGTTAAGATCATGTCATGGAGCATGGACGCAGACATCCTCTATGAGATGGAGATAAAAGATGAAAAACTTGTCATTCAAAAGGAGGGCTACTACTACGTCTATTCCAAAGTGTTCTTCACGGAACGCGATGCATTTGACCACTGTGTCAAGGTTGATACACCACGTTACCTTGGTAAACCCATAACCCTTCTGCAGTCCAGAAAATCCTCCCACAACTCAGGAAAAGGACAGGTACGATCAAACAGCTACTTGGGTGGAGTGTTCCACCTGTTCGAAGGAGACAGCCTCTTTGTTGAAGTGAAGGACACCTCACAGATTGTACAGTTCTGGGCCCATGAAAACTATTTTGGTGCATACATGATATAGAATAGTGTTTCTCAATGGGGGCGGGGGGGGGGGGGTGGTGGTGGTTAATACTGACATGATACTGACATTGACATGACACTGACCATGATACTGACCATGACACTGACCATGATACTGACCATGACACTGACCATGATACTGACCATGACACTGACCATGACACTGACCATGATACTGACCATGACACTGACCATGACACTGACCATGATACTGACCATGACACTGACCATGACACTGACCATGATACTGACCATGGTACTGACCATGGCGCTGACCATGATACTGACCATGATACTGACCTGATACTGACCATGATACTGACATGATACTGACCATGATACTGACATGATACTGACCATGATACTGACCATGATACTGACATGATACTGACCATGATACTGACCATGATACTGACCATGATACTGACATGATACTGACCATGATACTGACCATGATACTGACCATGATACTGACCATGATACTGACATGATATTGATGGTGTCAGTATCATGGTCAGTATCATGTCACTATCCTGGTGTAATAATCACATACAATCTGATATTTGGAAATCGTGTTTTCTACATTACAGACACAATACACAATAAAAAATAAAGCTTGCATTTTAATTGGGTGTGGGGGTCCGGTAAGGGACCTGGATATTGGATAGGGGGCACTGGCCCAAAAAGGTTGAGAAACACTGATATATCACACCACATCATACCAATGTGGACATGATAGCATATTGTTTCTGCCCTAAATCCCTACAACCCTTAAAGTTCATAAAACCTACGAGTTAGATCATTTCGGTGGTGTTTGGTGGGGCTTCTATGATGTCCCTTTTTTATATTTTTGTAATGCAATCATTACTGGAATGTAGGGATGGACAATTAACCGAAACAGATTTCTTATAATCGACTAAATCGATAAGTCTGATAAGTCTAAATTAAGCCCTGTATTATACAGTACTTCGTTGTACAATGGTGGCCTGCAAAATGTATGTGTGAAATTTACAAACTCACAATACGTTGCATCGTGGCACGTTGTGAGCTTGAAAATAATAATCGTTCATTAATGGTAATCGAGGCAAAAGTTTTAAATAATTGTGATATTGCTTTGAAGTCATATCGCCCAGCCCTACTGGAAGGTATGAAAGCTGTTTGTTTATTTCTGGACCAGATCCAAAACTCTGCTGGGTAGAGTGGCGTTAGTGTTGTCGTTGCATCACACTGGAGGTGAAGTTGTGCAATCTTGTTTAGTAATGTAAGCTGTATACTCTTTGAATGCTTTACTTTTAAATAATCTCTCAAATCTGTGTGTGTGTGTGTGTGTGTGTGTGTGTGTGTGTGTGTGTGTGTGTGTGTGTGTGTGTGTGTGTGTGTGTGTGTGTGTGTGTGTGTGTGTGTGTGTGTGTGTGTGTGTGTGTGTGTGTGTGTGCGTGCGTGCGTGCGTGCGTGCGTGCGTGCGTGCGTGCGTGCGTGCGTATCGCATTGTATTCTACGCCATCAAAATCAATCACTGTAGGCTTGTTTATAAATTAATTGGTTTCTATTGTTTCTGAAAAACACATACTATGTATGCAATTTATCTAAGTCTCCAGTGATTAAAGGAATGAATGTGTTGATCAAAATTATGTTTTTTATTATTTCAGTGTATTGAATATTAAACATCAATCTAATCCTAACTCATAGCCTGTGTTTCTTGCCATTTTCTTTGAGTTTTTTTTTATTATATAGCCTATATACTAATAACATATATATGTTATATGTTCAATAACATATCTGCCCTTAACGTGAACAAACACAAATTTGTCACTGTTGTAACTACATAATTCTTATTGCCACAAGGTGTTTTGCAATTCGCTGTCAAATAGTAAAGTTTGGTCTGTTAACCGGGGACCGGAAGTTGGCCATGGTTTCCTAGCAATTATAGACAGTTGAAGTCATCTATAGGCTTTATCATAGGCAGCGTATGACACGATTGGCACGGACTTGTAAACATTGTTTCTTTTGACATCTTCAAAGTGAATGTTTAAGCTATTCTTAGTTTTCAGTAGGACCTTTGGGGCTCTGTTATTGACATGAATGACAATACATTTCAATTTAATAAAGGCAAACATTTACGCTTAGGGGCCATCTGAGCTCTTGGGCCTCTGGGCTCGGTAATCCACACCTGGGCTTTACGTATGTGGAGTAAACTCTTGCATGTCTTTGCACAGAAGAGCAGGCTAGGCTGTCCTGTATAGCTATATGTATATAGCTTCTGTTGAGTGGTCTCAGAGGCAGGATATCACACCCACTCACTAAAACCACATCGCAGCTAAAACCACAATGTGCACACACGCCTGTACAGAAGGTAAAATAGGCCAACACTGATGTCTATTTATCTGTCTTATGAATCACTTAATTTATACTTCATTGTACTACTATTGCTCACCGAAAACCAGTTATTTTCAATGAGCAGCATGGTTGTAGTATAAATTAAGTCTAAGTGAAGTATAAGTTAAGTTAAAGTATAAAGATATAAACCTCAACCTACAGCTTTAATCACAGAGTTGAGCCAATTCAAGTCACTTGCACCATAAATACATAAAGTGATTGTGATCTCACAATCACTGTGGAATTGGTCATGGTTTCCAATGTTTCTGAAAAACACATAATAAGTATGCAATTTATCAAATTCTCCAGAGATAAAGGAATTCATTTGTTTATTAATCTAACTCATAGCCATGTGTTTAATAGCCTTATCAAGATTCTAGATTATTTTTGGCATGTCATGGCGAAGAAGCTGTATACACACCCACACAAAAACAACAAGTCTTCTATCTCCCTCCATCTCTCTCTCTCTCTCTCTCTCTCTCTCTCTCTCTCTCTCTCTCTCTCTCTCTCTCTATCTAGAAGAGCTTTTCTTCTTATTTCTGTGCATTCACAATGCTCTGTCGCTCTTTCCGTTCAGCTGTGCCCTGTTCGCAGAATCTACATTCTAAGAGCACCTACGCTGCAGGCCTCAGTTGTTTGTGTTGTAAACTGCAGAGGAAGTGGAGGTGGGGACGGCTGGGGGAGATATGAACAGCAGGTAACACACGTGGCTGTATTGCTGACTCATTTCATTTCCAACCCCCAACCAGTGGTGTTAAGTAACTAAGTACATTTACTCAAGTACAATTGTGAGGTAGTAAGGTGAAATATCCCTTTTAGTACACATTTTAGGTACTTTTACTTTACTTGACTCTTTCCAATTTTCTGTACTTTTACTTCTACTCCACTAGATCTCAGAAGCAAACATTATACTTTTACTCCACTACAATTATTTGAAAACTTTAGTTACTAGTGACTTTTATATTATTATTGCAAAACATACATTGACCACTTCAGCCCAATATACATTTCGGCCATTTGAAAATAACCGATCTACAAGCTCACAATCAAAGCTCACGTCATTGAAGTTTATTGTATACATTTGAAAAACTGGTGAAACGGGACATAATGCATAATGAATACTCTCTACTTTTGGTCGGCTATTTTAAGTATTTTATATCAATACTTTTGTACTTTTACTCAAGTAAATGTTTTATTCCGTACTTTTACTGGTAACAGAGTATTTCGACATTTCAGTATTGATACTTTTACTTATGTAAAAAATGTGTACTTTTTCCACCACTGCCCCCAACCAGGAGAGTTAAGGCTAGATGTTTTGTGTGTGCATCTGATCTCTATGCCGATGGGGAAGGGGGGCATTCAATTGGAACTTGGGTCCTGTTTGATTGGAACTTTGTCCAACCTTCTCCCCTGTAATCTGTCAATTCATCTGTGCGATCCTGTTGCTTTCTGTATTCTGTTTTCAATACTGTATGTATGTTGTGTTGGTGGTGCACGTGTGAGTCACAGTCATGGTGGGGTAATGGAGGACTGAGGTGTGACTGACTGTGGTTGGGTTTTTATGCAGGTGGAATTCCTCCCCTCATTGTACTCTCTTCTGGACTTGTTTTGATGTGGAGCATTCTAATATTGCCTACAGTTTCACATAGATTTCTAAATGTGAATATCATTTCATTCTGTTTATAGCTTGGAGTGTGTTGATGGATTGGAAAACCCAAGGCTTGGTGCTACTGTAAATAACTGGTTTATAAGCTTGCGGTCAAAGAAGTGCCTTGCCATAGCTATATGACATTAAATGTACGTAGACAAAGGTTTCTCTGCAAGATGACATTGGAAGTGGTTGTCGCAGTAGTATACAGTCCACAGCTAAATACTGTCCCCTTGTGACAGTCTTTATAGAAGGTACAGTACACAAATACTTGTCAACTAATGTCACTTTCTGGGTGCTTAATTATCAAAGAGAAAATAATTCTGCAAATATTGAAAGAAAGTTGGGGAACCCTATGGGATTTTTTTTTTCATGCCTCTCCATCAAAATGGGCCACACACAGTGGTGGAAAGTAACTAACTCAAGTACTGTACTTAAGTATAATGTTGAGGTATTTTCTTTTACTTTACTTGAGTATTTCCAATGCTCAATACTTTTACTTCTACTCCTCTACGTCTCAAAGGCAAATATTGTACTTTTACCCCGCTACAATTATTTGGAAACTTGTAGTTACTAGTTACTTTGTAGATTTAGATTATTATCACAAAAATACATTAACCACTAGTCTACAGCCCTAAATATACATCAGGCATTTGAAAATAGCCGATCTACAAGTACTCATTTGGTTACTGAGCTTAACCACTTAAGTATTTTTGAAAACCGTCAGGTAGCCTATGTGCCCAAAATAGGGACACTATGTTAAAAGTGGTTAACAGTGAAAGCTGCTCATCAACTATGATGCCATGCTGGTTGGACATGGTGGGAAGAGGCTTGTCTCTGAGGGATGCCTCTGCCTCTCCAGAGAAACGAAGAACTGAAACTGAGGACATACGATTCTTGAGTAGCCGCCTTCATATGAATGGAAAACAATGGCAAAAATAAACCTACTAAAGATAATAAGCAGTGGGCAGTGGTGGAAAGTAACTAATTACACCCCCAGACAGGTTTTAAGTAGCTTGATTCAGTATTTAGACATTTGATATCCATTTTATCAGACACACCCCCTTCCTATACAAACCCATTGTGACTTCAAACTCCATTTTAACCATGTTAAACTCATTGAAAACACATGTCCTTGGTTCTAGTGACTCACATTGTCCTTCTAATACGTGAGGGGGATGACGTTTTCCAATAATATTTTTCCCCCAAAAAATGATCATTGTTTTGGGAAATGATTTAAAACAAATATGGTCCCTCATGTATTTGAAGGACAATATCAGGACAATATCAGTCACCAGAACAAGGACATGTGTTTTCAATGAGCTTAAAGAGGTTATGAGGTTATGAGGTTAAAATGGAGTTTGAAGTTACAATGGGTTTGTATAGGAATGTCAAATATCTAAATACTGAAGCAACTTAAAAACTGCTCACAAAAGCCTGAGTGGACGTTAAAATGACCCCAAACATGTTTGAAAGTGAAATATCCCTTTATGTACACATTTTAAGTACTTCTACTTTACTTGACTTTAATTTCCACTCCACTTCATCTCAGAAGCAAATATTGTACTTTTTCTCCTCTACAATTATTTGAAAAATTTAGTTCCTTTACTTTCCAGATTTAGATTATGTTACAAAACATACTTAAAGTCCTATTATATACTTTTTTCCCCTGAAATAATTGGATAAACTTTTGAAGTCTTTTTATGTAGACTATATTTTGATGCCAATACTTTTATAATTCTACTCAAGTAACATTTTGAATGCAGGAATTTTACTTGAAACGGTGTACATCTTCCACCAGTGTGGGTGGTACCTATCTCTGTGACCTTGTACACAAAACGTATGGCTGAAACCTGGTGGTGGTAACAGCTAATATAACCAGTGGTGAGAGAGATGGCAGGCTGTAACTGAGCTCAGGAAGAGAAAAGGTTTCATGTTAACCTCACTCACTGGAATGTATGTGTCTGGCTTGCGATGAGTAACAAATGTTCCAACGGCACTTTATTTTTCAACTCTGTTGTTGCAATGTTGATCAACTAATGTGATGAAGCCAATTATTTTTACCCCCTCCCCACACACATTTCTGTGTTGTATCCTACTGACTCATGAGGAGCACCCACCGGGAGGACGTAGGGCCTTCGTCCTACTCCTCCCGCCCAACAGGCAGGGGCGTCACAGGGGGGGTAAATGGGACTGAGTTACTATAGGGCCCCAGGTAAGGGGCCCTAGTAGGCGTATTTCATTTGTCTTTTTTAAAGAAATAAAATCATAGGGGGCCGACAGTGAATCTTTGTCCCCGGGCCCAGAATTTGGTGCTACGCCCCTGCCAACAGGTGCCGCCGCAGCCCGTAGGAGTGTGTGCAATGACCAATATCACCTTCCCCGCCCGGCTTCCCTCCCCCGAACACGGGCCAATTGTGTTCGCATTGACGCTCGACAAAGCCGGATGCACCGCGATGGATTTGAACCCACAACCTCCGTGATGGTGAACAGGGACTTTACCACTGTGCCACCCAAGCGCCTAATTTCCTCTATTAATTCATTGATGAGAGGAACTTTCTTCTTTAAAACTAGAGACAAGACATTTCTCTATTAGTACAGTGTCACTAATCAAACATGGTATTAAATAGCTCTAAAAGTGGTTCTTTGGATTGTAATCATAGCCTATGATTACGATCATAGGCTATATATAGCACCAAAACAGCCTCTTTTGGTGCTACTGTATATATAGCACCGCTGTCAAATATAGCTTGAGGAACCGAATAGAACAGGGCGCCACTTCTCCATTGAACTCAATGACTCATGACTTTGAATGGTATCCCCGTGCCCTACGTGCCTAAACTAAGATGAAGAACAAACCAGTAGAGAACATCTGGAGAGCATTACAGGGCTGCTTAACACGTTCGCAGTACGGCAACGGTGCTATCGCACTTCATCTACCACAAAGAATGGCTGCAGAACCAGTACTTGTTTGTGTTTACAATACATGTAGCATTTCATGTAGTATTTATTTATTTGTTTGTAAAATTTGTTTTACAAGGAAATTTACTTTAGTAAAAGTACAAAAGTATTGTCATCAAAATATACTTGAAGTACCAAAAGTAAAAGTACTCATTATGCAGAATGTCCCATTTCACAAGTTCAATATGTACAATATAAAATAATATTTTGAAAATAGCAGATCTACAAGCTCACAACGTTGTGAGCTTGTAATCGATTACTAACTCAAGTTTTAAAATAATTGCAGTGGAGAAAAAAGTGCAATATTTGCTTCTGAGATCAAATTGGTTTGATAAAGAGTGAAAGTCATGATCAACTCTTATAAGAGGAGAGATATGAGGAATTAACATGCAACATAAATAAAACAAAATAAATATTTTCTTGTCCATTTATTGTCTTTGACATACCTTAAGATTTTGAAACACACAGTGATCAGTCATTTTCTTCAAGTTCTTTGAATTTTATATTCTATGAAACCAATGGACAAATCAAGTAAAATAGATAGACTGTACATATATACAATCGTGGACTCAGTAACATCAGAGGATGTCTGTCAATTGGCACCATTGGTCACATAGTGAAATAAATTAATTGTAACTGACCTGTTCTGTGAGAATAATCAATAAACCAGAGCTCAAATAAATGACAAAATAGAAAAATAAAGCAGCAGATATAATGTTATGATGAAATGGTAAATGAGTGTATTAAGGCACAGTGTGATACAATCACTGACAAATTGTTGTATAGTGCAGCTGGTTAGCAATACAATCGTGCGCTTTTTGGTAAGAAGCAAGAAACTTTCAGCATAGTCAGTAAATACCATAACATACATTTTCAGATGGGGAGGGAAGTCAGATTTGACCTGACCACTGAGAGGTATGGGCGCACATGCACGCGCACCTGCTCCTGCCTAGGCCTAGCCTACGCTAGCGTTCTGGCTACGTCACTGGTTTGAATCAGCAGGAGAAGAGGGGACTCCACTTCCATTGGTTGCATAAAGTTCATTGCCCTCTGCTAGAGGAATGTTAATTCATTAATTGTCTAAACCCCATCAGGTGTGTAATTGTTGGTGTCGCCTATATAAGAGATCAGTGTTTGTTACACTGCCATTTGTTGAGTCTGAGGAAATCAGTTTTTATTTTTTTTATTTTTTTGGGGGGGGGGGGGGGCTCATTTTTACCTTGACCTTGACCTAAATGCATTTCCTTGATATCTGGTGATCTCGAGAGTATCACCATATGAAAAGACATTCCCTATTTAGTTGGAAATTATACTACTATACTTTTTTTGGCTGTGTTTGGTTCCAAACTTAAGTTGGACTAGCGGCCATTTTGGATTTGACCTCTCACGGTCCTCAGAGGTCAAATCTGACCTCCCTCCCCATATGAAAATGAACATTACGGCATATACTAACTATGCACGATTTTCTCAAAAATGGGAGCTTAACCGCTGTACTAGTAGGCACTCCTTCAATAAATGTAGATAAAAGTGATTCAGTTCCTTTTCAGTGCATAGAGCTGATGCGTAAAATAATGCATCTCTGAATAATAAAAAAAAAACAGTCCCTATAGTGTTTCCCTGAGGAACTACCAAATAACAACCATAACAACCCAAACCTATTTCCATTTGAACCATGACCTTTGGAATCAACAATATTTCCCTGAGGAACTACCGAACAACAACCCAAACCTATTTCCTTTGGAAACTACGGCAAGCAGGTTTCAGAGGAGTGAGAGAGCTAAAGATTCAATCTTGAACTGGAAAGTCATGACAATATTTCCTATATCTGACATAATACATAAATAAATAGATGAAAATAGCTAATCTGCCCTAAAAAGTAGAATCTTATGACTTAAACCCTAATATGATATAAAAGTAAAGTGGGCAAGGGATCATTTACTTACATAGGAGCCACACAGTAGAACGACCTCGAAACCAGTGTCAAACTGGCAACCAAACTGAGCAGCAGACTATTAGAAAATGCTCCCCTATAGAGGGTCATTAGTCTAGGGAATGATAAGGGAGCACTTGTTTGTATGTGTGTACTGTATATGTGATTGTCATGTGTTTTGTATTGTAATGTATTTTTAACGTATTGGCTGTTAAATGTGGACCTCAATGGAAATAAGTGTCAGTGTTCTTGTGTAATCATTGAAGTGCTGTAACCATGTTGCTTTTCCACATTTTGCTTTTCAAATACATCAAATCAAAATCAAAATATGATCCCTATTCTGTGGAAACACTTTCATAAAATGTCTCGCCTTAGTAAGAAGGTGTGCTGCTCTATTAGCTCATTGGTAAAAACACAATTCAGCACCCAGGTTTGTATCTCATGCAGGACATGAAAGTTACAGAGTGCAGCTTTAAGTGGTTGAAATAAATCCAATCAAGTCTCTGACATGTGTGTTGATGTATGTGTGGCAGTGGCTCAGGAGGTAGAGTGGCTGTCCAGGTACCAGAATATTCCTTATTCAATTCCCATCCTCTTCCTGGCTTAATATCAAAGTGTACTTGAGCAAGACACTGAACCTCTAACTGCTCCCGATAAACGTGGTTGCCTCCATCATCGGTGTGTCGATGTATAGAGGCACTCTGGAAATGCAGAGGATTGCTTTACCAATATGTAAAGTAATGTGTGGAGAGGGGGGTTGACCTATGGTGCTCCAAAGACAATGTTCGTGAACAGGGTCTGTTTGACATCAACACCTTCCACATCTAGCTATCACCTTGATCTTCATGGTCAGACATGGTCAGACAGGTAGATGATTCCTAGGCGGCTACCAGAGTTGAAGTTGATGTCTGCTGTGGGCTCTATGGTGACCACCAGCTTGTTCCCAGCAGACAGCTCCTTGACCCTGCCAAGGAAGCCTGTGCTGAGGGACGAGTTTGCAATCTCTCCCTCTAGGAAAACCTTGTTCTTGTCATTCTTGATGCGGACTGTGTGCACCTTCCCCTTCTCCTGTGAGAACCTTCTCAGTGTCACCTGTAGAGAAATAAAGTAGTATCCATCCTCCAATATAGTCATATTTCCATCCTCAAGGCTTAGCAGCTGATTTTCTGTTTTCTCCAGTTTCCATTGAATCTTTCCACTCTTCACTGTAGAAAAAAGAAATGAGAGTTTGTAACAATCTTATTTTGTTTTCCTTTATTTCCCTATTTCTATTACATAGAATGATGCTGTCTGGATCCCTTTCAACAACTAATATTTTTCAAACATGTGTCATCAGTCCTATAGGCTGTGGTTTGTGGTGTACTAAAAGGGGAACTTTCTGGGGTTTAACAAAAAGGCAGAGGTGTTGACCACGGTGCAGAAGACTTTAAATGATGCAACTTTCTGGGGCTTAACGTGTTATAGACTAGTACATATACAGTACGTACATACAGTAGTACACAGTAGTGGCCTGCATAGTGACCATTTTGCTGCCTAATCGGCTTTAGACAAAGACACCCATGTGCCTGTAAAACTACTTCAAAAACGTCAAAGACGTCCACAATCACAACACCAGAGGGAGCTCCACAAAACAACGGGTTAAATTTGTTCTATTGCTATGCCACCAAAATATGGAATGCCCTACCATAAAAAAAGTACTCTCCTTCAAAACCGCTCTAAAAGAGCACTTGCAGGTGGCTGCGATTCTGAACTGGCCCTTGTAAAAAGTCCAAACCTCCCCCCACCCCAGTTTACTGTAAATATTTTTATTTTTGATTACTACTCGTTTATATGATGTTTTCGCATAGTATTGTATGTCTGTCATTAAATGTGTCGATGAATTGAGTACAAAGGACCCCAATGGAAACAAGGTATCGTGCTTTCTTGGGTATAATTCTCTTAGCAGACCTTTTGCTAATAAAGTATTCAATCAATCAATCAATTAAAACTTCTGAGTGTTAATTAACCAATTGAACCCCAGATCATCAATTTTTGGCAAAGATATTTGGTGTAGGTGGGAAAAAGGCAGTCCAAGTACAGTTGTAACTCAGGTCCATTTTACTAAGACTTTACTAAGAATAGAGGGTTTGACTGGTTAACTATATTAAAAAATACAGTGTACTTGCCTAGGGTAATTGGCACTTATTTAATAATTCAAAGTACCAGTATAAGTGCACACACTGTCAGATTAGTGGAACTCCATCTCCTAACCAGATAGTTGCTTTATTAACCCATTGAGGAAGAGTGACTTGTTAAATGAAGCCTAAATCATTGTAAATTATTATTATTGCTTCTTTGATTCTTTAATTTATTCAGAGATAGGCCTACTGCATAAATGGCATACCTTCAGTGGCCTGCGCAGTGACCACTTTGCTGCCTGGTGTCTTCATTAGCTGTAAAGAAGACAAACATTTTCTTGAGATTGTTTTCTGATATGATAATCAAACCTGTATCCTTAAACAAAGTCAGAGATTTGAGCACAACATGAAGTGATACACTTGTTTCATATGAGGATGAAAAAGAGGAAAACAATGCGTATGTGGCTTTTCCCCAATGTGGTAATAATGGCAACTTTAAGTTTCTGCCAAGACACAACTTGAGGATGCGGGTGAGAGTCAGAAACAGAATGTGGTTGGTAGGTTCTCTATGTAAGTGGTTCTCAACAGGGGGGTCCCCACATGTTTTTAGGGCGGGTCCCCAGATGACAGTGAAGTGACTATTTAAGTACCCTTTTACCTAACATAGTAAAAATTAAAAGAAAGCAAAGAAAAAGACCATTAGCTGCATCAAAAGTAATCAACGAACTATACTTCAATCAGAAACACTCACGTCAAAGTAGATTTAACCATTTATTGCAACAAATGGAATACAGTTAAGCTTGGCGTTAAAGCTACGCTCTTGGAGATATTCCCTGAATTTAGTCGAAGCAGCCTGCTAAGCATATATTCAGAAAATGTTAAGCAAATCCCCCATAGGGATACAATGTCAACAATAAGCAATACATTGACAAGTTTGAATTAGCAGATATACATGATAATCACAAGTATCTGAGCCTATGCCAGATTCTAATCAAAAGGTGGAGGCTGGGGTGGAGGAGGAGCTAGCAGAATGCATTGGTATTTGGTCATCAACCAAGAAAGACCTTGTGAATACAAAGCCGTATTTAAAGGAACCCCTTGCTAATGAGTTGTGATTGGAGTATGAATGTGTGATGTAATGACCAGCAGCGCTGTGAATGGGGAATAGAAAGCTGATGTTCAACATCAGCTGACTGACAGCTGATTACAGCTTTGGCGTGCAAGACTTCCGTGTCCTGCATGAACTAATGCTTCATAGAAAATAACTGGTCAAATATTGGCCAAATTGTCAAATAATATAAGAAAAGAAAGAGGCAAACATTTTGAAAAGATCTACAAGCTCACAACGTCTCACATTGCGAGGCATTGTGAGCTTGTAGATCTGCTATTCTCACAATATTTGTCGGTTCCAAAATCTGTGGAACCGAGTCAAACTAAATTGAATGCCTCAACTCCTACATTCCAAGTGCTTATCAGGGTGGGGGGGTCCCCAGTTCAAATATGATTATTTTGGGGGTCACGGCCTGAAAAGGTTGAGAACCACTGCTCTATGTCAGGAATGGTCTCTGATAGATAAGTTCAATATTGTCCACTTGCTATGCTGATAGATCTCAGAAATGAGCACTTTTGAATGTCTGTTTGCAAAATAGCCTAAAACAGATGACAGTTTCCTGGGAGTCATGACAAAGGTCTTTGTTGGTTTGTGTTCTCCCATAAACATATTCAAAATATACATAAAATAGCATATAAAAAAAACCTTGTGACTTTGGGAAATAATGATGATAAATATACTATATTTAAGATTTTGGCCTCTTACAAAACAGACATGCCACTTTGGTAAATTTTGAAAAAACATATACATAAAGATAAAAATTGGGTTTTTGGGGGGGTTTTCTTTCTGTATCTATCTACACACAGCATCGGCAGAGACCACAGTCTGAGGTGTCTCTCCCGCCAGCTGTGATACAGAAACCACCACAAAGAACAGATGCACTGCACAGGTGTCCCTGCAGCAGGTGTACAGTAGCCTACAACACAGCTGTATGTTGGGAAACTTTCATCCAGACTTTTTATTTACATTTAAACTACTACTCTGTAGTGAATTTATCCATGTTAAGATGTAGCACATACGTTTATGACCTCAATATTATGTGCAAAAAACTAAAAGAAAAAAAACTATGGTAGGCTAAATATTTAATGTGACCCTCTTCATTGTTTACACTTTACACAGTGTAGCATGCATATAGGCTATGTTTTTACCTGGCGGTGGTGGTGTTCATTGAAGTAGTAAGTGATGAACCCCAGCTGGATGGTAATGCTGGTAAGGACAAAGGTCCACAGCAGGCAGAGATGGATGCGCCCTTGGTGCTGCTGTGACATCTTCAGGCTGAGGATGGACGAAGCAGCCAAGCTTATTAGCGCAGGAAGAGAGGGTGACAAGTTCAACTGCAGTCTGTCTGCAGAACGTCTTGGTTCTGAGAGTTTCCTTTCCTGATCTGCTGTGCACCAGAGTCTTTGTTGTTTCCTGAGCTTGATGACGTCTGACTGTGAGCTGTGCCGGCCAGTGTGATCTTAAATTTGTACAGATTTGATCTGTGTTGCGTAGTAGCCTACTTTCCCCATGTGTTGCTGAAAAGCATCTCAGAGAGAAGACTTTATAGGCCACACACAAGGCCGGCCCTCTTTGCCTGTAATGGTTTCTAAAAATAACAGAGAGAGAGAGAGAGAGAGAGAGAGAGAGAGAGAGAGAGAGAGAGAGAGAGAGAGAGAGAGAGAGAGAGAGAGAGAGAGAGAGGGAACAAGATTCACTATTAACAACATTTGACTCATTCATTTGAAATGAATCATTCACCTCTGAAGGGCCTATACTCGGGTCTCCCTTTCTCCCACTAATGGCAATTTCTGCTGTTGATCTCCATGGTGACCAGTGGTGTAAAGTAACTAAGTACATTTACTCAAGTACTGTACTTAAGTACAATTTTGAGGATTTTTTACTTTACTGGAGTATTTCCCATTTTCAGTACTTTTACTTCTACTCCACTACTTCTCAGAGGCAAATATTGTACTTTTACTCCACTACAATTATTTGAAAACTTTAGTAGTTACTTTTCAGATATAAACTATGATATAATGAAACATACATTAACCACTTTAGCCCTATTTTATACCTGGGCTATTTGAAAATAGCCGATCTACAAGCTCACAACGCGTCGCATCGCGACGCGTTGTGAGCTTGTAGATCTGCTATTTTCAAATATTTAGTACTTTTACTTTTGGTACTTTAAGTACATTTTGATGTCAATACTTTTGTACTTTTACTCAAGTACATGTTTAATTCTGGACTTTTACTTGTAACAGAGTATTTTTATATTGCGGTATTGGTACTTTTACTTAAGTAAAGAATTTGAGTACTTTTTCCACCACTGATGGTGACGTGTGTACATTTGGCCAAACATCACTCATAATCGGTACACAGTATCATTCTCTATATAGTCATTAAACAAAACGTGTCTTTCAGATTTTTCATATTCCATTCTGATTGGCTAAGATTGGCTTCCAAAGTTTGAAGAGTGCTCCGTTTTGAACAAAATGCCTCAAATCAAGAACACGGTGTGCGATTTCGATTTTGTGTGAAAATTTGCACGCACATTCCAATTAGGCCCAGGAAGAAATGCCACTTGATTTTTTTTTTTAATCAGGCCGAGCGGTGGGATCCAATGCCAGTTTAGATGAACTGAGTCACAAACACAAGTAGATCAAGAGCAAGTGCTTTAGGGTTAGGTGACTAATAGGGCTACAGTACACTTCTTTTAATGCCATCACAATCACAATCACTGGAGCACCCAGTGACTAAAGGCATGGGTTACCATAACAACCATTCCTGCTGATTCTACAAAGCAACAAAACTAAAAACTAATTGCGTAATAGCCTGGACAGAGGAACCTCTCCGGCGGAGTCTCCGGTAGGACTCCGCGTTGCATAACAAGCCAACAGTGGGCTACGATGCGGGGTGGTCACCGCGGGTAGGAAAACGATGGGTGCGTTCAAGACCCCTGGCCTAGAGCATCAGTGGATGTGAGTTTCCCTCCATTCAGGATATAATATATTATACACTGGACAATGTGTGAAGGAAGCGCACGCGTTCACACAAGCACAGGCATATTGTTCAGGAATTAAATATGTCTCCTAGTTTGAGACAACATGAGTTTCTGAATACCGCATTGCATTCCTATCCCACGCTGAAGCCCCTTCTTACCTCAGTCCCATTTCTGCAGCACTCTGTGCACTTTCCCCATCTCCTGTGAGCGCATCAGTGTCACCTGTAGAGAAATAAAGTAGTATCCATCCGCCATTATAGTTATATTTCCATCCACAAGGCTTAGTAGCTGATTTTCTGTTTTCAGATTTTCTGTTTTCTCCAGTTTCCATTGAATCTTTCCACTCTTCACTGTAGAAAAAAGAAATGAGAGTTTGCAACAATCTTATTTTATTTTTCCTTTATTTCCCTATTTCTATTACATAGAATGATGCTGTCTGGATCCCTTTCAACAACTAATATTTTTCAAACATGTGTCATCAGTCCTATAGGCTGTGGTTTGTGGTGTACTAAAAGGGGAACTTTCTCTGTGTCTGTGTCTGTCTCTGTGTCTGTCTCTGTCTCTCTCTTTCTCTCTATTTCAATTCAGTTGAGTTCAATTCAAAGGGGCTTTATCGGCATGGTCCTGGTCCCAACATAAATACATGTCACAATCGTTGCATGTACACAGAGTAGACAAAACAAATAGACAAACGAAACAAAAACAGACACACAATAACATTATGAACCTTGACAAACTAAAAAGTGGGAATGTTGTAATGGATCTGATATTAACCGGTAAATTATTCCAATCTGAAGGAGCTTTGAAAGAAAAGGCATGTTTACCAATTTTACTTCTTGCCAACTGGACAGTAAAATAAACCTGTGTAGAGTGTCTGGTACGTTGTGTTGAAGGAATGGGAACTAAAAAGCGTTCAAGGTAGATGGGATAACTAAAATAAATACATTTGAATACCATCTGAAGCCAGTGCGTGTGTCTTCTTACTTGTAGTGATTGCCATTGAAGTCTGTCATACATTATGCAGTGGTGTGTGAGAAAAGGACAACCAAGGACAAATCTAAGTGGAACAAGATCTTTCTTCGAGGCATTTTGATATACCACGTCACAATAATCAAACAATGGAAGTATTAATTGTGTAGCCAGTTTCTTACGGACATTGAGTGAAAAACAGTCTCTGGATCTATATAAGACACTTATTCCAAAGTTAACCTTTTTTAGAACATGATTAATGTGAGATTTAAATGTGAGTTCTGAGTCCAGCCATACACATTGCAACCTAGCTATAAGAATTGTACATTTGCTGTTAGAAATAGTTATACATTTAAGCAAGGTTAGCTTGGTATAAAGCTTTTGAAACGAATAGCAGCAATATTTCAAGATTTTGCTTTTACTTGGTATAAAACCTTCAAGACAAATAGCAAGTTTTTCAAAAGCATTTAAAGGGGTTCTAGGCAACTTCAGAGATAAAAAAAAGAAATAAACTGTTGTCAAACAGAGCTGGGCTGGATTAGTACCGTTGACTGACAACCCCTTCAGCCAATCAGCAGTTCGTTCCCCTTCAGCCAATCAGCAGCCCATTTTCCCCACCACCAGCAATATGACGCAAGGGGACTTTTGAAGGGGCTATGCCGAAAATAGGTTGCTTTATTCGGATACATCCGTGTCACTGCCCGCCCCTGCCGGTTCTCTGATAAAAAAAAAAAAATAGGCTCTGTCATGATAAATTGACCACATATATGAAGTTAAACAACTAAATTCTATCCAACAGATATCTTAAAAGTAAATTCCAAAGTAGGAACTCCTGTAGAGGCCGCAACATCAAAGGCAAGTCTCCAGAATCCGGAATCCAGTTCACACGTCCTCTTTATAGACAGCAGAAGGACACAAACATATGACGTTCTGTTGGTGAACAGGTCCATAAATGGTTATTTCTACATAGAGCATGCTAATCTTAGTTAATAACACATATACCGAACAGGTAACCAGCAGGTATTAGACATAGCTGCATATACTGTAGGACAAACAGATGTAAAACAGACTGATATCCTCAACGTGTCGTGATGCGACGCATGTGAGCTCGTACAGTAGATCTGCTATTTTCACAATTTCTTAGTTTTGTTTAATTTATTTTTTTATTCTTTTTTTTGGGGGGTGGGGCTTTTATGCTGATAGGAAATAGGGAGAGAGATGGGGGGAGACAGCAAAGGTCATTGGGAACGGGAGTCCCCATTGGATTACCAGTTTATGTGGTATGCGCCTGGACCGCTAGGCCAGCAGACGCCCCTATCACATATTTCTGAAAATCTATTAATAAGGTCTCAACTCCCGACCCAGTGTTTGGGAAACACTAGACTAGTCTATGACACATCTGTGATGCAAGACATGATGCATTTGGATAAGATTTCTGACTGACTGACTTCCTTTATACACACACACACACACACACACACACACACACACACACACACACACACACACACACACACACACACACACACACACACACACACACACACACACACACAAGTTCTCTTAAAGATTGATTTAGTCACATTTTCAGATATACCTGGCTCAGATATACTTGGCTCAGCTGTCCTAAATATGCAGACCAGCCATTGGCTTCTCCAAAACTGTCGATTGGAATGCCTCATACGTACCATAGGTCAGTGGAGAGTGACCTCTGCTCTAAAAAGGTAGTAATATTAAAAAGGCAATGAACAATACCACAGCAATGAAGAGAAAAGAGTTATATGACCAACAAGCTGAAGATATACAGTAATTTCAATGGCAGAGTTGAGCTGTAGCAGGTTCGATATAATTATGTTTTATTTTTGTGTGTGGTTTCGTACATTGGAAATGATATGATTGCATTTATCATTGATTTGACTGTATTTTTCTGTATGTCTCTGTGCTATCCCCCACCCCCCAATCAGTGGAACTCAGTTTACACACACCCTTACTATCAAAGGACAGCAAAGGAAATAAGCTGTTGATCTTTATTGTGTTTTAGCCTTTCTATCCCAGAGATACTGTCATTGTTCAAGTCATTGTTTGTCACCTGAACAGATCACTTCTATTCTGGAGATAGATCTATCATCCCACTTTAATATACACTCCCTCAGTGAAGAATCAGGTCCCTTACAAAAAGATCTAATCAACCATACAGGTTGAAGACGAAGACATTTCTTTTGTTGAAACAAGAGAGCCACAGTTCAGCTGTCTACACACTACAGATGCTGTCTGCCGGTTCCACTGATAATCATCCACTGTTCTCCACTTTCCCTGGTGGTGCATCGCGAATATACCATTACAGTGACTGGTTCCTCCCACCAACCTGACATCAGAAGCTGTACAGAGACAAAATAATTGTTACGGAATTGCGCACGGACACACATGCACTTCATTTCATGTACGTCCCGGACAGTCCCGGATGTCAAAACATAAATAGTAGAGAAAATACGGATTTCAGAAAGAGGACTGTGTTTCAATGCAAGAAAACACCCCAGCATCATTATATAGTGGCTGATAGAATCCCTTTAAAATTGAACACAAATATCAACTCGGTGCAGACAGTGCAGGAGTGCACTTTTTAGCGGTGCCAATCGCTCTACGTTTGACTCTGTCTGCGTGTCCGTGGGTCCGTCCGTTTGTGTGAGCACGGGATGAGCACGGCAAAGAAGCAAACAGCTATAACTTCAGTTTGCAGCATGCCACCAAGTCCAAATTTGGTATGTGGACTTAGACCACCAATAGGGACGAGCATGAATTGATGACGTTATCAAAGAGGGGTCCAGGGACCCCCAGCGCCCGTATGAGCACGGGATGAGCACGGGATTTTAAACAGCTATAACTCCAGTTTGCAGCATGCCACCAAGTCCACATTTGGTATGTGGACTTAGACCACCAATAGGCACGAGCATGAATTGATGAAGTTATCAAAGAGGGGTCCAGGGACCCCCAGCGCCCGTATGAGCACGGGATGAGCACGGGATTTGAAACAGCTATAACTCCAGTTTGCAGCATGCCACCAAGTCCACATTTGGTATGTGGACTTAGACCACCAATAGGGACCAGCATGAATTGCTGAAGCCCCGCCCCCTCTGTCTTCCCATTGGCTGGCCTTCAAACAGTCATAACTCAAGTTCGCAGCATGCTATGGAGTACAAATTTTGTACATGGACTAAAGCCAGCAATAGGGACTAACTGTCATTACTTAAGCCCCGCCCCCTCTGTCTGCCCATTGGCTGGGCTTTAAACAGCCATCATTCCAGTTTGCAGCATGCTACCAAGTACAAATTTGGTAAGTGGACTCAGACCACCAATAGGGACGAACTGAAATGAGTTAAGGCCCGCCCCAAAGGCACCGCTTCCTTCACACAGGGTGTGATTTTTAAATATCTGTTCAGATCCACTGATGTGCTCAGTTGACCGCACGACCCTCTGCATTGCTTTGTGGTTAAGGTCAGTACAAGTCTCATACCAGGCAGTGATGAAACTAGTCAGGATGCTACATAAGGCTGCATGAGCATATACTATAGCAGCAGGTATACTGTACATGATATAGACATTTTAGCATCATTGTATAATCGTACTACTGTATTTTTGTGTACTGTTAATAAAGTATTCAACATTAAGGTACAAGAATATCAACGTATTGTACATGAGATTAAGATGCAGAGTATCAGCGCATGTCAGGTTCAACCACATACAGTGTAGTCCACAAAAGGTCACTTTCACTTGTTTAATCCACAGGTAGACCCACAAGGAAGAGCAAAAGTCCAAGGTGAAAGGCAGTGGTCATGCCTCATTGCCTTGCTCAACAGTCTAATTGTAGCCAAGTGGAAGCTGTGGTCCCACCCTTGATACTACGATAGGCCACCTTGCCTGGTCGCGGTCCTTGTAGGCTGTAGGGGTATGAAAAGTTTGTGGCTGGGGTGGTGCCTGTCCTTGATGATGCGCTGAGCTTTGGCCGGCGCATCATCAGCGCATCATCAAGGACAGGCACCACCCCATCCACACAACAAAAGGACATCAATGATTACAAAAGGACGTCAATGAGCAGCGGAGACATTTGGAGCATGTTGCTGCATTAATTATGGCCATCTGGTGTGCAGATGAGGAACTTGTGCCAAAAGCACACGTGTCATTGGGAGGAAGGTTGAGTACAACACAGATACAGATAGGCCTACAGATACATGGACACAGGCATGGACACAAACAGAGAAATATTCATGCAGGGAGATTTATTCAACATTTGTAAGTAAATAAATAAGACATACATCTCTGCCTGGAGAGGATGAGAGGTGCAGTGATTGTATCAAACAAATGAATGAATGGTTCTGTACCAGTGCTAAATGTCAGATAAGTGGCCCACACACCTTGTAAGATAAATTCAGGCTTTATTTCCAGACATGTGTGGGAGATGGGAGATGACAGAGTGCATATCCTGATATGCATCTTTGTCTCAACCAGTTGGTACAGTACAACGACACCTGTTGTATTGTACCAGCTCCATTGCAATGTCTTGAAAGAAATATTTTTTCACTTAAAGGGCAAGACCACTTTGGTAGAGGTTTGGGTTGTGTAGTTACCTTGCCATGATGTAACTCCAAAGGTGGGCAAGAAAAAAAAAAAAAATTGCTCCATTGATTGGAAATTGATAATTCAAAATATGCTCCTCATTGACTTACATTGTAAGGTAAAACTGCACTCAAAGTCAGTCTTTTCGCACAAAAACGAACGCAAACAAAGTTGATTCAGACAATACAGAACATCACCAAACCCAGTACTGTTTTCTTTTTTAAATAAAAATGTCAACTTCCTGTTGATTTTGCCATTTTTAATAAGTAGAAAACCCGGACTGGATCGGCGGATCCGGATCCAGATCTTCAAATAGTAAAATCAACAGGAAGTTGACATTTTTATTAAAAAAACAAACAGTACTGGGTTTGGGGATGTTCTATATTGTCTGAATCAGCTTTGTTTGGGTTCATTTATGTGCTAAAAGAGTGACTTTGAGAGCTGTTTTACAGTACAATGTAAGTCAATGAGGAGCATATTTTGAATTATCAATTTCTAATCAATGGAGCAATTTTTTTTTAATTTCTTGCCCACCAGTTACATCATGGCAAGGTAACTACACAACCCAAACCTCTACCAAAGTGGTCTTACCCTTTAAGACTCTTTGTTCTTGTTCTGTTTGCTCCAGCATTTTGGTTTCAGAAGCCACTCCGCTTCAACACGAGGTTTATTTGGTTCACGCAACGTCCTGCGTATGTTTTTAAAACAAATGTATGACTTTTAAAATCATTTGAGATTCAAGAACAAGGCAGGCGTGGGCAGTCTGGGCACTTACGAGCAGGGGTGCAATGCTCAGTGGACGCGGTTGCACGCCGTGCAACCACTTATTTGGCCAGGGGGACGTGCAGGCACACGCATAGATTTAAAACTACTTTAAATTCACACTTCATCAAAGTTTACAAAGGCTCCCGACTCACGCGGTACATTAACATAGGAATTAGCCTATATGAATATCAATTGTCCATTGTGTGACCTGTACTGTAGGTGTTAAGCAACGTGCGCGTCACGTCATTAAAATAGAGAGTGCAACCACTTCTCAAATGAGCATAGCATCACTGCTTACGAGCATCAAGGCCTAAACTTTCCTGACACATATATTCCTGCAAATCACACCTCACCCCCCTTCTTCCGGGGACTGGTCATAAGTCCGACGGCCCATTATTCCGACTACGTGACTTCTGCGTGCGGTTAGGGGACCACACAGTCTCCAGCTGTTGCTGTTTACTGTGTTGGTCCTCTCTCCTCGTGCGTCTGAAGCTTTTACAGTCTAGGGTCTGAAGCTTTTCCTCACATGTGCATCATGGCCGCCTTGGTCTGTTCCAGTCAGTGATAACTTAAAGACGGGGTGCCGTGATTTTCAGTGATTTTACCCCCCCCTAAAACATAATCATCAGGTATTATGGTTATACTAGGAGGAAGATTTTTTTCAAAAAAGTGTACAGAAAATGTTAAAATTATGTTTTTATGTGGACACGCCTCCAGTTCATTAAGTATACCTGGTTCTCACCTTAGCACCTCCTCCACCACCTTAGCACCACCCACCTGTCCTAGTCCCTCCTCCTCCTCATGCCCACACCTGTTGTGTTATGATAATGAGGGGGAGGGCATGTTTTTACTATGTCACTAAAGCGCTGTTTTTCTATTGGCACGTTTGACCCGCAAGGTTTCAGCCTCCAGGAAGAAACTCCAAATAGTCAGAGAATACGTAAAACACCATAAAAACACCGGCATGGGGCTTAATAAAGTTCTATCAACTTCATAGACACATGAAAAACAGAAAAAGTGCAAAACCACGGCACCACCTCTTTAAATACTGGTTTACTCCGGACTTTCATCAGATATTGCAGCACATCGATCATTTAATTTGTGTAATTTCTTTTTGCCTATTAATTCATCCTGAGAAGGTTTGCACCCATGAACATCTATGCCCCCCCATTAGAAATGTCCTAAAAACACTTTAGGAAGCGATTTCAGAAGAACAAAATCAGAAGAACACTTATTTTGCAAGCCTGTCCATGCAGACATGTGTATTTGATTATGATAATGTAGCTCTCATTTTAAACGTGTTTTTCTGTTTGACATTTATTGTTGGCTTCAGATTTTGCTTTGTTGCTTGCAGATTTTTTACTTTGTTCTGTAAAGCACTTCGTAACTTTTTTCCCCCCAAAAAGAGCTATACAAATAAATTCATTATCATTATCATAGTTTGTTTCACGTTCGAGCAAGCCATGTTCTGAATTCCATCTACAAATATTCTGCACTCCTTCTACATCAACAATATTACGCTAAAGGTTGCCCTTAGTTTCGACACGTGTACATGCCAAGGCACACGCAAAACATAAAGCCAACTCTCCACCGCACCGATATTGGCCCGACTCGGCCGCGGAAGGCGTTGGAAAGCGTCTTGAGGAAGAAGCTATATGGCTGCTTATATCTAACCTTTATATTATACCATGCATCCCTTATAGTGGTTCTACAATACATTATGATATTTGACAGCTTGTGAGAGCCTAGATGTCTCCACTAGGCCTAATAGCTATTGTTTTGGAACAGCCTATCTTGTTATGGTTCGGTTTGTCCTTCAGGCAGCTACAGTATAACTGTGATCTCTGCCCTGTGCTCGAGGCAGAACTACCGTACCACTGACATGCGTGTTAATGTACTTCTGACCATGACATCATGTACATAAAGCATAACCACCTCCACCTAGAATATTGTCTCGACTCTTATGTGCCTTATCGATTGCTGATTGATCCAGAATTCCACAACAGTCTCCTGCCGACAACCTGCTGTAGATAACGCCGTGCCGCCGGGACTTCTATAATAGAGAGTATGCACATGAGTCACTTTTCCGCCGGGACATGCCCCCCCCTCAACTAGGCTGAGTGGCAAACAACATGGAGTGTTGGAGCTTGGAAGTGCTCGTTGGAAATCACTCAACGGTCCTGCGTACCACCTGTTACACAATGCAGGAGGCCGCAGCAGGATGTTGCGTTACTGAAAACGAGTGCTTGCAAACTCCAATTCGAAAATTAATCACCTGCATGGAATTTATTGACAGAAAGTAGCTCATAACATTTGGATTTTCATGAAACAAAAACTTTGCAGATAGAAAGAGGATATATAATTCAAGCTTTCCATACAGCTGCAAAGTTGGTGAGTTTAACGTTGTTTAGTGCAATCAGATAGGACTTTCCGTTTAGATGTATGGGTTGTCAATTAAGGCCAGAAAGTCGTTTTTTTGCCACTCAGTAGGCGTTCCCACATAACTTCCGGGTACGATGATGTCACGTGCATACTGCCTCTATACCGTCGATCAACGACCGAGCAGGTTCGGTCGTGTCCCGACCGGTAGAGCCGTCATTAGCCGTGGGGTATTGAAGTGAATCAAAGCATGAGAAACGGTTGTTGCCCCTTCCCTAGCCCAAGTGTTGCCATGTCGGCTTATTATAACCGACTTTGGACTTCTTTTTCAGTAAAGTTGCTTGAAAAAATTGGTAGTTGCGGGTTGCGTTTTTTTTTTGGCTTGTTTCTAAAGTGTAGTTTCTTATTTAGGCTTGTTTCCAAAAAATGAAATTATTATTTAAACCAGTGGTTCTCAAATATTTTCATGAAAATGTTTTGTGCATTTGTGTTGTTAGAATGTTTCAAAATGTTTCCAAATATTCCACATTTTATTGCAAGAGTTTTTGAAAATACCCCAGCTTGTAGATCTGTTATTTTCAAATAGCCGATGCATATAGGTTTCAAGTGATCATGTGGCCTAAGTTGCTTCTTTTGGGCTTGTTTTCCTAGACCTGGTTGCTTATTTCTCTCACAAAATATGGCAACACTGCATGTAAATTAATTAACGTAATGAGTCCTCATTAACTGTTTTGGCCTCTAATGGCAAGTGTGCCAGAGCCACCTACTGGCCATTCAATTTATTGGCAAGTGTTGCCAGAGCCACCTTTATACAACAGGTGTACTGCATTGCCCTGATTAGGAGAAGCACACAGGTGTATGTGCTCTTAATTATGTATGTGCTCTGAAATTCTTCAATTCACCATCTGTTGTTGACCAGTTGACAGCATTGTCTGTAAGTGTGATCTGTTCCTTTTTTCTTATGACAGGAGACTGTAGTTCTGATTTGTATGCAACTTTGTAGAGTTTATTTCATGCTTAATTGATTTGTTTTACATTTGCTATCGTAGATTAGGATTTTCACTGTGTAGATTAGCTCAGTGATTCACCTGCTTGGTTGTTTGTTTGTTTGTTTGTTTGATACAGCCTGTCATTTTCTTTCTTTTCTACATAGTTTTACTCCATTTCTGAATGTACAAGTGTGACAAAACACCAGAGCTTGGATGCTACTTCCTGACTCCCATGTAATTTTTGAAAGGAGTTTGGCTGACTGTCTAACTATGTACACTAATGTACACGTAGCAAGGACAGTATATTAACGTCGGCTGACAGAGTTTGTGCTGAACTAAATGCCAACTTTTGCCTGTCTGTTGTAGTCTGAAAGTAGTCTGTGTGGTGGGGAGTCACCTTACCGTGTAGAATGAACACATTCTTACATTCCTACAACTTTACAAAGCATACCATGGTTTATTTGATTTTTGAGGAAGTCATTGGTCCTGTAAGGAGGTCATTATGTAACACAATTGTTTACTTTGACATTTCTGCAAATGATGAGGCCAGCACTTTCTTGGATTGGGTTTTTTTGGGGAAATTTCACGGCAGTTAAGTATGAGTTTTGATATTTTTTTCATCAGTGAGAATAGTGACCTCAGAGGTCAAAGCAACACATCAGTGTTCTACGTACATGTGAGCCAGAACCAAGAGACTGAAAAACAGTGTCTTCAAGAGCTGTGAAAACACTACTGAAATCATAACCCATCCTTCCCAAATGCACACACACGTGCACACGCACACGCACACACACACCACGGACAAGTGAAATGTATCCAACCACTGTTTTTTTTTTTCACCTTGTATATATTTTTTTAACAACCCGATCGCCAGAGGAAACGTTCTCATTGAACGTTTTTCAACGTTTCTCAAAATCCGTGCATAGACTACTGGAAAACCACAAATTCCGTGCATAGCCGCCTCGCATCTCCCCCATTGTGACTAAACCATTTCGGAGGCGCGCAGTCTCAAGGGAATTGTCGCCGTGTGAAGGACAACCGAGCGAGCTAAAGCGAGCGAGTTGCCGTCCTGAACATTGCGACATTCCCTTGAGCCTACTCAGCGCCGTTTGAGTTACGTACCGATAGGCACAGAATCGTAAATTTTGTTGTGGGGACTGCTCTACTTCCTGGTTTTTCCGGGTTGCGACTGGTTACGCCCACCGTGGGACTCCCCGTACATATGCACGGAATTTGGGGGTTTCTAGGCGACTATGCACGGAATGACGTGCACAAATCTGTGCAATGTATACTAATTCTCTGGCGATCAGGCTGGTTTTTAATCTATGCTGCTTCTTGGAATGGATTGCTGCTGAGGTTTCATTGTGTTTTTATGCAATGACAATAAACATCTACCTATATTTAGAGCCGAGGTTCCCAAACCTTTTCAGCTCGATACCCAAAGCCTTAAGCAGGATCACAGAAGGTGAAGAGGAATAACATAGCAGTGGTGCTGTGTTCAGATGCGTAGAGTCTGTTGGGCCACTCGGCCTACAGCCCAGCCCAGGCAATGGAGCTCTGGCCCAGTCTAGCTGCTGAAAGACAAAGTCGAGAAAAAACAATTCTGCTCCTCCGACAACAATAGACATTGGCTGCCCCATTCTCACCTTTTACAGAACTGCTGCCGACTCGTGCATATCAATGGTCCATGGGTAAGTGATTTACTTTGGTTAAAATAAGTGTTAAATAGCTCTATATTCTGATAGTACTCATTGCTATAGAGTGTTTGTTCGGTAAAAGGAGTCTCCCATGTCTCTCCAGCTCTTTATTAAACAGAAAAAGCATTTTCAGTGCTCCCTCCTGGTTGGCTTGAATGTTGTCACCTACCTGAAAATGTACTATATTCTGTTTACTGGAGCTGTAGAGACCCCTGTGACCAAACAAACACTCTGTAGCAATGATCACTATCAGAATGTAGTACTTTTAGTACCTTTTTAACAAAAAATACAAAGAAATATCACTTACCCTACCTTTAAGTACTGTTAGTCTGTAGGAGGCATAGGCTATACTATCAGTGTCAGGTGACAGAGGCTGACAAACAGAGGCACATTCTGTGTCCACAACACCACTCAGGTCCAGGCAAACTGCGTGTGTGTGTGTGTGTGTGTGTGTGTGTGTGTGTGTGTGTGTGTGTGTGTGTGTGTGTGTGTGTGTGTGTGTGTGCGTGCCCGTGCGTGCGCGTTCACTTGTTATAAGTGACTGTGAGTCCCTGACAGCCAGGAAATAAACTTGGACCCAAGCTGTTCCCTAGCAACACAATTCCAAAGACAAAGACTAAGCATACACAAACAAACAAGGAATGGATAGATCACAATAAATTACATCTGTTGGGGCAACCCAAAGGCACACATAAATCTGTGGAAGTTTATGGACAAATGAGTGATAAATTAAGTGTGCGCGTGCGTGCGTGTTATTATCTTTGGTGAATTCTTCGCATTGTACCAAAGTGATAATGTCAACAAAACAATACATTTTAATTACAATTTAGGCATTTAGCAGACGCTAAACCTTTTCACACAACATAAACATTATAAATGGGACCGTGTACATGTTTATTTCCTGTTACAATGTCTGTGAGTAGCCTATGAGTCGCTGACAGCCAGCCAGGAAATAAACTTGGACCCAAGCTGTTCCCTAGAAACACAATTCCACTGACAAGGGCTAAGCGTACACAAACAAACAAGGAATCTATTGACGCAAACCCACATTTTGATCGAATGTTTTCCATTTGAGAGCCACTTAGAGAGACCCTGTGTGACACTGTACAGTAAATACACTGTAGGTTCAAGGTTTCAACAACATTGACTTGAACCTAGAGTATCAGCTTGTTGATTTGCATGACCGACTGTGCTGCTTGGTACAGTTCACTACACATTATGATTTATAATATTGTATTATAATCACAGTTATAAGGGTCCATTTGGTTCTTACCGATAGATGGAGTACACCTGTACGTGCACAGGCGATTTGCATTTGTATACAAGACAGTTGGCCACTCATCTACATTACATTGTTAGGCAAGAAGCAATGACCTTCACCTATGTTTACATTACAAAGAAGTGTCAATGACCGGAGTCTGCTAGTCATGCCTGTGGATTTGAGAGGGGGTACTTTTGTGTAATGGAAACGGTAGATATTTTGAGTGTGGTGTGGTACTGGTGTGGTGTGGCGTTAAAGCTGCAGTTGAAAAATCCAGGTTATGGTACCATTGTGTATCAGCCCATCCAGGTTGTGCTCTGGAGATTCATGTCACCCCCAACGCACGCACACACACACACACACACACACACACACACACACACACACACACACACACACACACACACACACACACACACACACACACACACACACACACACACACACACACACACACACACACACACACACACACACAGTGCATTGACTTCCAGGCACCCACGCATTTCTCATTCACTGCAGTTTCATTTAGATTTTACAGTACACCAGGCCTTTCCTCCCTTTTGTTCTAAATGTCTGTCAAGTAACTGATGATATAGGGCCCTCTAGTGGAAAGCAACATGCACTCATTATGCAAATGAATGACACGCATATCTGTCACTTTTGCAGCTTAGTAGGTGATACCAAAAACCTTTCTGATATTTCAACTAAAACCAGAAGTGACTAGATTTTTGTATTGGTCTGTCTGTGTTAGTTCAATGCATGTTTTCAAGAGAAATGGGAGTGGTTACATCATAGTCACAATAAATTACATCTGTTGGGGCAATTAAAGGCACATATAAATCTGTGGATGACTCAATTTTATGGAGGAATGAGTGATAAATAAAGTGTGCATGCGTGCGTGCGTGCGTGCGTGTGCGTGTGTGTGTGTGTTATTATCTTTGGTGAATTCTTTGCATTGTACCAAAGTGATAATGTCAACAAATAAATACATTTTAATTACAATTTAGGCATTTAGCAGACGCTTTTAATACAGAGCGATTTACAGTAAACAAGGACAACACAAGGTAATATATCAAATGCATAGAAATAATGTAGAGTACTAGTAGAGAAACCATAACCATAGTGGTTGCCTTATGGCATGTGCTATGCCATGGTTGTTTTAGTGACTAAGGTAAGGCATGCGTTGAGCAGGATCTGACAGTTACAGTCTACTATATATATATACACGGGAAATACGGGAAATACGGAGATTGCGAAATGTGGGCAATTTGGGTGAGAAGAGTGGGTACTAGAGAAGAATGGACACCCGGAAGAGTGGGCACTAGAGAACCCTAACCCTAACTAACCCTTATGGGGGATGACTGGCACCTTTAGTAGAATTTTGCCTAACCCTAACCATAACCCTAACCTTAATCCTAAACTCAGTAAAACTATGCCTAACCCTAACCCTAATCTCAATAAAACTATGCCTAATCCTAACCTTAACCCTAACCTCAGTAAAACTATGCCTAACCCTAATCTCAATAAAACTATGTCTAATCCTAACCTTAACCCTAACCTCAGTAAAACTATGCCTAACCCTAATCTCAATAAAACTATGCCCTAACCTTAACCCTAACATCAATAAAACTATGCCTAACCCTAATCTCAATAAAACTATGCCTAATCCTAACCTTAACCCTAACCTCAGTAAAACTATGCCTAACCCTAACATTAGCCCTAACCTCAGTAAAACTATGCCTGATCCTAACCTTAACCCTAACCTTAGTAAAACAGAAACTATGCCTGACCTCTTAACCCTATAACCTCAGTAAAACTATGGCCTAAACCTAACCTTAACCCTAACCCTAAACACTACAAATGAGATATTAATTTAAAGTAATACAGCTAATTGTGTGTACTTAATCACATGCAAGAAATGTGGCCTATATGTGAAACTGGTTCCATCTGAACCAGATTAGCACAACATTGGTACAACACCTGGATTGTCTTGTCCAGCACTTCACACATCACACAGCAATCAATAGAAGTCTGTAGTGCCCACTCTTCTCCCCCCAAAGTGCCCACTCATCCACAGGCCCACATTTCCCTAGTCCCCAGTTCTCCCTAGTGCCCAGAATGTTATGGTGCCCACCTTTCCTGTTACCGTCTAGTCTAGTGTTTGAGGTTCACACTACTACAGTATGACAGGAAATAGCTCGTATTTTCAGTGACACTGCAAGAAATGGAAAAGAAGGAGCAATGCCTAATTCTCTACACCAGATGGCACAGTCTTCCTGCTTAGTCAAGATAGGAGGGGATAACAAAAAAATACATGCAGAAAATGGTTATTAAGGAATCAAATGACCTTTGGGAATGAGGTGAGCAAAATTCACATGAGGCAATTTCCAGATAATAAGGCTTATGGTGAAACTGCTTTTATATAAAATAATGATAACAACAACAACAACAACCAAAATCCTTAAACTTAAAATGATTATTATCATTATTATTCTTTTTTTGTATTATTATTAAATGATTAAGTTGATTAAGTTTTATTAATTCATCTATTAAGTTTTAAGTATTTCAGTTGTGTTATCTTTAGTCAGCTAATCTGGGGTAAAATGCAGATCTGCAAAATAGATGTTTCAAATTCTGATAGGCCTAATTATGTTATAGGACGGACAACAAAGGCCTAAAGAAATAATCGTTTTTATTCATTAATACTATGGCTTGCAGTTGTAGATATTCATTGACTAAAACATTGGTCAAAAGTAAGAAAAATAATGTTCATCATCATTATGTCAGATATAAGGCCCACATTACTGTACTGTCTGCAGTGGTGTTAAGCAACTAAGTACATTTACTCAAGTACTGTAGGCCTACAGTACAGTTTTGAGTTATTTTTTTCTTAACTTTACTGGATTTCCAATTTTCAGTACTTAAGTACATTTTGATACCAATATAGGCCTACTTGTACTTTTACTCAAGCACATTTTGAATTCCTGGAACTTTTACTTAACAGAGTATTTCTACATTGCAGAATTGATACAAAAAATGTGAGTAGGCCTACTTTTTCCACCACTGTTGATTTTTATACATTTGAAAACTTGTGAAATGGGGGCATTCCGCAAAATTAGTACTTTCTACTTTAGATACTTTTTGGTCCATTTAGATACCAATACCTTTGTACTTTCACTCAAGTAAAAAACTTTTCCCACCACTGGTTGTCAGAGCAGAGATGAGAGCAGCAGGGTGTTGTGTGACCCTACATAACAGGGTTTACTGAGAATGAAAACAAACTCTCCTGGTTGTGGGGAAGGAGGGGCTCAGAGGGGCAGAGCAGCAGAGGGAAGGGAGAGAAAGTGCTCCTCTCACATGGATGGGGCTGTACTGTGTGTTAAAGTTGAGATAGTTCACTGACTGACTGGAATATTATGGACAAGTCAGTGAAAGCTGCCAGACGGATCGAACATGTTGTTGTGGGCTCCGGCGGCGTGATACTTAGAGAAGATCGGGTTTTTGTTGGTGGTAATTTAAAGGTTTATTGAGGACACTAGTTGAAAAGGAAGAGTGTTGTTCACGCCAATCAGCGAAAGTTTCGCTGTAGTTTTAGAGCGTTGAAGTTTGCGCGCATGTTTATTCTTCTGATTACGTCTTTCGCAACACCTACCTTGACGTCTTATTAACAACGATTTACAGCCGTTGTTTTTTTTGGAACATGGATTTTTTTTTCTGTCAACGAATGGACTGAATTAACGTTTTTGGAATTCCTTAACTTTTCTGCAACAAGAAGACCCAGCCTAGTAACCTCATACCAGGCTTTGTCCCTACCGTTTTCTTTTTATTTTAAGTTTCTAAGACACTACATTTAGTTAGAGATCATGCAAAAGTTAAATTCCACTAATAACACCCACCACACAACGCTGCCCCGGGACGCCGAGCTCCAGCTGCGGCTGGCCGACAATGGAGGAGTGGGAGAGGCTCGGGAGAACCAGAACGGCTCTGGTGTGGGGATGCACTACCTCTCTGAACCCGGGGAGGAGGGCTCTCTCTGCGGCAAGAGGAGGATGCTCGTGTGCTTGGATGTATTATGTCTCTGTATTGGTAAGTAGTAGGCTACACACACACACACACACACACACACACACACACACACACACACACACACACACACACACACACACACACACACACACACACACACACACACACACTTCATTACAAAGCCAAGGCTTAAAGTGAACTTAGTCTTAGATAGATAGTTAGATACCTTTATTTATCCCGCGGGGAAAACTCAGTCGCCAAGAGCCTGGTGGCACAGCAGTTAAGGTTACAGAGTTGGTAAAGAGTAAGGAAAAGAACAAGTACTGATCGATTACAGCAATACAAGGCAAAAAGAAAAGCAAGACTCATCAACAATACAGTCAGAGCAACGGTATACAGCAGAAGTAAAACCTCTACAACTGTCCTGCACCATGCAGGAAAACAACTTTAAACCGTTATGGACCGTTATAAAGATCGAAAACAACAAGAATGAAAAGGCGCACAGTAGGCTATCTATCTATCTTTTCAACAGGTCAGTCAGTGCACGTGGGGAGTCGGTGCGCTGAAGGCCAGCTGGCATGCGAGGAGAGTTATCCCAGGAATACTTCAGTTCCCATGGTAACCCTAGAGTTTCTCAAAAGGAAGGCAAGGGGAATGGGGGGTGTTGTTGTGGTGGTACCCCTTGTTTGTGCAGTGCCTAAAATTACTTGTCCATTGTTCACCTTGCTAGCCTGTTTTTATGCCAGCAAACAAACTTAACTCTGGCAAACAACTGCAAGCCTGTTATATAATTAATTGGATGCTGAGAGTCAGTTAGTCTGTTATGTCCTTATATTGAGATGGGACAGTATGAGGGCAATGACCTTAAATAAGTGTTTTTTTTCCTCTATTATGACATTGACATGCAGGAAACAAGTGGCGTGCATGCTTGGCCACATCTGATTATAGGAAGTTATTGTCATTTGATTCAGTCAGGAATCAAACAATAATACATTTCAGATGATCATTGCCGTCATCATCTCACATGACTATGACATGGCAGGGAGCACGGTGACAGGGTGTTATGTTTGGAAACGGTTACCCTGTCAGGAGAGAGAGAGAGAGGTGGAACCCGTCTAGGCAGACAGACAGGTATTCTTCCACATAGGCAGTTAGGCATAGGAACCGGGGCTGACAGACAGACTGACAGTGGCTTTTACTTGACACGGTATTCCCTCTCCCCTGCAGGTATGCTATTAGCTGATCCGTTAGTGCGTTTCTCAGCAGCCCAGAAACAGCGTTTAGGAAGTGGCTGGTGAGTGGCCCATCATCGGCCTGTCCAAATCGGAGGAAACGCTCTCTCTCAGTTCTCCTCTCAGATGCACTAGCCTCAGCACGCAACTGCTGGCTTTCTCACGGCAAATAGAAATAGCCTGCTTTGACCCCCCTGTTATCCCCATGGACTAGATTACAACGCTGTGATTGAGACACATGGGCCTCAAACTGGAAAGGGCAGCTCTGAGGCCCTTTGGAGAGACCGTGACATCATGTCTTGTGATTGGAAGTCAGTGAATAAGAGGAGCAAGTGTCCACCTCACTAAAAGGGATTAGCGATGACTTCTTACCCCTTGTCTCACTCTTGCCACATCTATCTCGTCCACATCCTGTCCATCTCTTAATCACTTTTTGTGCAAGCACCAGAGGACTGCCCTTGATTCATCGGTG